>NC_141000.1:31776140-32352577 GCF_052327205.1 Somniosus microcephalus | reverse complement strand
ACCTAAGACATCGGCAGGCAACAGGGCACGGAGCAGGCGTTTCAACATCCTAGACTGGTGAGCATCAATTTTCTGGCCCATCACAAGATAACCTAGATAGGTGTTAAAGGGTGGGAGTTAAGGGGAATTGCTAAAGTGTCATTCTAGTCATTTTCCCTCGATGTGTCCGTTTCTCCTCCCCCGTTAAGTGTAATTGTGCTGCATCCATAGTGATTTTCTCTGTATAGTAATTGTTCTCTATTTTAATAAACATTGGTTTTCTTTGCACCGAACCACTGGTCTCGTTTGTCTATATCGCTACTTGTAAATAAGTCCAGTGGTCAGAACCAAAGGGGAAGTGATTCGAACCGCACGGGGCTGGAGCAGCTCAGACACACGACTGACTGACCAGACACAAACCCCCAAACCAAAACCCACTACGGAAATGGCGAGCCAGCCAGGAGCATCGGCGACAGTATGTGATATGACAGACAGTGGTGCAGAGGGAGAAACCGCAATGGAAGAGAGGTTATCCACTTATGTGTGCAGAAAGGTCAATATCGCCAAGTAATGGGTGGGCGCTATGTTAAAGGCCGAGCGTCCCATAGACGCCGCCACCAGTGGACGGCGAGTAAACAGCATAAGAGGGCAATTGAAAAGGCAGTCTGGTTAATGTGTTACAAGAAACAAGTCCTAGTGCTGGACAGTGTTGTAGCAGCACAGGCTGCCAAGCTCAAGAAATTGGCCCTAGAAATGCAGGATAAGGTTTTAGCGGAAGAGAAAGTGCTAGTGGCACTTCAGGCATTAAGCCAAGAAAGAGCGCAGATGGCAAAGGAACACCAGGCAAAGGTAGAGCACCTGGAGGCCCGGGCTGTCGAAGTGCAACGGGAACACCAGGCAAAGGTAGAGCGCCTGGAGGCCTGGGCCGGCGAAGTGCAACGGGAACACCAGGCAAAGGTAGAGCGCCTGGAGGCCCGGGCCGGCGAAGCGCAACGGGAACATCAGGCAAAGGTAGAGCGCCTGGAATACCAGACCGCTGAAATTAAAGCCAGCGCTAGGCGCAAGATGGAGCACTTGGAATACCAGGTCAGAGAGGTGAGGGGCAGCGAATAAGGCTGCAGGACACGATTTGCGACCTCACCCAAGAATTAAAAGAGCAGGAGGAGAAAGTAAGGGAGGTAAAGGCAGCATACAAGCTAGCCTGCGACTGGGGGTTCGAGGAGGCAGATCACGGGCCCTGTAGGGAGGAGATAGAAAGCTTGGGCATGGCCTTATCGAGGGCAAAGGGCATGGTATGCCTCATCAGCCCGAAGGTGGGCCAGTCGGACTTTACCGGCAACCCAAACCGAACTGTCCCACAGGCAGCACCCAGAACAAAGTTGGCTGGGGAATCAGAGGTCCCACGGCCGCCACCCATAGCTCTGAGCTTTCAGGAGTTCTGGCAGCAAGGGGGGTGGAGGATGAAGTGGTAGGGGAAGCACAGCAGGCCCCGCTAGATAGGCCGGGACCAGAACCGGTGTACCCCCTCCGACAACGGAGGTACGGCCCGCCCAGAATCACAGAATCACACAAGTGCAGATAGAGGCCATTTCGGCCCATCGAGCCTGCACCGACACATATCCCACCCGATCCCCGTAACCCCTACACCAACACATATCCCACCCTATCCCCGTAACCCCACGTATTTAATCCCCCTAACACTAAGGGTCAATTTATCATAGCCAATCAACCTAACTCACACATCTTTGGACTGACGAGGACCCAGGGGCCATCCAAAATCAGTTTGTGGTGCCGCATGGCACCCAACAGCTCAGGGCCATGGTTAGTCACATCCCCAAGCTCACCGAAAAGGGAGACCCCTCTCTGCACTTCAGGGAGATAGAACAGGCAGCGTGCGTTAATGACTGCGATGACGCAGAGCAAGCTAAGATGCTGCTGTTTTCTCTGGGGAATGATCTCCTCCAGACCCTATCTGATGAATGTAAAAAGGGGCAGAAAGATTATGAGGATTTGAGGAACGAGATATTGGAGGCCATGCGACTCAATGACGGTAGTCCGTTCGCCCAGGTGGAAAAAACGGTACAGCTCCCAGGGGAGTCCCCGCAGGCGTTCGCAGACTACCGGAGCGCATGCCCGGGAATGCCAGCGTGGACATTACTGAACCAAGTCCAATTGACCCACTGGCTCCGTTGTCTAATGACAAACTGCCTGCCCCAAATCCGAGCCCAGGCTGCGGCCTGGTTTGAATCCCGAAACCCCCAGACCACCGAAGAAACGGTGATCCGCCAGCTCACAGTAGCGTTTAGGAATATGAGGGGTATCGAGACGCCCCAACCCAAGCGAAAAGTCCATGAGGTTAAACCTGGGGGCCAGAATAAGAAAGAATGGCACCAGGAGGGGAACCGTCCCTCCCAGACTAAGTTAAACTGTTACGGGTGCGGGAAGGACGGCAACTGGCGCAAGGATTGTAAAAATCCATGGAAAGACAATAAAGTAAAGAACTCCACAGCCCCAGCCCAGAAGGCAGAGACGGAAATTGCTCCCGCTGCGATCGAGTCATTTTTAGAGACCATGCGATCTCTTATGACCAGCCAGGGGAGAATAGCAGCCACCACCGGTGGTGGTTCCCTCGGCCCCCTCTGATGCCCCACAATGACTAGAGCCAGCGCAGCCTGTCAACCTGTGTCCCCCAGAAAGACACGCACAGGAAGAGACCTCCTGTAAAATGGAGGAATACCTGCGGTGCCAGGTTGCGGAGGCTAAGTTAGTTGAGCAGGCTTTAAGGGAGGAGAACACAAGGTTAACAGCGAGGGCTGGCAGTTTAGAGGGTCAGCTAAGGGTTTTTAAAATAGTTCATGACCAGTATGAGCTGTTTAAGCCGGAGGCGAAGAAGCAGGCAGCGGGATACAACCCGAGGTTAGAAATCCTCAGCCCGCAGTGGGTACGCGCATGCAGGCTGCACACGCAGGCGCAGTCGCGTGCGTCAAGGGAGAAGTTCCCCAGCACTTTGTCCAGACCACTCCCCCTCTCTTATGGGATTCTGAGGAGGAGGAGCCCGAACCAGATGGCCCCGCCCCCAAACCGGGTTTTGAACCTGGAGGGGAAGACCCTCAGCCACCGGCAGCTGGTGGCGAGGGATTGTCTGTCCCCAGTTCAGGTTTGGGAGGGGAGGGACCCGAGGGAGAAGGCCCCCAGCCAGTGAGGACTGTTGTTGTGTATGTACCTTTAAGGGAATAACTGGTCTTAGACTGCAGTACCAGCAGTGACCACCCCTGTATAAAAAGGCCCTAGCAGGCTTCTGTAGTTTCAGTTTCAAGCTGCCTCTTGTTCAGTAAAGTACCTGTTAAACTGTTCTCCCGAAGTCCGTGTATTATTGAGGCGCGGACTTTACAGTGGCGACGAGTAAGTTCGAACTCACCTGCAGTGTGGCATCATCTCACGGGGATCTCGCCTGAAAGGAAGGTCCTGGAAGGTCGTAGTCTGAGCAACGGGCGTCGACCGAGGGCAACCGCCCAAAGAATCCATCGGTGTTTGGAGAATTGCGGGAGAGACTGTGGTTCCAGCGAATCGTGCTGTTAGCAGGTAGCGCGCTGACCCTTCCGGACTGCGGCGGGCTCAAGCTCGATCGAGCGGCTCTACAAATCGGGCCGCGCAGCATCGCCGGGAAAAGAAAACAAGAGAGAGAGGGTGGAGTGCACAAGGCGCGGTCGGTGCTCGAGAACAGGACAGCGGAGAGAAACCAAACGGGGGGGAAGGAAAGCGAGACGCGCCGAAGCTGCGGGTCGCCGCCATTACCCCGTAGAACGCTAGGAGCAGCATGGCAGTAAGGGGAAGAAGCAAAAGCACAGGAGGCGCCATTTTATCCCATTGGGGAAGAAGCAAAAGCGCGGGAGGCGCCATTTTATTCCATTGGGGAAGAAGCAAAAGCGCGGGAGGCGTCATTTTAAATCGCCCAAGATGCCAAAAAGTGGCAGTATCACTGCTTTCGACAACGAGGTAGAAGACTGGACCACGTATATCGAAAGAATCGAAGTGTACTGCAAGGCAAATGAGGTGGCTGATGGAAAGAGGGCGTCGGTATTATTAAATCTGATGGGTGCGAGTACGTACGGCCTATTGTGGAATTTAATTACCCCAGCTAAACCAATGGAGAAAAATTTGAGGAGATTCTTCATATCTTACAGGAACACCTAAGCCCTACACCACTGCTGATAGCAGAAAGATTCAAGTTCCATAAAAGAAACCAGCACAGAGATGAGAGCAATGCTGACTATCTTACGGAACTACGCAGGTTATCGAAGCACTGCCAGTTCGGAGCAGGACTGGCAGACACCTTACGGGATAAGTTTGTCTGCGGGCTCCAGAGTGAAGGAACCCAGAAACGACTACTTTCAAAAAAGGACCTGACGCTAGAACAGGCTTTCAGCGTGGCAGTATCCTAAGAAGCAGCAGCACGGGGAGCTGCGGAAATACAACAGAAACCACAAGAATACAGCGCTAACGAAATGGCGTATGGAGCCGAAAAGTGCAATCGCTGCGGCAGAACAACCCATGAGCAGAAGGACTGCTGGTTTAAAGACAAAATATGCAGGCAATGCGGGAAAATGGGACATATAGCAAGAGTCTGCAGGTCGGGAAAGAAGACCAACACGACAAGAACTACTAAGGAACAGTACCGGAAAGTAAAGAAACTGACAGGTAGTAGTTCAGAAGATCAGGAGAGTGATAAGGACTCCGGGAGCAGGCGACTAAGTTGTTTAAAATTACACAACGTGATCGCAAAAGAAGATCACCGAACCATTTGGGTCACCCTCATGATAGCAGGGTCCCCAGTGAAGATGGAATTGGACACAGGATCAGCCCTAACTGTCATGAATCGACGAGACTATGAGCGGCTATTCTCACACATACCCTTAAAGGACACGTCCATTGTATTGAAGACATACACGGGGCAAAAGGTCTACCCCAGAGGAAAAATAAGGGTGCCAGTTGAATATAACGGAAAGGAAACACAGAAACTATACATGTATATACTACGAGATGGAGGACCACCATTATTGGGACGTGAATGGATCCGAAGACTACAATTGGATTGGCATTCCATTCTGGCACTAACTGTGACTGACAAAAAAGATGATGACGTCGCACCTGGACGTCTGTCACAAATTCTATCTGATGCGGAAGAGGTGTTCCAACAAGGACTTGGGACTCTAAAAGGAGTAAAGGCAACCATAAAGATTGAGGATAACGCAACCCCAAAATTTTTCAAGGCCAGACGGGGGCCATACGCAATACGCCCAGCTGTGGAAGCTGAACTGGAGAGTCTGGAGCATTCGGGCGTGCTGTCTAAGGTGGACTGGAGCGAGTGGGCCACACCCTTCGTTCCTGTAATGAAGAAAGCAGTGAGCAGCACGCCTGGGGAGCCAAGGAAGGTTCGCATCTGTGGGGACTTCAAGGTGACTGTGAACCCAGTCCTGCACACAGTACAGTATCCGCTTCCGCGGACAGAAGATATTTTCGCCTCACTATCTGGAGGGAAACGTTTTACAAAGATTGACCTGGCTCAAGCGTATCTACAAATGGAGGTGGAAGAAGCATCTAGGAAATACCTCACGATAAACACTCACAAAGGCCTATGTTGCAGAGGGCAATGGAACAAGTCCTGCAAGGGATCCCGGGGACCCAGTGTTATTTGGACGACATCCTGGTTACGGGCGAAAATGACAATGAACACCTTGCCAACCTGGAACAGGTGCTCACGAGATTGCAGGAATATGGGCTATGAGCCAACCGTCCCAAATGCGAGTTCTTCAGGAGACAAATCTCGTATTGTGGCCACATGATTGATGAGGAAGGGTTGCATAAGTCGCCGGACAAGATTGAGGCTGTAGTCAAGGCTCCAGCACCAGAAAATGTGTCGCAACTGAGGTCGTTCCTTGGATTGGTGAACTACTACCATAAGTTCTTGCTGAATTTATCTACAATTCTGCACCCACTGAATGCCCTCCTTCAAACTGGTGTAGCATGGAAATGGAGTGATGAGTGTAAGCGTGCCTTTCAGGAATGTAAATGCCAAATCACTTCAAAAGAAGTATTAGCCCACTACAACCCAACACTACTGATTCGGTTGGCATGTGATGCGTCACCTTACGGCATTGGAGCGGTGCTGTCACACAAATTCCGTGACGGTTCAGAGAGGCCAATAGCCTTTGCATCGCGCTCGCTAACCTCAGCCGAGCGTAACTACGCCCAGATTGACAGGGAGGCCCTCAGCCTGGTGTGGGGGGTGAAGAAGTTCAATCACTATCTGCACGGGCAGAAATTCACCCTACTGACTGATCATCAACCCCTGGTCTCAATTTTTAACGCAAAGAAGGGCGTTCCGGTGATGACGGCGCAACGGCTGCAAAGATGGTCACTTTTTCTAGGGGCACATCAGCATGACATAGAGTACAAAGGTACGAAACAACATGGAAACGCTGATGGGCTGTCGCGCCTACCGTTGCCTACGGCGGAAGAAGCACCTGCAGTGGATCCGGTGGAGATATCCCATGCGACCATAGTCGAATGTTTGCCTGTTACAAATGCAAGTATTGTGAAGGAAACCCGAAATGACCCGACACTCTCTCGGGTCTATGATTTGACGGTGAAGGGATGGCCAGCATATGGCGACTCACTGTTGCCAGCATTCTCGCCAAGGAGGGAACAGCTGTCAGTGTGCTGGGGAACCTTGATGTGTGGATCCCGAGTGGTAATTCCACCCAAGTTGAGAGATAGAGTACTCAATGAGCTTCACGAGGGTCATCTGGGAGGGGTAAAAATGAAGAGCCTAGCCAGGGCGTTTGTGTGGTGGCCGGGAATCGATAAAGAAATCGAGGATATGACCAAGAGATGCACAGGATGCCAGAAGGTCCAAAACGCTCCACCACAGGCCCCGCTACATCCATGGGAGTGGCCCTCATCTCCATGGCAACGGGTACACATTGATTTCGCTGGTCCATTTATGGACTCAGTGGCCTAGAAATTAGGTATAGCCCCGCCAGGTCTTTAGCGCCCGAAATTTAGCGCTTGCCCGGATTTCCGTAGCGCCCACCTGAAATTCAGTTGCGCCGCCCCAACACGGAGGCGGGCGCTATTGGAGGGTTTGGCCGCCTCGTTTGGGGCAAAGAATGTCAGTTTCAGGCGTCCAGCTGCCGCTGCGGCACCCGATGCGGTGCGGCAGGCTGGGGTAATGCAGGCCTCCTCCTTCTCTTAAGGAGGAGCTGCCTGCAGCCGTGAGATCGCCGCTGGATTCCCCCGGCAAATGAGCCCGGCACCACGGAGAAGTGCCGGGCTTGCGGGAGTCACACACCAATGCCGCGGGGGGGTGGTGCAGGAGTCCGGGGAGGGAGGTGCGGCCAGGCGGCCGCCGGGAAAGCATCCGGCCGCCCCTCCACCTTTATGCGCCGGCCTCTCGGAGCTGCAAGGCACCGTTTTGCAAACGTTGTTTGCGGCCGCCACGGGAGAGGCGGCCGCAACTGAATTTGGCGGTCGGACCGGAATTGCATTGGAACCGGGGTGCTGCGCACACCGATGACGTCATCGGTGCTGGCGCAGCGCTACCGGCTAATGTCGATGTTACGGACCAACTGAATTTCGGGCGCGAAAAAACTTCCGGCGCAAACCACTCTATAGCCCATAAGTGGGCGCAAATGCGACTGAATTTCTAGGCCAGTGTTTCTAATCGCTGTGGACGCCCATTCGAAATGGCCAGAGGTCATTAAAATGTCCTCCACCACCACGGAAAAAACTATTGCAGTCCTAAGGACCATCTTCGCCAGGAATGGGTTGCCAGAACAGATCTGTTCCGACAATGGCCCACAGTTTGTGTCTGAGGATTTCCAGAGGTTCCTGAAGAATAATGGGGTGAAACATTACACATCTGCCCCATATCATCCAGCCACAAATGGATTGGCTGAGAGGTTTGTTCAGACCTTTAAAAAGGCCATAAAGGCAATGTATAATGACGACATACCACTGCAACACAAGGTGGATAACTTCCTGTTTGCTTACCGGAATGCGACACATGCAGTAACCAACCAAACTCCAGCCGTACTGTTTTTCAACCGGAGACTAAGATGTCGCTTGGATTTGCTCAAACCAAACATAAGACGAGATGTGGAGGATAAGCAGTTCCAGCACATAAATGAGAAGCCAACCAGGAGCTTCAAGATAGGGCAACCAGTCTTGGCCCGCGACTACCGAACAGAAAAATGGCAGCCAGGCACGATATGCACACAGCAGGGACCACTAATGTACACAGTGGACGTTGGAGAGAGCATCGTGAGACGCCATGCTGACCAGATTCTAGAGTCACAGGAACAAGCCAAACCTGTACCACAAGCATGTGCACCCGGTAATGAGCCCGAAGTACAGATTGCATCTACCTCAGAAGCAGGGGTATTGGAAGCTGACGAACCAACCAATGACAATGAGCCAGGATTGACTCCACCGCCAGAACAGGATACTCGAGAAAGGCGCTATCCAGTCCGGATCAGGAAGCCTCCTCAAAGACTGAACTTATAAATGACTATTTCAGTTGATGTATATATTACTGAGAAAATTGTAATTGTAATTAGTTATTATTTAGTTGTTAAATGAATGTTATGTACAGTTTATCTAAAAGGGGAGGAATTGTTGTGTATGTACCTTTAAGGGAATAACTGGTCTTAGACTGCAGTACCGGCAGTGACCACCCCTGTATAAAAGGCCCTAGCAGGCTTCTGTAGTTTCAGTTTCAAGCTGCCTCTTGTTCAGTAAAGTACCTGTTAAACTGTTCTCCCGAAGTCCGTGTATTATTGAGGCGCGGACTTTACAACTGTGACCCGAGCCAAGGGTCCGCTTGCCAAGGTAGCCCCACTGGTAGCACTCCCTAGGAGGTCTCCTCGGCCACCCCAGCCCAGAAAAGTATGGTCACCGGCTCTTCAGTTAAAAAGGGCGGCCTCCCATGTCAGGGAGAAGCCGAAAGACAGAGGTCCCCAGCCAGCAGCCATAAGCTGCGAGGGTCCAGAAGTGGAGATCAGTCCAGCTTCGCCGCAGGTAGTAGCCTGCAATAGTCCTAACAGAGATTAGGCTGGCCGCTCGGAGACAGGCGGCAGGTGTACATAGCTTTGTTTAAGTTTAGTAATGTGTATAAGGTTAAGTTAGGGTGTTTTAATTTAATTCTATGTAAGGAACCGGTAGTCTATAAGTTTTAAGTATGGAACCGTTCCAGAGTGCTGTCTATGTGAGCCGAGGTCGCGGGACCTGATCACACTTAGAGTCATAGAGTCATAGAGTTATACAGCACAGAAAGAGGCCCTTCGGCCCATCGCGTCCGCGCCGGCCATCAAGCCCTGTCTAATCTAATCCCATTTTCCAGGATTTGGTCCGTAGCCTTGTATGCTATGGCATTTCAAGTGCTCATCCAAATGCTTCTTGAATGTTGTGAGGGTTCCTGCCTCTACCACCCTTTCAGGCAGTGAGTTCCAGATTCCAACCACCCTCTGGGTGAAAAAGTTTTTCCTCAAATCCCCTCTAAACCTCCTGCCCCTTACCTTGAATCTATGCCCCCTTGTTATTGACCCCTCTACTAAGGGGAAACATTCCTATCTACCCTATCTATGCCCCTCATAATTTTGTACACCTCAATCAGGTCCCCCCTCAGCCTTCTCTGCTCCAAGGAAAACAACCCCAGCCTGTCCAGTCCTTCTTCATAACTGAAGCGCTCCAGCCCAGGTAACATCCTGGTAAACCTCCTCTGCACCCTCTCCAAAGCAATCACATCCTTCCTATAGTGTGGTGACCAGAACTGCACACAGTACTCCAGCTGTGGCCTTACCAGCATTTTGTACAGCTCCATCATAACCTCCCTGCTCTTATATTCTATGCCAGGGAGCCTCCAGGGAACCTGGCTAGATGCTTTTATGTCTTTTCCAGAATTTCGAAATGTGCGGAGGCATAATCCTGCTCGCCCTGTTCGGGCTGAGCCTCGTGAGTAGGGGCGATGTCGAGGACCATCATATCTTCGGATGCTCGGGGAAGAGGACGCCCCTAGCACACGACGGAAGTGGTCTACGGGAGGCGGATGAAATCACCTCGTATGTCCACGAGGGGAGCTGGCCAGGATGGCTGGGATCCAATTCGACCCAGTATTCTAGTGAGGCCGGCTTCACGTATGGGGAGGCCTCCCTCCAGTGCCCGAGGATACGAATCGTCACCCCAAGGATTAGCGTCGCCGTGGGCAAAAGAATATGTTTGACGTGTAAAGGGAACGTTCTCCTGGATAGGTGGTGGTGGCTCAGAAAGTTAAGCAAAGACATGGGGAACCCCAGGGTAGAGTGGGAAAGGTTAGGAAATAACACTCACAGGACCATTACATGGACCCAGGGAGGGTTAAGTGCATGCTGGGATAAATGGTGGGGACCGGATCAGGGGATCTACGTCTGTATGTAAGGATCAGAGAAGGCCTGCCCCACAGGCATTTGCATCATTTTCCACAGCCAGTGGCAAGATAACGGGAGGGGGATGGACTGGGAGTCTCGCTTGGATGCATGCGCGATCCCATACTCCCCAATCTCGGTTAATGCCACTGAACTAGTGACCCGCCCCCGACGGCCCCTGCCCACGACCCCAACGTCATGGACAGTAGCAGAGGGATGCCCCGCCACCACCAAGGGACCAGGGAACGGCCTGGTGCTGGTACCCACAGACCAGGTGCTGTATCAAGGGGTGCATTACGCGGTGGCCTCTGTGATTTTAAACCTCGCTGAGGTACACTTACCCGCGTGGTGCCCCGCAGAGACTGCCAAATTGTATCAAGCCCTATTAACAGAGATGTTTCAAAAATTCAGTGAATTTGACTTTTCGGAGGTCAATAAGACCGAATTGTATACTCACCACGAGATTTAGGACAGGATTGGAAGGCAAAGAAGGGGTGTTCTGTAGTGTATGTAACTGTTCTACCTTTAAGAGAACTATTGTATGTAACCGTCCACCTTTAAGAGAACTATTTTAGGTGTGGCACTACTTTATCCTGGCTGCTGTATACTGTAATACCGACGGTGACCACACCGGTATATAAGTGCTGTGGCAGAATTTATTGGGCAGATTCGCCCTGACCTTCATTGGAAGGAGACTCACCGCGGGACACACTCACTGGAAGGAGACACCGCGGGACACACTCACTGGAAGGAGACGCACCGCGGGACACACTCACTGGAAGGATTCACCGCGGGACACACTCACTGGAAGGAGACGCACCGCGCGACACACTCACTGGAAGGAGACGCACCGCGGGACACACTCACTGGAAGGAGACGCACCGCGGGACACACTCACTGGAAGGAGACACCGCGGGACACAGTCACTGGAAGGAGACTCACCATGGGACACATTCACTGGAAGGAGACGCACTGCGGGACACACTTACTGGAAGGAGGCGCACCGCGGGACATACTCACTGGAAGGAGACTCACCGCGGGACACACTCACTGGAAGGAGACTCACCGCGGGACACACTTACTGGAAGGAGACTCACCGCGGGACACACTCACTGGAAGGAGACTCACCGCAGGACACACTCACTGGAAGGAGACACCGCGGGACACACTCACTGGAAGGAGACACCGCGGGACACACTCACTAGAAGGAGACACACCGCTGGACACACTCACTAGAAGGAGACACCGCGGGACACATTCACTGGAAGAAGACACCGCGGGACATACTCACTTGAAGGAGACTCACCGCGGGACACATTCACTGGAAGGAGACGCACCGCGGGACACACTCACTGGAAGGAGACTCACCACGGGACACACTCACTGGAAGGAGACACACCGCGGGACACACTCACTGGAAGGAGACACCGCGGGACACACTCACTGGAAGGAGACTCACCGCGGGACACACTCACTGGAAGGAGACACCGCGGGACACACTCACTGGAAGGAGACTCACCATGGGACACACTCACTGGAAGGAGGCACACCGCGGGACACACTCACTGGAAGGAGATGCACCGCAGGACACACTCACTGGAAGGAGACGCACCGTGGGACGCACTCACTAGATGGAGACACCGTGGGACACATTCACTGGAAGGAGACACCGCGGGACACATTCATTGGAAGGAGACTCACCGCGGGACACACTCACTGGAAGGAGACACCGCGGGACACACTCACTGGAAGGAGACTCACCATGGGACACACTCACTGGAAGGAGGCACACCGCGGGACACACTCACTGGAAGGAGACTCACCGCGGGACACACTCACTGGAAGGAGACGCACCGTGGGATGCACTCACTAGAAGGAGGCACACTATAAGGAGGTCGGGACCCAGGAGCGAGGACGGGGCCCAGGAGCGAGGATGGGACCCAGGAGCGAGGACAGGACCCAGGAGCGAGGACGGGGCACAGGGGCGAGGACGGGGCACAGGGGCGAGGACGGGGCACAGGGGCGAGGACGGGGCACAGGGGCGAGGACGAGACCCAGGAGCGAGGACGAGGCACAGGGGCGAGGACGGGGCACAGGGGCGAGGACGGGGCCCAGGAACGAGGTCAAGGGCCAGGAGCGTGGTCGGGATCCAGGAGCGAGGACATGGCCCAGGAGCGAGGACAAGGCCCAGGAGCGAGGACGGGGCACAGGGGCGAGGACGGGGCCCAGGAGCGAGGACGGGGCCTAGGGTCGAGGACGAGGCACAGGGGCGAGGACGGGGCACAGGGGCGAGGACGAGGCCCAGGAGCGAGGACGGGGCACAGGGGCGAGGACGAGGCCCAGGAGCGAGGATGGGGCACAGGGGCGAGGACGAGGCACAGGGGCGAGGACGGGGCCCAGGAGCGAGGACGGGGCCTAGGGTCGAGGACGAGGCACAGGGGCGAGGACGGGGCACAGGGGCGAGGACGAGGCCCAGGAGCGAGGACGGGGCACAGGGGCGAGGACGGGGCACAGGGGCGAGGACGAGGCCCAGGAGCGAGGACGGGGCACAGGGGCGAGGACGAGGCCCAGGAGCGAGGACGGGGCACAGGGGCGAGGACGGGGCACAGATGCTGTATTGCTATCGTTGCCCGGGAGCTCAGACGTTTCGACATAGACATCGCCGCCCTAAACGAGACCCGGCGGGCAGGGGAAGGCCAGCTCAAGGAGCAAGGCGGTGGCTACACCTTCTTCTGGAAAGGCAAACCTGAAGAAGAACGCTGCCTCCATGGGGTAGGCTTCGTCATAAAAAATGAGCTAGTTGATCGTCTCAGAGACTCCCCTTGTGGAATAAACAAACGCCTCATGACTCTACGGCTCACCCTAGCCTGGAATCAGTGCGCTACGGTCATCAGTGCGTACGCCCCAACACTGGAAAGCACAGACGAGACCAAAGAGGAATTCTACTCCAGCCTCGAACAATCCCTGTCCCAAGATCCAACGGGCAACAAGCTGATCCTCCTTGGCGACTTTAACGCCAGAGTTGGAAAGGACACAGACCTCTGGGGAGGTGTGATCAGCAGAGAGGGGGTAGGGAAAGCCAACTCGAACGGCACCCTCCTCATGACGAAATGCTTAGAACATGGCCTTGTCATAACCAACACCTTGTTCCGTCAGAGACAAGTACAAGGCTTCAAGGCAGCACATTCGCTCCAAGCACTGGCATCTGCTGGACTATGTCATTGTCTGAGCGAGGGACCACAAGGACATCCGCATCACCTGCGCCATGACAGGAGCTGACGACTGCTAGACAGACCACTGCCTAATCTGCTCTGTCATCTCCATCAACGTAGCCCCAAAACAGTGGTGGCAACAGAAGCAATGCCGCAGGAAAATCAACGCTGGAGCACTCAAAGACCCTGCTAAGAAAGCCCGATTCAGCCTTCACCTCACAACCAACCTGATGACTCCCAGTGATTCAGAGACACAGTGTGTTCACAGTGCCTGGTCTGCACTCAAGGCCTCCATAATCAGCACCTGTGAAGCGATGCTCGGTCACTCGACCAGGAAACACCAAGACTGGTTCGACGGGAATGACCAGGAGATCCAGGAGCTACTAAGTTGCAAGTGCAAGGCATTCCTGATCTGGAAACAGCAACAGAACGCGAGAGCAAGGAAGCAGCTCTACAGATGCCTGAAGGCCGAGGTCCAACAAAAAACTCGCGACCTAAAGAACAGATGGTGGGTGGAGAAAGTGCAGGAAATCCAGCAGCTAGCCGACAACTAGAACGTGCGTGGATTCTTTAGCGCATTCAAGACCACCTATGGCCCAAGCACCCAAGGTCTTACCCCACTGCGGGCCAAGAACAGAGAGGTACTCATCAAGGTCAGAGAGGCAGTCAGTGCCCGCCTTCGAAGATCTCCTTAACCGAGACTCTGTCTTCAACGTGAGTGTCCTCAACTCCAAATCGCAGCAGGCTACCCGCCACCACCTCAGCACAATCCTAGCCCGGCATGAGGTTGAAAAGGCCATCCGACAACTGACGAACAAGGCCTCAGGAGCAGATGGAATCCCCGCCGAGGTGCTAAAACATGGCGGAGAAGCACTATTGGCGCAAATACACGTACTCATTTCTCTTATTTGGAAGGCGGAGAGCATGCCAGGGGATCTCTGAGATGTCGTCATCGTGACCATCTTCAAGAAAGGTGACAAGTCTGATTGCGGTAATTACAGAGGAGTCTCCCTGCTGTCTGCCACAGGGAAAGTCATCACAAGAATCCTCCTCAATCGCCTTCTCCCAGTGGCTGAAGAGCTCCTCCCAGAGTCGCAATGCGGATTTAGCCCACTAAGGGGCACAATGGACATGATCTTCACCGCGTGTCAACTACAGGAGAAATGCAAGGAACAGCACCAACCGCTGTACATGGCCTTGTTTGACCTCACAAAGGCCTTCGACACCATCAACCGTGAGGGATTATGGAGTGTCCTCCTCAAATTTGGCTGTCCTCAAACGTTTGCCACCATCCTCCGCCTGCTTCACGACGATATGCAAGCCATGATCCTGACCAACAGATCCACCACAGACCCAATTCACGTACGGACCGGGGTCAAGCAAGGATGTGTCATTGCACCATCGCTCTTCTTGATCTGCCTAGCTGCAATGCTCCATCTCACCCTCAGTAAGCTCCCCGCTGGAGTGGAGCTAATCTACAGAACAAATGGGAAACTGTTCAACCTCCGTCACCTCCAGTCCAGATCCAAGGTCGTCCCATCCTCTGTCGTCGAATTACAGTATGCAGACGATGTTTGTGTCTGCGCAGACTCCGAGGTTGAACTCCAAACCATCATCATCACCTTCACTGAAGCGTACGAGAGCACGGGCCTTACACTAAACATCTGTAAGACAAATGTCCTCTACCAACCTGCTCCCACCACATAGTACTGCTCCCCGATTATCAAAATCCATGATGAGGCCTTGGACAACGTGGACCGCTTTCCATACCTCGGGAGCCTATTGTCAACAAGGGCAGACGTTGATGACGAAGTCCAACACCGCCTTCAGTGTGCCAGTGCAGCCTTCGGTCGCCTGAGGAAGAGAGTGTTTGAAGACCAGAACCTCAAACCCGGCACCAAGCTCATGGTCTATAGAGCAGTAGTGATACCCGCCCTCCTGTATGCTTCAGAGACATGGACCATGTACAGCAGGCACCTCAAAACACTGGAGAGGTACCACCAATGCTGCTCCCGTAAGATCCTGCAAATCCATTGGCAGGATAGGCGCACCAATGTCAGTGTTGTCGCTCAGGCCAACATCCCTAGCATCGAAGCTTTGACCACGCTCGATCAGCTCCGATGGACGGGCTACATCGTCCGCATGCCTGATACGAGATTCCCAAAATAAGCGCTCTACTTGGAGCTCTGACACTGCAAGAGAGCCCCAGGTGGGCAGAGGAAACGCTTCAAGGACACCCTCAAAGCATCCTTGGAAAAGTGCAACAACCCCACCAACATCTGGGAATCCCTGGCCGAAGACCGCACAAAGTGGAGGATATTATGTCCGTGAATGATTGAGACACGGACAGCAGGAGTTGAACAAAACAAGTCTTTTCTGATTGAAGTCAATAGGGAAACTGAAAACACAGAGGCTCACTGGCGCCTTTTATACAGGGGTGGTGACTGCCGGTACTGCAGTCTGAGACCAGTTATTCTCTTAAAGGTACATACACAACAATTCCTCCCCTTTTAGATAAACAGTACATAACATTCATTTAACAACTAAATGATAACTAATTACAATCACAATTACAGTTGCTAGATACATTGGTTAAGTTTAAGCAATTATAAGTTCAGTCTTTGAGGAGGCTTCCTGATTCTGTCTGGATAACGCCTCAGGTTCGTCTGGCAAGGTTGAGTCGGGATCAATGTCGTTGTTTGGTTCATCTGCTTCCAATATCACCGATTCTGCGGTAGCTGCAATTGGTATGTCGATTTCATTGCCAGGTGTATTAGATCGTGGTGTGGAGTTGACGTTTTCCAGTGACTCTAGAATCTGGTCAGCATGGCGTCTTACAATGCTCTCTCCAACGTCCACGGTATACATGAGAGGTCCTTGCCGTGTACAAATCGTTCCTGGCTGCCATTTCTCAGTGCGGTAGTCCCGGGCCAAAACTGGTTGACCTATCTTAAAACTCCTGGTCGGCCTTTCATTCATATTCTGAAACTGCCTGTTCTCCACATCTCTTCGGACGTTTGGCTTAACCAAATCCAAGCGGCATCGTAGTCTTCGATTGAAGAACATTATGGCTGGAGTTTGGTTGGTAACCGCATGTGTCGCATTCCGGTAGGCAAACAAGGAGTTATCCACCTTGTGCTGTAGGGGTATATCTTCATTACACATTGCCTTGATAGCCTTCTTGAATGTTTGGACAAACCTCTCGGCCAATCCATTAGTGGCTGGATGATATGGGGCAGATGTGTAATGCTTAACACCATTGTTCTTTAAGAACCTCCGTAACTCTTCAGACACAAACTGTGGTCCATTGTCAGAGCAATCTGTTCAGGCAGCCCATTCCTGGCGAATATGGTTCGTAAAACTGTGATAGTTTTTTCCGTGGTGGTTGAGGACATTTTTATTACCTCTGGCCACTTTGAATGTGCATCCACCGCAATTAAAAACATCAAGTCCATGAAGGGACCAGCAAAATCAATGTGCACCCTTTGCCTTGGAGATGAGGGCCACTCCCATGGATGCAGAGGAGCTTGTGGTGGGGCGTTTTGGACCTTCTGGCATCCTGCACAGCTCTTGGTTATCTCTTCGATTTCTCTATCGATTCCCGGCCACCACACAAACGCTCTGGCTAAGTTCTTCATTTTTACCCCACCCAGATGACCCTCATGAAGCTCATTGAGCACTCTATCCGTCAACTTAGGTGGAATTACTACTCTGGATCCACACATCAAGGTTCCTCTGCACACTGACAGCTGTTCTCTTCTCGGCGAGAATGCTGGCAGCAGTGGTTCGCCATGTGCTGGCCATCCCTTCACCGTTAAATCATAGACCCGTGATAGTGTCGGGTCATTCCGTGTTTCCTTTTCTATGTTTGCATTCGTCACAGGGAGACATTCGACTATGGTCGAGTGGAACAACTCCATTGGATCCACTGCAAGGTCTTCTTCTTCCACCGTCGGCAACAGTAGGCATGACAATCCATCAGCATTCCCATGCTGTTTAGTTCCTTTGTACTCGATGTCATATTGGTGTGCCCCTAGGAAAAGGGACCACCTCTGCAGCCGTTGTGCTGTCATTATCGGTACGCCCTTGTGAGGGTTGAAAATGGGGACAAGAGGTTGATGATCGGTTAGTAGAGTAAATTTTTGACCGTGCAGGTAGTGATTGAACTTCTTCACCCCCCACACTAGGCTGAGGGCCTCTCTGTCAATCTGGGCGTAGTTACGCTCGGCCGAAGTTAACGAGCATGACACAAAAGCTATCGGCCTCTCTAAACCATCAAGGAATTTATGTGACAGTACCGCCCCAATGCCGTAGGGAGACGCATCACACGCCAGTCTAATCGGCAGTGCTGGGTTGTAGTGAGCCAATACTTCTCTTGAAGTGATTAAGTCCTTACTCTTCTGAAAGGCCCGCTTACAATCATTGCTCCATTTCCATGCTACTCCCGTTCATAGCAGGGCGTTCAGTGGGTGCAGAATTGTCAACAAATTCGGCAAAAACTTATGGTAGTAATTCACCAATCCGAGGAATGACCTCAGTTGCGACACATTTTCAGGCGCTGGGGCCTTAACAACCGCTTCAATTTTGTCAGGGGACTTGTGTAACCCCTCTTCATCAATCATGTGGCCACAATATGATATCTGTTTCTTAAAAAACTCGCACTTCGGGCAGTTGGCTCGTAGCCCATGTTCCCGTAGTCTAGTGAGCACCTGTTCTAGGTTGTTAAGGTGTTCACTGTCACCTTCACCTGTCACAAGGATGTCGTCCAAGTAACACTGAGTCCCCGGAATCCCTTGCAGGGCTTGTTCCATCGCTCTTTGCCATATCGCCGGAGCCGATGCTACTCCGAATACCAATCGATGATACTGGTAAAGACCTTTGTGAGTGTTTATCGTGAGATACTTCCTAGAGGATTCTTCAACCTCCATCTGCAAATATGCTTGTGCTAGATCAATTTTTGTAAAACGCTTCCCTCCAGACAGTGAGGCAAAGATGTCTTCTATCCTTGGAAGAGGATATTGTACTGTGTGAAGGGCTGGGTTCACCGTCACCTTGAAATCCCCACAGATGCGAACCTTCCTTGGCTCCTCAGACTTATTGCTTAACGTTTTCTTCCTGACAGGAATGATGGGTGTCGCCCACTCGCTCCAGTCAACCTTAGACAACACGCCTGCCTTCTCCAGATTCTCCAGCTCTGCCTCGACGGCTGGGCGAATTGCATATGGTACCGGTCTTGCTTTGAAAAACTTGGGAATTGCATTCTCTTCTATTTTTATCGAGGCGGTTACGCCTTTAAGAGTGCCCAGTTCTTGTTGAAATACCTCTTTGGCGTTAGCTAAGATTGTTGACAATCGTCCAGGAGTGACGTCGTCATCTTTTTTACCGTCCACCGTCATTGCATGAATGGAGTGCCAATCTGAGCTTATCTTCCTGATCCATTCACGTCCCAATAACGGTGGTCCACCATTTTGCAGTATGTAGAGATACAATTTCCGTATTTTCTTGCCGTTGTATTCGACAGGCACCCTTATTTTTCCTTTGGGGTATACTTTTTGCCCCGTATACGTCGTCAAGACGATGGATGTCTCTCTCAAGGGTATGTGTGAGAATAGCCGCTCGTAGTCTTGTCGATTCATGACGGTTAGCGTTGATCCTGTATCCAATTCCATTTTAACTTGGGACCCTGCTATCGTGAGGGTGACCCAAAGGGTTCGGTGCTCCTCTTTTGCGATTACATTGTGAAGTTTGAGACAGCTTAGTCTCCTGTTCCCGGACTCACTATCGCTCATCTGGTCTTCGGAACTACTGTCCGTCATCTTTTGTACTTTCTTGTACGGTTCCTTAGTAGCCTTTTTGTTGTCGCTGGTCTTCTTTCCAGACCTGCAAACTCGTGCAATGTGTCCCCTCTTTCCGCATTGCCTGCATATTTTGTCTTTGGACCAGCAGTCCTTCTGGTCATGGTTAGTTCTGCCGCAGCGATTACATTTTGCAAATCCCCGTGTCATTTCGTGGGTGCCGTATTCCTGTGGCTTTTGTTGAATTTCCGCAGCTCCCCTGGCTGCTGCTTCATACGATACTGCCATGCTGAAAGCCTTATCTAGCGTCAGCTCTTTCTCTGAGAGTAACTTCTTCTGTGTTCCTTCACTCAGGAGTCCACAGACAAATTTGTCCCGTAGGGTGTCTGCCAGTCCTGCTCCGAACTGGCAGTGCTTTGATAGCTTGCGTAGTTCCGTAAGGTACTCAGCATTGCTCTCATCTTTATGCTGAGTTCTCCTGTGGAATTTAAATCTTTCTGCTACCAACAGCGGTGCAGGGTTTAGGTGTTCCTGTAGGACAGCAACAATTGCGTTAAAACTCTTCGCCTTCGGTTTGGCTGGAGTAATCAGGTCCCGCAATAGGCCGTACGTTCTAGCGCCCATTAAGTTTAGCAATACTGATGCCTTTTTCTCATCGGCTATTTCGTTTGCCTCGCAATATACCTCGACTCTTTCCACATACGTGGTCCAGTCCTCTATTGTATTATCAAAGGCAGTGATACAGCCAGTCTTCGGCATCTTGAAAATCTAAAATGGCGCCTCCCGCGCTTTGCCTTCTTCCCCGATTTAACAAAATGGCGCCTCCCGCGCTTTGCCTTCTTCCCCGCTGATTAAGATGGCGCTGCTTTCCGCGGTTCCCGTTGCAACCTGCAGCTCCTCGCGATTTCTTGCGCGTTTAATATTTCTTTTTTTTATTATTTTCCCGTCGTGGAACAACCCTGTGGGACTCTTGCCTCCCTCTTCTCAGGTCTATACGCAGCCCGGCTTCGTAGCACCGGCCGCGCCCTGTGTGCTCCACCCTCTCTCTCGCCTCTTCCCGACAACGCTGCTCGGCCCCGTTGCAAGCCACCCGCTCGAGTTCGCGAATGCTGCAGCCCAGGAAGGATCAGTGTACTACCTGCCACCAGCCCGATTAGCTGAAGCACCGTCGACAGGAATCAGGCCCCGCTTTCGACAGCTTCTCCAGCAATCTTCAACTCCGCTAACACAGGGGCGGATGCCCACGGTCGACGCCCATTTCTACTGCTTCTTTCTTCCTTCTGGCCTCGACCTCTGCTCACTTTGCTGCAGGAATGGATCCCAGGAGGTGGTGCAGACTGTAGGTAAGTTTGTATCTGCTCATCGCCAGTATTATGTCCGTGAATGATTGAGACACGGACAGCAGGAGTTGAACAAAACAAGTCTTTACTGATTGAAGTCAATAGGGAAACTGAAAACACAGAGGCTCACTAGCGCCTTTTATACAGGGGTGGTGACTGCTGGTACTGCAGTCTGAGACCAGTTATTCTCTTAAAGGTACATACACAACAGAGGAGAAGCATCCGGGAAGGTGCCAAACACCTCAAGTTTCTTCGCCGGGAGCAAGCGGAAGCCAAGTGCAAACAGCGGAAGGAGCGCACACCAACCCAAGCACCCCACCCACCCGCCCCTTCAATCACCGTCTGCCCCACCTGTGACAGAGACTGTAGGTCCCGCATTGGACTCATCAGTCACCTGAGAACTAATTTTTAGCGTGGAAGCAAATCATCCTCATTTCCGAGGGACTACCCAAGAAGAACAAATGAAGATTAGAAAAGATGAGTTAAAAGAGCAGTTGCACCAATATGTTGCTAGATTTGGATACAACATATCACCTCTGCCCGAGTACCTGATAGGGTTCATGAAGTGTATTAATCAATCTCAAAAACATTACAGGGGTATTACGTTTCGAACCAGAAGAATCATGAGATAAGGACGGAAATACTTAAAGTCAGGGACAATTCGTCTTGGAGGAATATCGGCATGAATATCAAGGTTCATCCTTGGATAAGGATTATTTCCCACGTTCTGGTCATCATTCAGTGGATAATTGTGTTATGCCTGTTAACGCTAACATATTGTGTTAAGAGACGGCGCAAGCAACAAGAAATAGCCAGGTTACTGCAGCAAACGCAGGATGCTTTCGAGTAAGTAACTATAACTCAAAAAAAATTCTGGTGACAGTTACTTGAGGGGGTCCTGTAGAAAATATATACAGAGAGACAGAGAGAGAGTGAGAGAGACATTGAGATAGATACAGAGAGAGAGAGAGAGAGACAGTGAGAGAGAAATACAGAGAGGGAGAGAGAGAGAGACAATGAGAGAGAGATACAGAGAGAGAGAGAGAGACAGTGAGAGAGAGATAGAGAGAGAGAGAGAGAGAGAGACAGTGAGCGAGACAGTGTAGACAGTATCTACAGACCCTGAATTTTAATATTTCTTGAAATGCTTGTGATGAAATATTCATCATCATCACTGCCTGTGACTGAGATCGGTTTCAGTGCCATTTCCCTTCCCCCAGACCTCATTGTATTGTGTACTGGAATGTGCTGTATTGTATACTGGAATGTGCTGGAATGTGCTGTGTGCAGGGCTCCGCCCATACCTGGCCCCATTTGTAGGCTGGCTCAGTCTGGCCTCAGCCTCCAGAAGGAAGACATCTCTCTCGCTTACGTGTTACGTTCTAAGTTAATAAAAGCCTTGTTTTGTTCTGCTAACTTCGAGTCTCGGAATTATTGAGGCACATCAATTTTATTAACTTATTTTTCAACACTATGGATCAACTCCTGAAACCCGAACGTTTGGATTTGGATCAACATGCTCCGGACGCATCAGCATGCTTCGGACACTGGTTTGAGTGTATGGAATTCTTCCTGGACAATTCCGCAGCCGTCAAAGACGCTACGGACGCTGCGAGGATGAGACTCGGAATTCTGCGGAATTGGGTAAGCCACCGGGTTTACCCCCTCATCCAAGACGCCGAGACGTACCTGGCCGCCTGCGACATCTTAAAGGCGCATTACCAGCAGCCTACGAATGAGGTGTATGCTAGGCACCTGCTCGCTACCCGCGCACAGCGACCTGGGGAATCGGTGGAGGAGTTCCTAAGCACCCTGAAAATGCTTGGCAAAGACTGCAAGTGCCGAGATGTAAAAGCCGCAGTGTACACTGACAAGCTTGTTCGCGATGCCTTCATCACAGGCCTCAGCTCCACTTACATCCGGCAAAGACTGCTGGAAAAAACGGGGTTGGACCTGAAACAGGCTGCGGACACCGCGCGATCCCTGGATGTGGCCCAGAGAAACTCGGACGCCTACTCTTCAGCCCGCGCCGTCCACGCCGCCACGTGTGCACCGAGGGCGCCGCCATCTTGGAAGGCATCTTCCCCGCCCGACAGCCCGACACCGGCTGGGCCCCACTCTCCCCCCAGAAGCCCTACGACAGCCGCGACGCGTCAGGGACCCAACTGCTACTTCTGCGGGCAGCCAAAGCACACCAGAAACCTGTGCCCGGCGAAAGGCACCACCTGCTTTAAGTGCGGTAAGAAGGGGCACTTCGGGAAGGTGTGCAGAGGGAACCCCGCCGGAAAACCAACCGCCGGAAAACCCGCCACCGCCGCGTGTGCGCCGTGGGAGCGGCCATCTTGGACGCCATTTTGCCCGACCTCGTGGGGTCCGCCATCTTGTGAGCAGACAGCGTGGACGCCATCTTGTATCGATCAGGGCCCTACAGTGGCATCGGTCACAGTGGACCAGACCAGGCCGCACCCGCTATCCAGATCAATGGTGGACATCGAGGTAAACGGGTGCCGGGTTAAATGCTTAATTGACAGTGGAAGCACGGAGAGCTTTATCCACCCAGAACTGGCACAACAACTCTCCCTAAAGGTGGTCCCTACTCAGGGTACCATCTCTATGGCTGACAAAACCCAGACATCGACCATTCTGGGTTACTGCACGGTACAATTGTGCGTTAACGGAACTGTATATGATAATTTTAAAGTATTAATCATGAAGAACCTATGTGCGAGCGTGATCTTGGGCCCGGATTTCCAGTGCAACCACCAAAGCATCACGCTCAAGTACGGTGGGTCCCAGCCGCCCCTCACAGTGTGCGGTCTGGCTACCCTGAAGGTAAAGCCGCCTTCGCTATTCGCGAACCTTACCCCTAACTGCCGGCCAATAGCGACCAAAAGCAGGAGGTACAGCTGGGAGGACAGGCGGTTTATTGCGACCGAGGTAGACAGGCTCCTGAAAGAGCGCATTATTGAACGCAGCAACAGCCCGTGGCGCGCCCAAGTGGTAGTGGTAAGGGGTAGCGAGAAGAAACGGATGGTGATCGACTATAGTCAAACGATCAACAGGTACACCCTACTAGACGCCTACCCGCTACCCCGCATATCAGAAATGGTGAACCAAATCGCCCAATACCGGGTGTTCTCCACCATCGACCTCAAGTCAGCGTACCACCAGCTCCCTATCAGACCAGAGGACCACCCGTACACCGCCTTCGAGGCGAACGGACGCCTCTACCAATTCCTCAGAGTCCCCTTTGGGGTGACGAATGGGGTCTCGGTCTTCCAGAGGGAGATGGACCGCATGGTCGATGACCACCACTTGCAGGCAACCTTCCCCTACCTCGACAACGTCACCATCTGCGGTCACAACCAGCAGGATCACGACTCAAACCTCGAGAGGTTCCTGAAAACCGCACAAAAACTCAACCTCACCTACAAAGAGGACAAGTGCGTTTACAACACCACGCGCCTCTGCATACTAGGCAGCGTGGTGGAGAATGGGGAAATCGGACCAGACCCCGACCGATTGCGCCCCCTACGGGAGCTGCCCCTGCCCAACACTCCCAAAGCCCTGAAAAGGTGCCTGGGGTTATTTTCTTATTATTCCCAATGGGTCCCCAACTACTCCGACAAAGCCCGCCCCCTCTTGAAAGCATCCTCTTTCCCGCTCTCTGCTGAGGCCCACGCCGCCTTCAAAAGCATTAAGCAGGATATTGAGCGGGCCACGCTACAGGCAGTGGACGAGAACACTCCATTTCAAGTGGAAAGTGATGCGTCTGACTTCACCTTGGCGGCCACCCTCAACCAGGCGGGGCGGCCCGTAGCTTTCTTCTCGAGGACCCTCCAAGGGCCCGAGATCAGACACTCCTCCGTGGAAAAGGAGGCCCAAGTCATCGTGGAGGCAGTGCGCCACTGGCGCCACTACCTAGCCGGCAAACGCTTCACCCTACTTACCGACCAGCGGTCGGTAGCGTTTATGTTCAATAATAAACAGAGGGGGAAGATTAAAAATGATAAGATTCTTAGGTGGTGGATCGAGCTCTCCACCTTCGAGTACGACATCATTTACCGGCCAGGGGCCCTTAACGAATCCCCTGACGCCCTCTCACGAGGGATGTGTGCCAGCGCCACCGGGGATCGGCTACAGACCCTCCACAACGACCTCTGCCACCCAGGGGTCACGCGGCTGTTCCACTTCATAAAGTCCCGTAACTTACCCTACTCGATTGAGGAAGTTCGGTCCCTGACCAGGAACTGCCGCACTTGCGCTGAGTGCAAGCCTCGGTTCTACCGCCCAGATAGAGCCCACTTAATCAAAGCTACACAGCCCTTTGAGCGGCTCAGCTTAGATTTCAACGGCCCCCTCCCGTCCGTCGACCGCAATGTTTACTCCCTGAACATTGTGGACGAATACTCCCGGTTCCCATTCGCCTTCCCCTGCCCAGACATGACCAGCGCCACGGTCATTAAATGCCTCAACAGCCTGTTCTGCCTGTTCAGTATGCCGAGCTACATCCATACGGATAGGGGGGCGTCCTTCATGAGTGAAGAGCTACGCCAGTACATGCTGTCCAGGGAGATCGCCACGAGCCGTACCACCAGCTACAACCCCCGGGGTAACGGCCAAGTGGAGCGAGAGAACGGGACAGTATGGAAAGCAGTCACTCTAGCTCTAAGGACCAAGGGCCTCCCTATCTCCCGCTGGCAGGAAGTCCTCTCGGATGTGCTCCATTCGATACGGTCGCTATTGTGTACGGCCACTAATACCACGCCTCATGAACGAATGTTTGTCTTTCCCCGGAAATCCACCTCAGGCGTATCCATGCCGTCATGGCTCTCCACCCCAGGTCCGGTACTCGTGCGAAGGCATGTGAGGGGCCATAAGACGGACCCTCTCGTGGAGCCAGTACACCTACTCCACGCCAACCCCCAATACGCATATGTCCGGCACGCCGACGGAAGGGAGGACACCGTGTCCATAAAAGACGTCGCCCCAGCTGGCATCGACAACAACCACGGCAATAGCGGCAACGACGATCACAGCAACTCTTACCCACCCACTACTCTTTCATCACCCCCGGAAGAACACCGACCAGCGGCACCCCCACCAACTACCCCTTCAACAACCCTGGCGGCACCCCCGGCAGAGACCCAGGAGGCTACCGGGGACACCCAGCCGACACCCGCGGCACCGCAACAGCCACGTCGGTCGCAGAGGACTATCAAACCCCCGAACAGACTAAATCTATAGAAGGGGTGAATGTGATGAAATATTCATCATCATCACTGCCTGTGACTGAGATCGGTTTCAGTGCCATTTCCCTTCCCCCAGACCTCATTGTATTGTGTACTGGAATGTGCTGTATTGTATACTGGAATGTGCTGGAATGTGCTGTGTGTAGGGCTCCGCCCATACCTGGCCCCGTTTGTAGGCTGGCTCAGTCTGGCCTCAGCCTCCAGAAGGAAGACATCTCTCTCGCTTACGTGTTACGTTCTAAGTTAATAAAAGCCTTGTTTTCTTCTGCTAACTTCGAGTCTCGGAATTATTGAGGCACATCAATGCTTTGCCAGGCAAAAAGGTTTTTCAAAGTGAAATAAAATTGGTGAATGTAACAAGCAGTCTTTCAGTGATAAGGCAGGAAACATGGTTGTGACTGCAGGGGGTCGTCAGAGACAACAGAGAGAAACAAACCTTGTAGACATGGGCCCAGAAATTAGGATCGGGGGCTTGCCGCGCGTGCAAGCCCCCGATGTGCAACTACCCGGCGCGCCGACAGCTGAAGCCTGGGACTGCTTGGAATTCCTGTCACTGGCCCGGTTCAGCTGTCGGTGTTTGCTTGCTTGCTTGCTTGCCTGATCCAGCGGCGTAGTTAGTGCGATGTGCCGGCTGGGATCAGGTGAGCACTGGGCAGCCAATCAGGGGAGGGGAAACTTCATTCATGAGTTTGATAGTAAGAACTGTCAAACTCATGAAAACTACGGGCGCCCAAAACACTACTTAAACTTTAAATAAAATTTTAAAAAACATCCCACTAATTAAATGAACTATAAATAACTTTAAAAAACTATTTTAAACAATTAATCAAATTTTTGAAAAAAATAATTTTTTAAGAAATCGGGTCTAAAAATAAACTTACCTTACTGTAAAGTCCTTAAAAACAATAAAGCTGTGGAAAAAATGTTATAATTTTAAATAATAGACCACTTACCTTAAAGAATCAAGTCCTTACGCCTCCTTTTTACATTTCTAAAAAGTTCAGGCCCTTGCACACGGGCAAACCTGTCAAAAAGAAGGAAGTTCAATGCGTGCACGCAGAGTCCTGCGCACGCGTTGGACCTCTGAACCCCTTGGAGGAAATGCCGGTTTCCCGCGCATGCGCTGTGCATGCTGAAATCCGGCACTTTCAACGGGCCCACGCGTGAGTACCCCGTCCGTACTCACGTGTTGGGACCGGAATTACTGGCCCATTGTGTCTCTGGTGACTTTTCTGAGGTGAGAAGTCAAATCTTTGAAGTTTTGAAATGCAGAATACGATGTAACTCATGAACCTAATCAAGTGGTTTTCTGCCACCTTTGTAAACTTTAGGAGTGAATGAATAATTTTGGGCTGTGATAAGAGATAGCCACACAGGATGTGTGAGTGTGAAAGTTTGACAGTTCAAACAGCTCAGACCAACATTAAAGGAACATTTCACTATCTCTGAATGATTGATTTAATGCAAAACGCAAGGAAAGCTGCATAAATCAGAGTGGCTAAAGAATATCAGCACTGCAGTCAGAAGAAGGTGGCTTGGCCAGTCTTCTCACCTACGAGGATCAAGCTGCAGTCAGAGGAAGGAGGGGAGTGGCGAGTCCTTTCACTTACGAGGACCTACAATCAACGCTGGACCGATCATCGGTGGGTGGCTGTATATATGATTTCCTGTAATATTATTGGTGAACTGCTCGAATAGTGGTTGGGTTTTGAATCTATCTTAGGAACAATAAAAGGTTAAAGACAGAACCCGTGTGTCTGATGTAATTTCTCATAAGTCTCAAGCCTGAACTCTATAACCTGTTGGACGGGGTGAGGGGTAATTCCGCACGTCTCACAAAGGCAGGCTTTTTAATGAGAGTTAGTGACAGCAGTTTCGGGGCAATTGTTCTTGCTAACCTTTCATGCCTACTATCCTCCTCAACATTGATTTTTCTGTGACAGCGCTGTCACTACCCGGATGATAGTACTTTAGCAGTTCTTTCTTTCAACTTCAAGATTATGCCAGTATGCTCATTCTCAAGGACCTACGACTGGCAATCGCCTCTATCGATGGCCCCAACAATTTCTAGCCTCCAGCTTCAGTTCAGTGTCAGCCTGTAATATGATTCAATCTAGACCACAATAAACACAAAGTTCCATTATTAACCTGCTCTCTCAAAAAAAATCTGTGCAGGAAACACTCTTGATGTGTAGCATTCCCAGCTTGAAAGGCTTTCAATCACTGTGCACATTTCAGAAAGTGCTGAAAATAGACAACGGAGCATCAGCATTTTAACAGAGGGAAGTCAGGTTAGTGTTTCAGGTAAAAGAGAGAAAGACTTGTATTTATATAGCACCTTTCATGACCATCGGGCGTCCCAAAGAACTTTACAGCCAATTAAGTATTTTTTTGAAGTGTAGTCACTGTTGTAATGTAGGAAACGCAGCAGCCAATTTGTGCATAGCAAGCTCCCACAAACAGCAATGTGATAATAGCCAGATAATTTGTTTTAGTGATGTTGGTTGAGGGATAACTATTGGCCAGGACACCAGGGAGAACTTCCATGCTCTTCTTCGAAATAGTGCCATGGGATCTTTTATGCCCACCTGAGAAGACAGATGGGGTCTCGGTTTAACTTCTCATCCAAAAGACGACACCCCGACAGTGCAGCACTCCCTCAGTAAAAAGAAAGACTTGCATTTATATAGCGTCTTTCACAACCACCGGATGTCTCAAAGCGTTTTACAGCTAATGAAGTACTTTTGGATTGTAGTCACTGTTGTAATGTAAGAAACGTGGCTGCCAATTTGTGCACAGCAAGCTTCCACAAACAGCAATGTGATAATGACCAGATAATCTGTTTTTGTTATGCTGATTGAGGGATAAATATTGGTCAGGACACCAGGGATAACTCCCCTGCTCTTCTTCGAAATAGTGCCATGGGATCTTATATGTCCACCTGAGAGAGCAGATGGGTCCTCGGTTTAACGTTTCATCCGAAAGACGGCACCTCCGACATTGCAGCACTCCCTCAGCACTGCACTGGAGTGTCAGCCGAGCTTTATGTGCTCAAGTCCCTGGAGTGGGACTTGAACCCACAACCTTCTGATTCAGAGGCGAGAGTGCTACCACTGAGCCATGGCTGACAGGTAGAGATGCAGTGTCACTTCCTTTCTCTTTTCATATGCTGACAGCTGCTGTACATTTTTATCCTCTGATTTTAGATTTTCAACATTTGATATTTGGTGTTTTATCTTTTACACATTTCAGATGCTGGGCAGCATCGGTGCTTCAGGGATGTCACTTGTAGAAAGAAATTCTGGACTCGTGCAGTGGGGTAGAAATTGGTTTGCATCGTGCCCATTTTACGGGGGTAAAATGGGCACAGTGATGACAAATTTTGCAGTAGATGCAGTAATATTGTTAACAAATATGATATTCTATATGACAGAACAGTGCCAAAGGCCAACAATAGTGAGGGATTATTACTCCTCTACTTCAATTGTTATGTTTCGTATAAACTTTGTACAGCTCAGGTATTGTTTTCTGGAGGGAGGAATACATTTTCCCTCAAACATATAAGTTCAGTGAGCATGTTTCTCCTCCAGCAATGCACCAGAAAATGATACCTCTTGTCCTCCCCTCTCATGACCCTTACAACCCAAGCATCATCCATAAGAACAAATGGAAAAAACACAACACAAAGCTATCATTTTACACGGATGACCATTTGCCCTCTGTGACTCTGCCCATTATCTCACTCCCTGACATCTTTCAAACCATAAAGGAATTTCCAGCACTTATGTTACAAACTTTATCACATCCAAACAGGGGATTTTATCCCTCACTCCAAGTGTCTCGTACAAACACAAGATGCAGACCTCTCCACCTGTTCAGAGGCCAGCTTGAAATACCCAGATACAGTGGTAATGTCAAACCTCTTGACCTTATACAAAAGTATCCTTGGGTATCCCAGTCCTCTTCAACAACATGGCACGACTGCACTCCGAGGCATCTGTAGCAAACTGAATATTGTGAGAAGAACGGCATTGCAATAGGCAAACTATTTCACAAAGGCCAGTTTACAAACATTCAACATTTGTTTCAGCAAGTTCCCCATGGCACACAGTGACTTTTACTGCTATCTTCAATATGGCCCCGCAAATCCAGTGAATAACCATCCCTTGGAGCTGTGTCTTGCAGTGCACCCAATGCAAGCATCACTAAAAATGGTGAACCATGCCAGTACTACCCACAGCCAACACAGAATGAAACACCCCCTTCCCTTCCAAAGTACCCTTGCCAGGCCTTAGCCTTCTACTAATAAATAGTCTCAACTCTGTCCAAAGTGCACAACTATGGGGATAGCTCAATGCAAGTAGGTGGAAGTATGGTTTAAGCTAAGTTGATTACAGCTTGACCTCAGTGTATAAAGTTCCAGCAAGTCCATAAAAATTTAACATTAACCCAGAAAATGGGCCCGTTTGATGCTCCCATTCCCCAATGCAACAAAATTGGGGGCCATTTTGAGTGTCGCAACAACAGGAAGATAAGATGTAAGCATCACAATTAGACAATTGTGCCTTCCTCCTGTTGATGTTTACTGTTATATTTACAATTCGTTGTGTTCTATTCCATTTGTATAAGTTATTAATTGTTTGCTAAAAATTATTTTCTCAGTTTCCAATGACTACCAATGTGATATTGATATAACTTAAGTTACTACCATGTACCACATTCCAGAACTAGCTGAAATACCTGGAACCATTTTGTAAAGTGGCACCGTGATCCGGCAATAAAATAATCACCTCTTATGTACCCCATGGCTCAATGGGTAAATACATCAGCTAGTGTGGTGCTGAGTTTTATAGAGTAGGAAGTTTTCAGGTTCAGTTCTGATTTGTGCAGAAGTAGTTTATCTCAGTCAGGGAAGCCCAGAAGGTGCTGCATCTGGCCTGTGTCCCCAGGCTAGGGAAGGGGAAGAGAATCAGCCAGGGTTTCTGCTTGGGCACAATGTCCAGTGACCTCTGCTGTATCTTGGCCATGTGTGGATGTCAGATAATTAGGCTTAGTCACGATACACTTTTGCAGTTGAATAGCCTGTGCTCACTGTCCGTGCACACTGATGAAGGATGAACACTTGACTGAAGTACTGGAGGGCTTCTAGCATCTGTGGATCTTGTCCTAGGGTGAGTCATTAACTTTAGGAAAAGAGAGGAGAAAACTATGAAAAATACTTCATTGCAACCTAACTATAAGGAAGAACTTGCATCAATATAGTGCCTTTCATGTTCTCAGGACATCCCAAAGTGGTTCACAGTCAATGAAGTACCTTTGAAGTGTAGTCTCTGCTGCAATGTAGGAAATGTGGTAGCCAATTTACACAGAGCAAAGTCCCACAAACATAATGTGATAATCTTTTTTAGTGATGTAGGTTGAGGGGTAAATATTGATTCAGACAACTGCCATACTCCTCATCAAATGGTGCTATGGCCACTTTTATGCCAATCTGAGAGAGCCTACTTGGTTTAACATCTCATGCAAAAAATTGCACAATCCAACACTGCAGCCTTCCCTCAGTACTGCACTGAAGCTGCTGCAGAAGCATTGCAGGAGAGTTGCCAGTGATGAGCAGAGCAGGACGTACCTTACAGAAACAGTCAAGCAGGAGCCTTTCAGTTAACATCGGATCATCAAGTCTGTCGTTGGACATGTGATGCGGCATTCTCAGGGTATAACATACCATTGACTGCACCCACCTTACTAATCATGCAATCCCTTTTATTAGTAGAAAAGCTTCCTACCAGGTGGTGTACAACAACTGGCTAAAAGTTATGCCAATTACTGCTCTTTTTCAAGGGAATGTTGAAGTGCTCATATCTTGATGCCATCAAACATTCCCCACTGTTCAAGGGTGAAAATAGAAGGTAAGGTTGGCTGTTGGGAGATGTGGATTTGGCTGGTGATATCTGTGCGGTGACTTCAAGAAAAGGCCTACCAAGACAGCCACATGGCCGAAATATAATTGAGCGCAGCTTTTGAACTCTTAAAGAAACAACCCCGATATCTGGACCACTCCGGGAATGGTTTAGTGTGTGACCGGGAGTAAGTTGGCAGAATAATTATTTGCAAGTTGCACAATATTGCAATTGAAAGAGGTCCATGGATGCTTGAGCATGAGCAGCAGCAACAGAGCAGGCCACAAGAAGAGGACACGGGGAACACGATCCACCTGCAGCAGAGCAGCAGGAGCCTGAAGTGGGACAGGTCCGTGAGGCAATCATTCAGGATTATTTTTGAAGCCTGCGCATGGCCCTTAAAGTAATTAAAAGGACAGAATTCAGAATGTTGTAAATATATTTTAACCTTCAACTTGGTCTTGGTTTTATTATTTTTTTGTTGCTCAATTAAAGGTGCTTTTTTTGAGTGCTGAACATTTGCTTTTGTTTATGTAAGGGTGGTGTGTGTGGAATCTGTTTGGTGTGATCTGCTGCTTATTATCCCCTTGTGCTTTGTGTACTAGTCAGCCACATTCTTTCTCAAGTGATTGTCCAGTGACGAGGTGCGGAGACTCCCTGAGAGGTTCCATCTGAGGATCCCTTTGTGATCGTGCGGCCTGGCATCCTACCCTCCACATTCTGCAGACTCGGACAGTCCAGCTGTGCGCCAGGATCAGTTTTCCATTCTGGCTGTGGGGCTGGCATGCTTCCATTACTTGCCCAGAGATAGGTGGTGGCAAGGGATCGGCAGTGACGAGAGCCACCTGCCTCATCTGCACAAAGGTAACTCCTGGAGGCCGAGTTCATGGTTTGTGTGCAGAGATTGTTGTATAGCTTGTCAGGTCTCTGAATGCCCCTCTGTTGGCTGTCCTTTATGTGTTTCCAAGTAATCCAAATCAAGCCTTAATTGCATCTTTGATTTTGGACCCCAATGGGCGACCTGTGTGCCTGATATCTCCCCTGCAACTTCCACATGCTGTTTGCCTGCAGAACAGAGAACCAATGCCCCACAGCAGTAGAGAACTGAATGGCAGAATTTGTAACAGTTGCATCAGGTTTAGTGTCGGCCGTGGCTCAGTTGGTAGCAGTCCCGCCTCTGTGTCAGAATGTTGCGGGTTCAATCTCACTCCAGAGACTTGAGCACAAAAGCTAGGTTGATGTTCCAGTGCAGTACTGAGGGAATGTGGCACATCAGAGGTGCTGTCTTTTGGACAAGATGTTAAACCAAGACTCTGTCTGCCCTCTCAGGTGGACGTAAAAGATCCCATGGCACTATTTGTCCTGGCCAATATTTATCACTCATGTATTTAATTGCTGTTTGTCTGACCTTGCTGTAGACAAATTGGCTGCCGCCTTTTCCTACATTACAACTGTGACTACACTTCAAAAAGTACTTCATTGGCTGTAAAGCGTTTGGGATGTCCTGAGGTCGTGAGAGATGCTATATAAATGCAAGTTCTTTCTTTCTGCATTGAAGAAGGTGACTGGTTCACCAGTTGATGCTCATGAGGTATTCTCCATCCCATAGATGGCTCTGGGGGGTGGGGGTGATGGGGGGTGGGGGTGGAAGTTAGAATCACAAAGTAACTCAATAGGGCCAGTGACCAGTCATCCCTGCGTGAGTCTTTACGTCGTCCCCTTCCTCAGCTGCGATGAATGACTCACCCTGTGCTCTCACCTTAAAGTCACTAACACCCTCTAATGTATGCATGTCTAAGCTGATGTCTGCTTCAAGTGGTGTAGGTGACGCAGAGTGCAGAGGTGAGCATTGCTGTCCTATGGTATTGGCTTCTGCCTATTCTCCTAGTGACCTTTCTGTAATAGGAGAAGATGGCAGATAATGAGCAGGTGGACATCATTATACATAATGGCCCAGAAATTCGGGTCGGGGGCTTCCTGTGGGTGCAAGCCCCCGACCTACACTTACATATCGCGCTGACATTTGAAGACTGGGCCTGCGTGGATTTCTGGTCTGTGGCCCGGTTCAGCTCCCGGCGCGCTGTGTGTGCGTGATCCAGCGGCGTACTTAGTGCGATGAGCCGGCTGGGATCACGTGAGCATTGGGCAACCAATGGGAGTTTGCAAAAGTCCATTCATGAGTTAGACATAAGACCTGTCAAACTCATGAAAGCTCCGGGTGCCCAAAACAGTACTTAAACTTTAAATAAAAGTTAAAAAAACATCCCACTAATTAAATGAACTATTAATAACTGTAAAAAAAACTATTTTAAACAATTATTCAAATTTCTGCCAAATTTTTTTTTCAAGAAATTGGGTCCTTACTATAAATTCTTTAAAAATAATAAACCTGTGGAAAAAAATTTCTAACTTTAATTATTAGACCACTTACCTTTTAAAACTAAGTCCTTACGTCTGCTTTTTTCATTCGTAAAAAGTGGAGGCCTTCACGCACGGACAAACCTGTCAAAAAAACCGAAGTTCAACGCGTACGCGCTGCCTGAAGCGTCGCAGGGGAACCGCCTCTTAACCCCTTGGTTCAGAGGAGAGGAAATGCCGGTTTTCCGCGCATGCGCTGTGCATGCTGAAATCCGGCACTTCCAACGGGCCCACGTGTGAGTACCCCGTCCGTACTCACGCGTTGGGACCCGAATTACTGGGCCATTAATTCTGACTCACAGCACATGCTATGTGTTGCAATGGAGAACAGCCACTGCTTATAATCTGATGAATGTCAAAATCATTGTTACTGTGGATGTATAAGATTAGTATTGCACAAACCATGAGCATTGTCTCCACAGAATTCAGTATCCCCCTAACTCCCTCTGGCCTCATAGCCTATGTTGTCCACACACGAATGGCAGAATTTGTAACCGTTACATCAGGTTAAGTGACAGCCATGGCTCAGTTGGTGGCACTCCCGCCTCTGAGTCAGAAGATTGTGGGTTCGATCTCACTCCAGAGACTTGAGCACAAAATCTAGGTTGACGTTCCAGTGCAGTACTGAGGGAACTGTAGCAGGCAAAGGGCCTTATTTCTAGAGTTAGACCACCAATCCTCACACATTCATATCATACAGTACAGAAGGAGGTTATTCATTCCATCGTGCCTGTGCTGACTCCTTGAAAAAGCTATCCAATTAGCCCCACTCCCCTGCTCTCTCCCCACAGCCCAGCAAACTTTTTCTTTTCAAGTATATATCCATTTCCCTTTTGAAAGTAACTATTGAAACTGCTTCCACCACACATTCAAGCAACACATTCCAGCTCATAATCAATTACTGCGTAAAAAAGTTCACCTCATCTTCCCTCTGCTTCTTTTGCCAATTATCTTAAATCTGTGTTCTCTGGCTAATGACCCTCTGCCAGTGGAAACAGTTTCTCCTTACTTATTCTATCCAAAACTTCATAATTTTGAACACTTCTATTAAATCTCCCCTTAACCTTTCCTGCTCTAAGGAGAACAATCCCAGCTTCTCTAGTCTCTCCACATAACTGAAGTCCCTCATCCCTGGTACCATTCTAGTAAAATCTCCTCTGCACCCTATCTAAGGCCTTGTCACATGCTGAAAGCCATTTTATTTCTGCAAAATGCAGTAATGAGTTGCTCGAGAGGAAATTTTGCAGAGAAAAGGAGAGTTTGCAGCACAACAGGGCGATTTTAACACTACCTGCCCAGATCGGGCAGCTGGGCTAGGCAGGGCAGGACAGGGCAGTTAAAATCGCCCAGGTTACTTAGCCGCCCTGGAGCCGCAGGCAGCTGACAGGTTTGAATTTGCATCTGCTCTCCTGAGCAGGTGGTGAGGACACCCGCCCAAAGCCAGTGGGGTCCTTTTTAATGTATGCATGTCAGGTCTCGATGATGACCCAACTGCAATTTTTACAAGGTGGCCTGACCGGGAAGCGGCAGTGAGTTTCCCACCAGGCCAACCCAGCGGGGTAGGGGATCAATGCTAGAAAAGGCCCAAAAAAGTAAGCACTGGAATTAAAAAAAAACTTTTGTTGCAGGACCAGTAGGAACAGGAAAACTTAGGTTTCCCCTGCTGTGATCTCACCATCACCCCCTGCCCCCCACCCCCCCCGATCGCAGGAACTCCGTGGCATGGACCTGCTCCAGCCACTTACCTGCTGTCAGTGGGTGGCCTCCGGGCCGTGAAAGTTTCTGTTGTTTCATGCTGTGAACGGGTGAGAATTTGGCCAACGGGATTGAAATGAGGCTCAGGAGTTAAAATACAGGGGCCACGAAATTCAGGGGTTTGGCGCCGGCTGTTAAAGCTGGTTTCACTGAAAAACTGGTGGCCGACGCACTTCTATCCGCTTCTGGCGGGTCCTGCGGTGGCTGCCATTTTGGGGAGTTCATTAGCACTGCCGTTGCCAGTCCTCGCTCCAGATATTTAGATGAGGCCGATCGTGACGTCAATGAGTGTGCAATGCTGATTTGATCCACAATCTGCCATTTTGGACGTCGCCGCTCCATTTAACGCCCTCTCCTAATCACAACCAGATGACCAAGCGTTCAGCAGCAGGAAGGACCCCCCAGTAGCGCTATTTAAAGGGATCATAAACAATTTGCAACTTGTAATAAACAACTTGCTTTTACATTTCTACAGGCTCTGTCTATGTTTGTGCAACCGTTTGGAGCTGTCTACAGTTATTTAAAGTTGCCGAGGTCACAGAGAATGTTGCTGCAAGTGGAGAAGGCCTTGCTTCTCATTTAAAGGATTTTGCTCACACCACTTGCTCACAGTCATGGGGTCTTGCAGTCCCCCTCGCGCTCAAGTACGATAGGGATATGGCATGGAGGCAGCGAAGAAGAGGACAAGATGCTCGCAGAGGCAGGAGGAGGATGGGCAGGAAGGCTCTCAGCAGGAGGCCTTACCCACCTAGGGTCTTCTGAGAGCACTGTTCTGACTCCCCTCCGCAATCCCACCACTTGTGGCCAGCACTCATATAATGACAGCCATGGTGCCACGAGACCATCGGGGTGCTCAAGCAACACTTTCGCTGTCTTGACCACTCGGGAGGAGCCCTCCAGTACTCGCCAGAGTGAGTGTCCCATTTCGCGGTGGTCCGCTGCATGCTCCACAACTTGGCCATCATGAACGCACAGCCCTCATCACCACAGGTTCCAGGACCACCACAGGAGGAGGAGGAGGAGGAAGAGAGGAGGCAGACAGCACATGCCCGTTCCGGGTGGGCTGTCCATGAGCACCTCATCAGACTCTGGTTCCAGTGAACGAAATCCCAGATCCCCATTGCTCACCACTTCCCTATCATACCATCCCTCTTTCATGGAACATCACAGCATCCTCCTGGGCACAAAGCTGAAATGAGAGCCACCACAAAACACACATTGCAAACATAATTCATAAATTTATCAAATTCAAATCAAAAGAACAAAGTGAACTAATTACCCTTGTGCATTCCCTTAGTGTCTGTCTTTCGTGTGCCTTTTCCTACTCTAGTGCTCCTACCAAGTGTTCCCCCAGTGGCTGCAGCATGGCTGGTCGAAGGCTGCTGACTTTCAGGGTGGGAGACTACAGATGGCCTTGAAGAACGACCTCAAGCAGCTCTGGACCTAGAAGGCCCAGCAGTAGACTAGACCACCTTGGCATGGGCGGCAGCAGTCTGCGCTGGCTGAATGACAGCCAGCAGCAAAGGCACTGGCGGAGTGGCAGTGGTGGGTGTAGGAATGCTGTCTTCCTGAGAGAGGACAGCAGGTTCTTGCTCCACAAAGCCACTGCCAATCCCCCGTGGCGGCGCCTCAGCATTCCTAGCAACCTGTTGAAGGACAGATTGCGGGACTGCTGCGACACGGTGTAAGCCCCTTTCTACACTCATAAACCCAGCCACGATGGCAACAGTGTGAGCTTGCAAGGCAGCAAGCTGAGTCTGCAGAAGAGCAGCCTGCACTTCCACTGCAGCACTGAGACGTTGGGTAATTTCCACCTGTGCTGCAATGGAAGCTGCGAGATCGCATATCACACCCAGCATCATCTTTGGGTCCACAAGGTCTCTCATGGAGGTGCCCATCATTTCCATCCTGGAAATCATGGGCTCCAAGCTCTGCGCAAAACCCTGTGCAATGTTAGAGCTGAACACCTCCGCTGGCAAGAGGCTCTCTGGCAGGCTTGCCACTGCACCTAACATTTCCATTTGCATGTCCATTACCCTTCTTCTGAAGGCCACCCCATCGAGTTCATCATGTGAGTCCTGTGGAGCAGAACTTGTGGGTGAACTCACCCTCCGGGGAGCTGGCACCTGAGCAACCCTTTTCCCCTGGCCTGGCTGCAGCCCACTTGTGCCCGGTGACTCACCATGTGCAGATCCCACCTCTATACTAGTCTAAAGTACACGCAGTGCCATTTTCTGAGCTGGTGTCTGCGAGTGTCAGATTGTCAGTGTCTTCTTCTTCTCCTCCATCAGTCTCTTCCTCAAAGCCAGGGACAAACTGGCCAGTTTGCAATTGCTGCATATCTGAATCAGAAAGGCACAAGTGTGGGGTTGTAGTGAGTAGAGGGGGGGAAGCAAGATATCCATGCACACACCATCAGCAGCTTCTAAGTGAGAGGAGATTGTGGGATGAGGGGAAGGATTAGGTATGAACATACTGTCATCATCAGCGATGCTTTCGACTTCTCTGCTGGCCACAGACTCTGTCACAGCCCCTCTAATTATGTCGAACACTGCTTCCTCCAGGTCAGTTAGGTTGTCAACCCTTGCGAGGCCGCCTCCCATCTGCTGTTGCTCTCTGTGGTTATGAGCCACCTTTGCCTGCAAGAGAAAGGGAAGTGTGTCAGTGAGTGTAGTGCAATGTGTTTGGGTGATGTGCCTGCCGTGGTTGAATAGCTGGCAGTGTGTTAAAGTTGTGAGATGTGGGTGTGAGTGTTGCAGCAGTGGTAAGTGTGAAGTGTGTGAGGGTGAAGTGAAGCTCTGATTGTGAGGTATGAGTGGTGATAGCTAGAGATTGTTGGTAAGTGAGTGATGGGGGTGTGGTGTATTGAGCAGTGTCTGAGGCTTGTGGTGCAGATGGTGCTATGTGGCATTTGCTGAAGCCTTTACTCACCTTGACCAGCCGTGTGAGGTCATTAAACTTTTTTGCGACACTGTATTCAGCTCCCAGATCCTTCTGCTGTTCAAGCTTGAAGGCCTTTGCCCTCATGCGGGTATAGAATGTCCCGTCGTCGTTGGAGCCCCTGGAATAAGGCCTCCAGAGCCGCATCTGAAAAATGTTTTGCCCTTTTTCTTGGGTGTTGCGCCATGCCTTGCTTCCACATAAAAATGAGGAGGTTCTGCCAGAAAGCACTTCTCATGGAGAGAGTCTAGGCCAAACTTTATTGGCCAGTAGACTGCACCTGATATTGGCCCCCTCGTTGAGCACTAAGCCAATCAGCAGCATGTTTACCGCTGAGATTAACGCTGTAATCATGTAAATAAGCAAGCTGCACGAATTTTGCGTGCTGCCTGCACCACTTAGAACGGGCGCAGACAAATAGCGCTGGGCGGTTTTTAGGCCTTATCAAATTTCTAGGCCAGTGAGTTTCTAACTCATAGCTGCTCGCCCACGGAAAACTGGCCCGCAGTTAAAATCAGGCCAGCTAGTATATTATTACACCAACAAAAATTTGTATTTTTGTTGTGCATTTAACATATAAAATGTCCCAAGGTGCTTCACACGGTTCCGATAATGTGCAGTCTCTGGATTGAGATAATGTGCAATCTCTGGATTGAGATAATGTGGAGTCTCTGGATTGAGATAATGTGGAGTCTCTGGATTGAGATAATGTGGAGTCTCTGGATTGAGATAATGTGCAGTCTCTGGATTGAGATAATGTGGAGTCTCTGGATTGAGATAATGTGCAGTCTCTGGATTGAGATAATGTGGAGTCTCTGGATTGGGATAATGTGGAGTCTCTGGATTGAGATAATGTGGAGTCTCTGGATTGAGATAATGTGGAGTCTCTGGATTGAGATAATGTGGAGTCTCTGGATTGAGATAATGTGCAGTCTCTGGATTGAGATAATGTGGAGTCTCTGGATTGGGATAATGTGGAGTCTCTGGATTGAGATAATGTGGAGTCTCTGGATTGAGATAATGTGGAGTCTCTGGATTGAGATAATGTGCAGTCTCTGGATTGAGATAATGTGGAGTCTCTGGATTGGGATAATGTGGAGTCTCTGGATTGAGATAATGTGGTGTCTCTGGATTGAGATAATGTGGAGTCTCTGGATTGAGATAATGTGGAGTCTCTGGATTGAGATAATGTGGAGTCTCTGGATTGAGATAATGTGGAGTCTCTGGATTGGGATAATGTGGAGTCTCTGGATTGAGATAATGTGGAGTCTCTGGATTGAGATAATGTGGAGTCTCTGGATTGAGATAATGTGGAGTCTCTGGATTGAGATAATGTGCAATCTCTGGATTGAGATAATGTGGAGTCTCTGGATTGGGATAATGTGGAGTCTCTGGATTGAGATAATGTGGAGTCTCTGGATTGAGATAATGTGCAGTCTCTGGATTGAGATAATGTGCAGTCTCTGGATTGAGATAATGTGCAATCTCTGGATTGAGATAATGTGGAGTCTCTGGATTGGGATAATGTGGAGTCTCTGGATTGAGATAATGTGCAATCTCTGGATTGAGATAATGTGGAGTCTCTGGATTGAGATAATGTGGAGTCTCTGGATTGAGATAATGTGCAGTCTCTGGATTGAGATAATGTGGAGTCTCTGGATTGAGATAATGTGGAGTCTCTGGATTGAGATAATGTGCAGTCTCTGGATTGAGATAATGTGCAGTCTCTGGATTGAGATAATGTGCAGTCTCTGGATTGAGATAATGTGGAGTCTCTGGATTGAGATAATGTGGAGTCTCCTGATTGAGATAATGTGCAGTCTCTGGATTGAGATAATGTGCAGTCTCTGGATTGAGATAATGCGGAGTCTCTGGATTGAGATAATGTGGAGTCTCTGGATTGAGATAATGTGCAGTCTCTGGATTGAGATAATGTGGAGTCTCTGGATTGAGATAATGTGGAGTCTCTGGATTGAGATAATGTGGAGTCTCTGGATTGATATAATGTGCAGTCTCTGGATTGAGATAATGTGCAGTCTCTGGATTGAGATAATGTGCAGTCTCTGGATTGAGATAATGTGGAGTCTCTGGATTGATATAATGTGCAGTCTCTGGATTGAGATAATGTGCAGTCTCTGGATTGAGATAATGTGGAGTCTCTGGATTGATATAATGTGCAGTCTCTGGATTGAGATAATGTGCAGTCTCTGGATTGAGATAATGTGCAGTCTCTGGATTGAGATAATGTGCAATCTCTGGATTGAGATAATGTGCAGTCTCTGGATTGAGATAATGTGCAGTCTCTGGATTGAGATAATGTGCAATCTCTGGATTGAGATAATGTGGAGTCTCTGGATTGAGATAATGTGGAGTCTCTGGATTGAGATAATGTGCAGTCTCTGGATTGAGATAATGTGGAGTCTCTGGATTGAGATAATGCGGAGTCTCTGGATTGAGATAATGTGGAGCCTCTGGATTGAGATAATGTGGAGTCTCTGGATTGAGATAATGTGGAGTCTCTGGATTGAGATAATGTGGAGTCTCTGGATTGAGATAATGTGGAGTCTCTGGATTGAGATAATGTGGAGTCTCTGGATTGGGGTAATGTGGAGTCTCTGGATTGAGATAATGTGCAGTCTCTGGATTGAGATAATGTGCAGTCCCTGGATTGAGATAATGTGGAGTCTCTGGATTGAGATAATGTGGAGTCTCTGGATTGAGATAATGTGCAGTCTCTGGATTGAGATAATGTGCAGTCTCTGGATTGAGATAATGTGGAGTCTCTGGATTGAGATAATGTGCAGTCTCTGGATTGAGATAATGTGCAGTCTCTGGATTGAGATAATGTGCAGTCTCTGGATTGAGATAATGTGGAGTCTCTGGATTGAGATAATGTGGAGTCTCCTGATTGAGATAATGTGCAGTCTCTGGATTGAGATAATGTGGAGTCTCTGGATTGAGATAATCTGGAGTCTCTGGATTGAGATAAAGTGGAGTCTCTGGATTGAGATAATGTGCAGTCTCTGGATTGAGATAATGTGGAGTCTCTGGATTGAGATAATGTGCAATCTCTGGATTGAGATAATGTGGAGTCTCTGGATTGATATAATGTGCAGTCTCTGGATTCAGATAATGAGCAGTGTCTGTAATGAGATAACGTGGAGTCTCTGGATTGAGATAATGGCCCAGAAATTCAGGTCCCAACGCATGAATACGCACGGGGTACTCACGCGTAGGCCCAACGAAAGTGCCAGTTTTGTGCATGCACTGCGCATGCGCGGGAAACCGGCACTTCCATTCCCCTGAAAGAAGGGGTTGACAGGTAGAACGCGTGCGCCGGAGAGGTAGCGCATGCGCATCAAACTTACGTTTTTTTTGTAGGTTTCTCCGGGACGGTAAGTCTCCAGCAGTTACACTTTTAAAAAGCAGGCGCAAGGCCTGCTTTTAACAAGGTAAGTGATGAATTAATTAAAATTAAAAGATTTTTTCCACAGGTTTATTATTTTTAAATACTTTAAAGAAAGGTAAGTTTATTTTTAGCCCTGTTAGAAAATGTAATACATTTTTCAAAAATTTAAATTATTGTTTAAAATAGTTATTTCATGTAATTTATAGTTTTTTAAAAAATGTGATGTGTTTTTTAAAATTTATTTGAAGTTTTAGTGATGTTTTGCGGCTTAAAGTATTTATAGGTTTGACAGCTCTTCCTGTCAAACTTATGAATGAAGCATTCCCTGCTGCCATTGGCTCTCCATGGCTGACGTGATCCCGGGGGACGCAGCAAACTAACTGCGCCCCTGGGATACGCAAGCACTGCGCGCCGGCAGTTGGAGGAGGCCCAGGATCGGAATCCCACGCGGGCCCACAGCTCAACGGCTTGCGTGCTAGGTAAGTGCAGGTCGGGGGTTTGCACCCGCAGGAAGCCCCCGACCCGAATTTCTGGGCCAATGTGCAGTCTCTGGATTGAGATAATGTGCAGCCTCTGGATTGAGATAACGTGGAGTCTTGGGATTGAGATAATGTGCAGTTTCTGGATGCAGATAATGTGCGTCTCTGGATTCAGATAATGTGCAGTCTCTGGATTGAGATAACGTGGAGTCTCTGGATTGAGATAATGTGCAGTCTCTGGATTGAGATAATGTGCAGTCTCTGGATTGAGTTAATGGGCAGTCTCTGGATTGAGATAATGTGGAGTCGCTGGATTGAGATAATGTGGAGTCTCTGGATTAAGATAATGTGGAGTCTCTGGATTGAGATAATGTGCAGTCTCCGGATTGAGATAATGTGGAGCCTCTGGATTGAGATACAGTGCCGCCTCTGGATTGTGATAATGTGGAGTCTCTGGATTGAGATAGTGTGCATTCTCTGGATTGGGATAATGTGCAGTCTCTAGAATCAGATAATGTGCCGTCTTTGGATTGAGATAATGTGGAGTTACTGGATTCAGATAATGTGCAGCCTCTGGATTGAGATAATGTGCAGCCTCTGGATTGAGATAATGTGCAGTCTCTGGATTCAGATAATGTGGAGTCTCTGGATTGAGATAATGTGCAGTCTCTGGATTGAGATAATGTGGAGTCTCTGGATTGAGATAATGTGCAGTCTCTGGATTGAGATAATGTGCAGTCTCTGGATTCAGATGCTGAGTAGTCTCTGGACTGAGATAATGTGCAATCTCTGGATTGGTGTAATGTGCAGTCTCTGGATTGAGTTAAACTGGAGTCTCTGGATTGAGATAATGTGCAGCCTCTGGATTGAGATAATGTGCAGTCTCTGGATTGAGATAATGTGGAGTCTCTGGATTGAGATAATGTGGAGTCTCTGTATTGAGATAATGTGGAGTCTCTGGATTGAGATAATGTGCAGTCTCTGGATTGAGATAATGTGGAGTCTCTGGATTGAGATAATGTGGAGTCTCTGGATTGAGATAATGTGGAGTCTCTGGATTGAGATAATGTGCAATCTCTCGATTGAGATAATGTGCAGTCTCTGGATTGAGATAGTGTGCAGTCTCTGGATTGAGATAATGTGCAATCTCTGGATTGAGATAATGTGGAGTCTCTGGATTGAGATAATGTGCAGTCTCTGGATTGAGATAATGTGCAGTCTCTGGATTGAGATAATGTGGAGTCTCTGGATTGAGATAATGCGGAGTCTCTGGATTGAGATAATGTGGAGTCTCTGGATTGAGATAATGTGCAGTCTCTGGATTGAGATAATGTGGAGTCTCTGGATTGAGATAATGTGGAGTCTCTGGATTGAGATAATGTGCAGTCTCTGGATTGAGATAATGTGGAGTCTCTGGATTGAGATAATGTGGAGTCTCTGGATTGAGATAATGTGGAGTCTCTGGATTGAGATAATGTGGAGTCTCTGGATTGAGATAATGCGGAGTCTCTGGATTGAGATAATGTGGAGTCTCTGGATTGAGATAATGTGGAGTCTCTGGATTGAGATAATGTGGAGTCTCTGGATTGAGATAATGTGCAATCTCTGGATTGAGATAATGTGCAGTCTCTGGATTCAGATAATGTGGAGTCTCTGGATTGAGATAATGTGCAATCTCTGGATTGAGATAATGTGGAGTCTCTGGATTGATATAATGTGCAGTCTCTGGATTCAGATAATGAGCAGTGTCTGTAATGAGATAACGTGGAGTCTCTGGATTGAGATAATGGCCCAGAAATTCAGGTCCCAACGCATGAATACGCACGGGGTACTCACGCGTAGGCCCAACGAAAGTGCCAGTTTTGTGCATGCACTGCGCATGCGCGGGAAACCGGCACTTCCATTCCCCTGAAAGAAGGGGTTGACAGGTAGAACGCGTGCGCCGGAGAGGTAGCGCATGCGCATCAAACTTACGTTTTTTTTGTAGGTTTCTCCGGGAGGGTAAGTCTCCAGCAGTTACACTTTTAAAAAGCAGGCGCAAGGCCTGCTTTTAACAAGGTAAGTGATGAATTAATTAAAATTAAAAGATTTTTTCCACAGGTTTATTATTTTTAAATACTTTAAAGAAAGGTAAGTTTATTTTTAGCCCTGTTAGAAAATGTAATACATTTCTCAAAAATTTAAATTATTGTTTAAAATAGTTATTTCATGTAATTTATAGTTTTTTAAAAAATGTGATGTGTTTTTTAAAATTTATTTGAAGTTTTAGTGATGTTTTGCGGCTTAAAGTATTTATAGGTTTGACAGCTCTTCCTGTCAAACTTATGAATGAAGCATTCCCTGCTGCCATTGGCTCTCCATGGCTGACGTGATCCCGGGGGACGCAGCAAACTAACTGCGCCCCTGGGATACGCAAGCACTGCGCGCCGGAAGTTGGAGGAGGCCCAGGATCGGAATCCCACGCGGGCCCACAGCTCAACGGCTTGCGTGCTAGGTAAGTGCAGGTCGGGGGTTTGCACCCGCAGGAAGCCCCCGACCCGAATTTCTGGGCCAATGTGCAGTCTCTGGATTGAGATAATGTGCAGCCTCTGGATTGAGATAACGTGGAGTCTTGGGATTGAGATAATGTGCAGTTTCTGGATGCAGATAATGTGCGGACTCTGGATTCAGATAATGTGCAGTCTCTGGATTGAAATAACGTGGAGTCTCTGGATTGAGATAATGTGCAGTCTCTGGATTGAGATAATGTGCAGTCTCTGGATTGAGTTAATGGGCAGTCTCTGGATTGAGATAATGTGGAGTCGCTGGATTGAGATAATGTGGAGTCTCTGGATTAAGATAATGTGGAGTCTCTGGATTGAGATAATGTGCAGTCTCCGGATTGAGATAATGTGGAGCCTCTGGATTGAGATACAGTGCCGCCTCTGGATTGTGATAATGTGGAGTCTCTGGATTGAGATAGTGTGCATTCTCTGGATTGGGATAATGTGCAGTCTCTAGAATCAGATAATGTGCCGTCTATGGATTGTGATAATGTGGAGTCTCTGGATTGAGATAATGTGGAGTCTCCTGATTGAGATAATGTGCAGTCTCTGGATTGAGATAATGTGCAGTCTCTGGATTGAGATAATGTGGAGTCTCTGGATTGAGATAATGTGGAGTCTCTGGATTGAGATAATGTGGAGTCTCTGGATTGAGATAATGTGGAGTCTCTGGATTGAGATAATGTGGAGTCTCTGGATTGAGATAATGTGGAGTCTCTGGATTGAGATAATGTGGAGTCTCTGGATTGAGATAATGTGGAGTCTCTGGATTGAGATAATGTGCAATCTCTGGATTGAGATAATGTGCAGTCTCTGGATTGAGATAGTGTGCAGTCTCTGGATTGAGATAATGTGCAATCTCTGGATTGAGATATAGTGGAGTCTCTGGATTGAGATAATGTGGAGTCTCTGGATTGAGATAATGTGCAATCTCTGGATTGAGATAATGTGCAGTCTCTGGATTGAGATAATGCGGAGTCTCTGGATTGAGATAATGTGGAGTCTCTGGATTGAGATAATGTGCAGTCTCTGGATTGAGATAATGTGGAGTCTCTGGATTGAGATAATGTGGAGTCTCTGGATTGAGATAATGTGGAGTCTCTGGATTGTGATAATGTGGAGTCTCTGGATTGAGATAATGTGGAGTCTCTGGATTGAGATAATGTGGAGTCTCTGGATTGAGATAACGTGGAGTCTCTGGATTGAGATAATGTGCAATCTCTGGATTGGGATAATGTGGAGTCTCTGGATTGAGATAATGTGGAGTCTCTGGATTGAGATAATGTGGAGTCTCTGGATTGAGATAATGTGCAATCTCTGGATTGAGATAATGTGCAATCTCTGGATTGCTATAATGTGCAGTCTCTGGATTGATATAATGTGCAGTCTCTGGATTGAGATAATGTGCAATCTCTGGATTGAGATAATGTGCAATCTCTGGATTGCTATAATGTGCAGTCTCTGGATTGAGATAATGTGCAGTCTCTGGATTGATATAATGTGCAGTCTCTGGATTGAGATAATGTGCAGTCTCTGGATTGATATAATGTGCAGTCTCTGGATTGAGATAATGTGCAGTCTCTGGATTGAGATAATGTGCAGTCTCTGGATTCAGATAATGTGGAGTCTCTGGATTGATATAATGTGCAATCTCTGGATTGAGATAATGTGGAGTCTCTGGATTGATATAATGTGCAGTCTCTGGATTGAGATAATGTGGAGTCTCTGGATTGATATAATGTGCAGTCTCTGGGTTCAGATAATGTGGAGTCTCTGGATTGATATAATGTGCAGTCTCTGGGTTCAGATAATGTGGAGTCTCTGGATTGAGATAATGTGCAATCTCTGGATTGAGATAATGTGGAGTCTCTGGATTGATATAATGTGCAGTCTCTGGATTCAGATAATGAGCAGTGTCTGTAATGAGATAACGTGGAGTCTCTGGATTGAGATAATGGCCCAGAAATTCAGGTCCCAACGCATGAATACGCACGGGGTACTCACGCGTAGGCCCAACGAAAGTGCCAGTTTTGTGCATGCACTGTGCATGCGCGGGAAACCGGCACTTCCATTCCCCTGAAAGAAGGGGTTGACAGGTAGAACGCGTGCGCCGGAGAGGTAGCGCATGCGCATCAAACTTACGTTTTTTTTGTAGGTTTCTCCGGGAGGGTAAGGCTCCAGCAGTTACACTTTTAAAAAGCAGGCGCAAGGCCTGCTTTTAACAAGGTAAGTGATGAATTAATTAAAATTAAAAGATTTTTTCCACAGGTTTATTATTTTTAAATACTTTAAAGAAAGGTAAGTTTATTTTTAGCCCCGTTCGAAAATGTAATACATTTTTCAAAAATTTAAATTATTGTTTAAAATAGTTATTTCATGTAATTTATAGTTATTTAAAAAATGTGATGTGTTTTTAAAAATTTATTTGAAGTTTTAGTGATGTTTTGCGGCTTAAAGTATTTATAGGTTTGACAGCTCTTCCTGTCAAACTTATGAATGAAGCATTCCCTGCTGCCATTGGCTCTCCATGGCTGACGTGATCCCGGGGGACGCAGCAAACTAACTGCGCCCCTGGGATACGCAAGCACTGCGCGCCGGCAGTTGGAGGAGGCCCAGGATCGGAATCCCACGCGGGCCCACAGCTCAACGGCTTGCGTGCTAGGTAAGTGCAGGTCGGGGGCTTGCACCCGCAGGAAGCCCCCGACCCGAATTTCTGGGCCAATGTGCAGTCTCTGGATTGAGATAATGTGCAGCCTCTGGATTGAGATAACGTGGAGTCTTGGGATTGAGATAATGTGCAGTTTCTGGATGCAGATAATGTGCGGACTCTGGATTCAGATAATGTGCAGTCTCTGGATTGAGATAACGAGGAGTCTCTGGATTGACGTAATGTGCAGTCTCTGGATTGAGATAATGTGCAGTCTCTGGATTGAGTTAATGGGCAGTCTCTGGATTGAGATAATGTGGAGTCGCTGGATTGAGATAATGTGGAGTCTCTGGATTAAGATAATGTGGAGTCTCTGGATTGAGATAATGTGCAGTCTCCGGATTGAGATAATGTGGAGCCTCTGGATTGAGATACAGTGCCGCCTCTGGATTGTGATAATGTGGAGTCTCTGGATTGAGATAGTGTGCATTCTCTGGATTGGGATAATGTGCAGTCTCTATAATCAGATAATGTGCCGTCTATGGATTGAGATAATGTGGAGTTACTGGATTCAGATAATGTGCAGCCTCTGGATTAAGATAATGTGCAGCCTCTGGATTGAGATAATGTGCAGCCTCTGGATTCAGATAACGTGGAGTCTCTGGATTGAGATAATGTGGAGTCTCTGGATTGAGATAATGTGCAGTCTCTGGATTGAGATAATGTGCTGTCTGTGGATTCTGATAATATGCAGTCTCTGGATTCAGGTAATATGCAGTTTCTGGATTGAGATAATGTGGAGTCTTTGGATTGAGATAATGTGCAGTCTGTGGATTCAGATGCTGAGTAGTCTCTGGACTGAGATAATGTGCAGTCTCTGGATCGGTATAATGTGCAGTCTCTGGATTGAGTTAAACTGGAGTCTCTGGATTCAGATAATGTGCAGTCTCTGGATTGAGATAACGTGCAGTCTCTGGATTGAGATAATGTGCAATCTCTGGATTGAGATAATGTGGAGTCTATGGATTGAGATAATGTACAGTATCTGGACTGGTATAATGTGCAGTCTCTGGATTGAGTTAAACTGGAGTCTCTGGATTCAGATACTGTGCAGTCCCTGGATTGAGATAATGTGCAGTCTCTGGATTGAGATAATGTGGAGTCTCTGGATTGAGATAATGTGGAGTCTCTGGGTTGAGATAATATGCAGCCTCAGGATTCAGATAATGTGCACTCTCTGGATTCAGATAACGTGCAGTCTCTGGATTCAGATAATGTGGAGTCTCTGGATTGAGATACCGTGGAGTCTCTGGATTGAGATAATGTGGAGTCTCTGGATTGAGATAATGTGAAGTCTCTGGATTGAGATAATGTGGAGTCTCTGGATTGAGTTAATGTGCAGTCTCTGGATTGGGATAATGTGGAGTCTCTGGATTGAGATACCATGGAGTCTCTGGATTGAGATAATGTGCAGCCTCTGGATTGAGATAATGTGCAGTCTCTGGATACAGATAATGTGGAGTCTCTGGAATGAGATAATGTGCAGTCTCTGGATTGAGATAATGCGGAGTCTCTGGATTGAGATAATGTGGAGTCTCTGGACTGAGATAATGTGCATTCTCTGGATTGACATAATGTGAAGTTTCTGGATTGAGATAATGTGGAGTCTCTGGATTGAGATAATGTGGAGTCTCTGGATTGAGATAATGTGGAGTCTCTGGATTGAGATAATGTGCAATCTCTGGATTGAGATAATGTGCAGTCTCTGGATTGAGATAATGTGCAGTCTCTGGATTGAGATAATGTGCAGTCTCTGGATTGAGATAATGTGCAGTCTCTGGATTGAGATAATGTGCAATCTCTGGATTGAGATAATGTGGAGTCTCTGGATTGAGATAATGTGGAGTCTCTGGATTGAGATAATGTGGAGTCTCTGGATTGAGATAATGTGCAGTCTCTGGATTGAGATAATGTGGAGTCTCTGGATTGAGATAATGCGGAGTCTTTGGATTGAGATAATGTGGAGTCTCTGGATTGAGATAATGTGCAGTCTCTGGATTGAGATAATGTGGAGTCTCTGGATTGAGATAATGTGGAGTCTCTGGATTGAGATAATGTGGAGTCTCTGGATTGAGATAATGTGGAGTCTCTGGATTGAGATAATGTGCAGTCTCTGGATTGAGATAATGTGCAGTCCCTGGATTGATATAATGTGCAGTCTCTGGATTCAGATAATGTGGAGTCTCTGGATTGAGATAATGTGCAATCTCTGGATTGAGATAATGTGCAGTCTCTGGATTGAGATAATGTGCAGTCTCTGGATTGAGATAATGTGCAGTCTCTGGATTCAGATAATGTGGAGTCTCTGGATTGAGATAATGTGCAATCTCTGGATTGTGATAATGTGGAGTCTCTGGATTGAGATAATGTGGAGTCTCTGGATTGAGATAATGTGGAGTCTCTGGATTGAGATAATGTGCAGTCTCTGGATTGAGATAATGTGGAGTCTCTGGATTGAGATAATGCGGAGTCTTTGGATTGAGATAATGTGGAGTCTCTGGATTGAGATAATGTGCAGTCTCTGGATTGAGATAATGTGGAGTCTCTGGATTGAGATAATGTGGAGTCTCTGGATTGAGATAATGTGGAGTCTCTGGATTGAGATAATGTGGAGTCTCTGGATTGAGATAATGTGGAGTCTCTGGATTGAGATAATGTGGAGTCTCTGGATTGAGATAATGTGCAATCTCTGGATTGAGATAATGTGCAGTCTCTGGATTGAGATAACGATGAGTCTCTGGATTCAGATAATGTGCAGTCTCTGGATTGAGATAACGAGGAGTCTCTGGATTGAGATAATGTGCAGTCTCTGGATTGAGATAATGTGCAGTCTCTGGATTGAGTTAATGGGCAGTCTCTGGATTGAGATAATGTGGAGTCCCTGGATTGAGATAATGTGCTGTCTGTGGATTCTGATAATATGCAGTCTCTGGATTCAGGTAATATGCAGTTTCTGGATTGAGATAATGTGGAGTCTTTGGATTGAGATAATGTGCAGTCTCTGGATTCAGATGCTGAGTAGTCTCTGGACTGAGATAATGTGCAGTCTCAGGATCGGTATAATGTGCAGTCTCTGGATTGAGTTAAACTGGAGTCTCTGGATTCAGATAATGTGCAGTCTCTGGATTGAGATAACGTGCAGTCTCTGGATTGAGATAACGTGCAGTCTCTGGATTGAGATAATGTGCAATCTCTGGATTGAGATAATGTGGAGTCTATGGATTGAGATAATGTACAGTATCTGGACTGGTATAATGTGCAGTCTCTGGATTGAGTTAAACTGGAGTCTCTGGATTCAGATACTGTGCAGTCCCTGGATTGAGATAATGTGCAGTCTCTGGATTGAGATTATGTGGAATCTCTGGATTGAGATAATGTGGAGTCTCTGGGTTGAGATAATATGCAGCCTCAGGATTGAGATAATGTGCACTCTCTGGATTCAAATAACGTGCAGTCTCTGGATTCAGATAATGTGGAGTCTCTGGATTGAGATACCGTGGAGTCTCTGGATTGAGATAATGTGGAGTCTCTGGATTGAGATAATGTGAAGTCTCTGGATTGAGATAATGTGGAGTCTCTGGATTGAGTTAATGTGCAGTCTCTGGATTGGTATAATGTGGAGTCTCTGGATTGAGATACGATGGAGTCTCTGGATTGAGATAATGTGCAGCCTCTGGATTGAGATAATGTGCAGTCTCTGGATACAGATAATGTGGAGTCTCTGGAATGAGATAATGTGCAGTCTCTGGATTGAGATAATGCGGAGTCTCTGGATTGAGATAATGTGGAGTCTCTGGACTGAGATAGTGTGCATTCTCTGGATTGAGATAATGTGAAGTTTCTGGATTGAGATAATGTGCAGCCTCTGGATTGAGATAATGTGCAGCCTCTGGATTGAGATAATGTGCAGTCTCTGGATTCAGATAATGTGGAGTCTCTAGATTGAGATGATGTGGAGTCTCTGGATTGAGATAATATGAAGACTCTGGATTGAGATAATGTGGAGTCTCTGGATTGAGATAATGTGGAGGCTCTGGATTGAGATAGTGTGCATACTCTGGATTGAGATAATGTGGAGTTTCTGGATTCAGATAATATGCAGTTTCTGGATTGAGATAATGTGGAGTCTTTGGATTGAGATAATGTGCTGTCTTTGGATTCAGATGCTGAGTAGTCTCTGGACTGAGATAATGTGCAGTCTCTGGATTGGTATAATGCGCAGTCTCTGGATTGAGTTAAACTGGAGTCTCTGGATTGAGATAATGTGCAGTCTCTGGATTGAGATAATGTGCAGTCTCTGGATTGAGATAATGTGGAGTCTATGGATTGAGATAATGTGCAGTATCTGGATTGATATAATGTGCAGTCTCTGGATTGAGTTAAACTGGAGTCTCTGGATTCAGATAATGTGCAGTCTCTGGATTCAGATAATGTGCAGTCTCTGGATTCAGATTCTGTGCAGTCTCTGGATTGAGATAATGTGCAGTCTCTGGATTGAGATAATGTGGAGTCTCTGGGTTGAGAAAATATGCAGCCTCAGGATTGAGATAATGTGCAGTCTCTGGATTCAGATAACGTGCAGTCTCTGGATTCAGATAATGTGCAGTCTCTGGATTGAGATCATGTGGAGTCTCTGGGTTCAGATAATGTGTAGTCTCTGGATTGAGGTAACGGGCAGTCTCTGGACTGAGATAATGTACAGTCTCTGGATTCTGATAATCTGCCATCTCTGGATTCTGATAATGTGCAGTCTCTGAGTTGAAATACAGTAATGTGCAGTCTCTGGATTTGTATAATGTGCAGTCTCTGGATTGAGTTAAACTGGAGACTCTGGATTGAGATCATGTGCAGTCTCTGGATTGAGATAATGTGCAGTATATTGATTCAGATAATGTGGAGTCTCTGGATTAAGATAATGTGGAGCCTCTGGATTGAGATAATGCGGAATCTCTTGATTGAGATAATGTGGAGTCTCTGGATTGAGATAGTGTGCATTCTCTCGATTGAGATAATGTGGAGTTTCTGGATTCAGATAATGTGCAACCTCTGGATTGAGATAATGTGCAGCCTCTGGATTGAGATAATGTGCAGTCTCTGGATTCAGATAATGTGGAGTCTCTAGATTGAGATAATGTGGACTCTCTGAATTGAGATAATGTGGAGTCTCTGGATTGAGATAATGTGGAGTCTCTGGATTGAGATAATGTGGAGTCTCTGGGTTGAGATAGTGTGCATACTCTGGATTGAGATAATGTGGAGTTTCTGGATTCAGATATTATGCAGTTTCTGGATTGCGATAATGTGGAGTCTTTGGTTTGAGATAATGTGCAGTCTCTGGATTCAGATGCTGAGTAGTCTCTGGACTGAGATAATGTGCAATCTCTGGATTGGTGTAATGTGCAGTCTCTGGATTGAGTTAAACTGGAGTCTCTGGATTGAGATAATGTGCAGTCTCTGGATTGAGATAATGTGCAGTCTCTAGATTGAGATAATGTGCAGTCTCGGGATTGAGATAATGTGGAGTCTATGGGTTGAGATAATGTGCAGTATCTGGATTGGTATAATGTGCAGTCTCTGGATTGAGTTAAACTGGAGTCTCTGGATTCAGATAATGAGCAGCCTCTGGATTCAGATTCTGTGCAGTCTCTGGATTGAGATAATATGCAGTCTCTGGATTGAGATAATGTGGAGTCTCTGGATTGAGATAACGTGGAGTCTCTGGATTGAGGTAATGTGGAGTCTCCACATTGCGATAATGTGGAGTCTCCACATTGCGATAACGTGGAGTCTCTGGAATGAGACAATGTGGAGTCTCTGGATAGAGATAATGTGCAGGATATGAATTCAGATGATATGGAGTCTCTGGATTGAGATAATGTGGAGTCTCTGGGTTGAGATAATATGCAGCCTCAGGATTGAGATAATGTGCAGTCTCTGGAATGAGATCACGTGGAGTCTCTGGGTTCAGATAATGTGTAGTCTCTGGATTGAGGTAACGTTGAGTCTCTGGATTGAGATGATGTGCAGTCTCTGGATTGAGATAATGTGCAGTCTCTGGATTGAGATAATGTGCAGTATCTGGATTGAGTTAATGTGCAAACTCTGGATTGAGATAAAGTGGAGTCTCTGGATTGAGATAATGTGCAGCCTCAGGATTGAGATAATGTGCAGTCTCTGGATACAGATGCTGAGCAGCCTCTGGACTGAGTAATGTGCAGTCTCTGGATTCTGATAATGTGCCACCTCTGGATTCAGATAATGTGCAGTCTCTGGATTCTGATAATGTGCCATCTCTGGATTCAGATAATGTGCCATCTCTGGATTCAGATAATGTGCAGTCTCTGCATTCAGATAATGTGCAGTTTCGGGATTCAGATAATGAGCAGTCTCTGGATTCAGATACAGTGCAGACTCTGGATTGAGATAATGTGCAGTCTCCACATTGCGATATCGTGGAGTCTCTGGAATGAGATAATGTGGAGTCTCTGGTTTGAGATAATATGCTGCCTCAGGATTGAGATAATGTGCAGTCTCTGGATTCAGATAATGTGCAGTCTCAGGTTTCAGATAATGTGCTGACTCTGGAATGAGATCATGTGGAGTCTCTGGGTTCAGATAATGTGTAGTCCCTGGATTGAGGTAAAGTGGAGTTTCTGGATTGAGATGATGTGCAATCTCTGGATAGAGATACTGTGCAGTCTGTGGATTGAGATAATGTGCAGTCTCTGGATTGAGATAATGTGCAGTCTCTGGATTGAGATAATGTGCAGTCTCTGGATTGAGATAATGTGCAGTCTCTGGATTCAGATAATGTGCAGTCTCTGGATTCAGATAATGTGCAGTCTCTGGATTGAGATAATGTGCAGTCTCTGGATTCAGATAATGTGCAGTCTCTGGATTGAGATAATGTGCAGTCTCTGGATTCAGATAATGTGCAGTCTCTGGATTCAGATAATGTGCAGTCTCTGGATTGAGATAATGTGCAGTCTCTGGATTGAGATAATGTGGAGGCTCTGGATTGAGATAGTGTGCATACTCTGGATTGAGATAATGTGGAGTTTCTGGATTCAGATAATATGCAGTTTCTGGATTGAGATAATGTGGAGTCTTTGGATTGAGATAATGTGCTGTCTTTGGATTCAGATGCTGAGTAGTCTCTGGACTGAGATAATGTGCAGTCTCTGGATTGGTATAATGCGCAGTCTCTGGATTGAGTTAAACTGGAGTCTCTGGATTGAGATAATGTGCAGTCTCTGGATTGAGATAATGTGCAGTCTCTGGATTGAGATAATGTGGAGTCTATGGATTGAGATAATGTGCAGTATCTGGATTGATATAATGTGCAGTCTCTGGATTGAGTTAAACTGGAGTCTCTGGATTCAGATAATGTGCAGTCTCTGGATTCAGATAATGTGCAGTCTCTGGATTCAGATTCTGTGCAGTCTCTGGATTGAGATAATGTGCAGTCTCTGGATTGAGATAATGTGGAGTCTCTGGGTTGAGAAAATATGCAGCCTCAGGATTGAGATAATGTGCAGTCTCTGGATTCAGATAACGTGCAGTCTCTGGATTCAGATAATGTGCAGTCTCTGGATTGAGATCATGTGGAGTCTCTGGGTTCAGATAATGTGTAGTCTCTGGATTGAGGTAACGGGCAGTCTCTGGACTGAGATAATGTACAGTCTCTGGATTCTGATAATCTGCCATCTCTGGATTCTGATAATGTGCAGTCTCTGAGTTGAAATACAGTAATGTGCAGTCTCTGGATTTGTATAATGTGCAGTCTCTGGATTGAGTTAAACTGGAGACTCTGGATTGAGATCATGTGCAGTCTCTGGATTGAGATAATGTGCAGTATATTGATTCAGATAATGTGGAGTCTCTGGATTAAGATAATGTGGAGCCTCTGGATTGAGATAATGCGGAATCTCTTGATTGAGATAATGTGGAGTCTCTGGATTGAGATAGTGTGCATTCTCTCGATTGAGATAATGTGGAGTTTCTGGATTCAGATAATGTGCAACCTCTGGATTGAGATAATGTGCAGCCTCTGGATTGAGATAATGTGCAGTCTCTGGATTCAGATAATGTGGAGTCTCTAGATTGAGATAATGTGGACTCTCTGAATTGAGATAATGTGGAGTCTCTGGATTGAGATAATGTGGAGTCTCTGGATTGAGATAATGTGGAGTCTCTGGGTTGAGATAGTGTGCATACTCTGGATTGAGATAATGTGGAGTTTCTGGATTCAGATATTATGCAGTTTCTGGATTGCGATAATGTGGAGTCTTTGGTTTGAGATAATGTGCAGTCTCTGGATTCAGATGCTGAGTAGTCTCTGGACTGAGATAATGTGCAATCTCTGGATTGGTGTAATGTGCAGTCTCTGGATTGAGTTAAACTGGAGTCTCTGGATTGAGATAATGTGCAGTCTCTGGATTGAGATAATGTGCAGTCTCTAGATTGAGATAATGTGCAGTCTCGGGATTGAGATAATGTGGAGTCTATGGGTTGAGATAATGTGCAGTATCTGGATTGGTATAATGTGCAGTCTCTGGATTGAGTTAAACTGGAGTCTCTGGATTCAGATAATGAGCAGCCTCTGGATTCAGATTCTGTGCAGTCTCTGGATTGAGATAATATGCAGTCTCTGGATTGAGATAATGTGGAGTCTCTGGATTGAGATAACGTGGAGTCTCTGGATTGAGGTAATGTGGAGTCTCCACATTGCGATAATGTGGAGTCTCCACATTGCGATAACGTGGAGTCTCTGGAATGAGACAATGTGGAGTCTCTGGATAGAGATAATGTGCAGGATATGAATTCAGATGATATGGAGTCTCTGGATTGAGATAATGTGGAGTCTCTGGGTTGAGATAATATGCAGCCTCAGGATTGAGATAATGTGCAGTCTCTGGAATGAGATCACGTGGAGTCTCTGGGTTCAGATAATGTGTAGTCTCTGGATTGAGATAATGTGCAGTCTCTGGATTGAGATAATGTGCAGTCTCTGGATTGAGGTAACGTTGAGTCTCTGGATTGAGATGATGTGCAGTCTCTGGATTGAGATAATGTGCAGTCTCTGGATTGAGATAATGTGCAGTATCTGGATTGAGTTAATGTGCAAACTCTGGATTGAGATAAAGTGGAGTCTCTGGATTGAGATAATGTGCAGCCTCAGGATTGAGATAATGTGCAGTCTCTGGATACAGATGCTGAGCAGCCTCTGGACTGAGTAATGTGCAGTCTCTGGATTCTGATAATGTGCCACCTCTGGATTCAGATAATGTGCAGTCTCTGGATTCTGATAATGTGCCATCTCTGGATTCAGATAATGTGCCATCTCTGGATTCAGATAATGTGCAGTCTCTGCATTCAGATAATGTGCAGTTTCGGGATTCAGATAATGAGCAGTCTCTGGATTCAGATACAGTGCAGACTCTGGATTGAGATAATGTGCAGTCTCCACATTGCGATATCGTGGAGTCTCTGGAATGAGATAATGTGGAGTCTCTGGTTTGAGATAATATGCTGCCTCAGGATTGAGATAATGTGCAGTCTCTGGATTCAGATAATGTGCAGTCTCAGGTTTCAGATAATGTGCTGACTCTGGAATGAGATCATGTGGAGTCTCTGGGTTCAGATAATGTGTAGTCCCTGGATTGAGGTAAAGTGGAGTTTCTGGATTGAGATGATGTGCAATCTCTGGATAGAGATACTGTGCAGTCTGTGGATTGAGATAATGTGCAGTCTCTGGATTGAGATAATGTGCAGTCTCTGGATTGAGATAATGTGCAGTCTCTGGATTGAGATAATGTGCAGTCTCTGGATTCAGATAATGTGCAGTCTCTGGATTCAGATAATGTGCAGTCTCTGGATTGAGATAATGTGCAGTCTCTGGATTCAGATAATGTGCAGTCTCTGGATTGAGATAATGTGCAGTCTCTGGATTCAGATAATGTGCAGTCTCTGGATTCAGATAATGTGCAGTCTCTGGATTGAGATAATGTGCAGTCTCTGGATTCAGATAATGTGCAGTCTCTGGCTTCAGATAATGCGCAGTCTCTGGATTGAGATAATGTGCAGTCTCTGGATTGAGATAATGTGCAGGATCTGGATTCAGATAATGTGCAGTCTCTGGATTCAGATAATGTGCAGTCTCTGGATTCAGATAATGTACAGTCTCTGGATTCAGATAATGTGCAGGATCTGGATTCAGATGATGTGGAGTCTCTGGATTCAGATAACGTGAAGTCTCTGGGTTGAGATAATATGCAGCCTCAGGATTGAGATAATGTGCAGTCTCTGGATTCAGATAATGTGCAGTCTCTGGATTGAGATAATGTGCAGGATCTGGATTCAGATGATGTGGAGTCTCTGGATTCAGATAATGTGCAGTCTCTGGGTTGAGATAATGTGCAGTCTCTGGGTTCAGATAATGTGCAGTCTCTGGATTGAGATAATGTGCAGGATCTGGATTCAGATGATGTGGAGTCTCTGGATTCAGATAACGTGAAGTCTCTGGGTTGAGATAATGTGGAGTCTCTGTGTAAGAATTCGCAATAATTTACAGTTCTGAAGATCAGTTTTTTTGATGAAAGAATCCCTGGGCGTTGTGCTTTTAAATTTCCAGGGATAAAAATGGCTGTCGCACCACATGGCCGAAGACAAAGAGGCTTGGAATGCAGCTTTCTGTGTCTGGAAGTAAGGTTCAATGGAGACAAAGGACAATGCTTTGTTTACAAAGCAATTTAATGCTATTAGCATTTGTTTGTATATCGAGTGGATACATCTAAACTGCAGAAGAGACTTCTGTACCTTGAATGGGAAACGTTTAAGAATTGAATGGGTCTAAATCACTTAGCATTCTCGACAATAGAGCAGTTGTATTTCCCTTTTGTTTCAGCCCAGGGAGCTCCGGAAGACACATTAACCCAGTCTGACCACTTTGAGTTAGCCAATCACAGCTTTCTCTTGTGTATTGGACCCTTTGGGTGGGGAATTTTGCACACAGCCCTTGCAGGGCAGAACAGCAGGGGGGAGGGGGGGCTCACCAAATATATAAGATAGCTGCTGAGAAGCTATCTCTCTTTTTACTTCCTGGGACCATAGGTGAATCTCTCTCTCTCTCTCTCTCTCTCACTTCGCTGGACCACAGGTGAGCAGAGTTTCTGACTCCTCAACATGGCAACCTAGCAGGAGTTTGGGGTGGTGATTTGAGGGTAATTGCTAAGATTGTTTAAATAACATTGTAGTCATTTTATCCCTCGTTTTCGCCGTCTGCAACCCCGTTATATAGTTTTAATGTAATTACTGTGTTCGTGCGGTATAGTTTATTCTTTGGATTGTAGTTCATTTAGGTAATAAAACTGGATTTTTCTCTCATCCAAACCACTTGTTCCATTTTAATATCATTAATTATAAGTTCCTCTACTCAGAACTGAAGGAGGGGTAGCGATTCGAAACCGCTGTTTTAAAATTGGTTTTATTGGAATTAGTCTGAGTGCAGGCAAAGGCTGCAAGACCAGGAAAATTACTTAAAACCAGTTTAAAGAAGCCCCCAACCCTTACAATGGCGAGCCAGGTAGGAGTGTAGGCAGTTTTTGATTTAATAAGTGGTCTGGATCTGGAGAAAGCATCAGCTGTAGTTTCTCTCATTTTCAGTATGTGGGTAGCCCTGCGAATTTTAGTGGCTTGTGTGGGGGGAGGAGCCATTCATGAACAGAGTAAGCTGCTTAAGCAGAGGAACAGGGAAGGAGAGTTCTGGGACCCCTGTAGAGCAGATCCAGTAGCAGAAATCCGGGACAAGGGAGGCACATGGGATAGTTTTGGCCCCAGGCCAAAGGCAGGTCGAAGTCCAAAATTCCCCATTTAAAGTCACCCAGGTAAGAGAACATAAGTTTGCCCACCAGTCAAGTTCAAGTTCACAGGCTGTGAAAATAGGCACTGTGGCTTGTTCTGAGGGAAAAGTTGTCCAGCCCACAAATTGGGACATTTCCCTACCCCAGTGGGACCCTAGTTTTGCCAAAAGTTCAAATTTGAAAAGTTAGGTGGCTCAGAAACAGAGAAACAGCAGCCTGGGATCAGAAATCTGCAGGCTGCTGCCACTCCATTCACTGAAACTGCTCGCGCAGGCATGGTTCCCCAGCCCATACCCCCAGCGGATCCTTTTCAGTTTTCCCATGCAGGCGCGGTCGCGCGCCTGAAGGGAGAGTTTTGCCCAAAGGAGGGCTGTGCAGGCACAGCCGCGCGGCTGAGGGACGAGGTTCCCCAACACCAGGTTCGCGCAGGCGCAGTCGCGAACCCGGAACCCCCAGCGACTCCTTTCCTCTGCGAGGCCGAGCGCGCAGGCACAGTCGGCCGTGTAGAGATCCCCGCTTCCCCGAATAAACGCGCAGGCGCAGAAGCCTGCTTGGAAGACACAGCGGTTCTTCCAACCGTTTTTAAAGAAATTGTTCGCGCAGGCGCAGTTGCCTGTGGAACCCTAGCGGCCCCTCTTCTGTTTTCCTGCGCAGGCGCGATCGCCTGTTTGAAGCCAAAGGCTTCACAGCCTCTGCCGTGGGACAAAGAGGAGGAGGTTTGCGCAGGCACGGCCGCCTGCTTGAATACAGAGGCTTCACAGCCTCTGCTGCGGGACTCCGAAGAGGAAGTTCATGCAAGCGCAGTTGCCGGCGGGACCAGCGCGGCTCTTTTCCAGGAGGTTTGCGCAGGCGCACTCACCTGTTTGAATACAGAGGCTTCACAGCCTCTGCCGAGGGACTCAGGGGAGAAGGTTCACGCAGGCGCACTCGCCTGCTTAAAGGGACCAGCTTCCCAGCTAGCCTCTAGAATGGTTCCCCCCCATGATGTGGGGCCCTGGGGGGGGGGCAGGGATAGCAATTCCTCTTGCAGGGGAGCTGGTGGCAGGTTTTGGACATGTGGGAGAAGGTTCCCAGCCAGCTGGGGCTGTGACCCAAGCTCAGGGTCTGCCAGCCAAAGTTTCCCCCATAGAGACACCCCTCAGAAGGTCTCAGCGGGTGCCCCAGCCTAAAAAAGCATGGTCACCCACTTTACAGTGGAGTAAGGTGGTCTCCCGAGCCAGGGAGAAGCCAAAGAACAGGGGTCCCCGCTCAACAGCCATAAGCTGTGAGGGACCAGAGACAGGAGGCAGTCCAGCTTCGCTGCAGCCAGCAGCAATCTGCGATGGGGCCAGAGATTAGCCTGGCTGTCTGGAGATGGGCGGCATTTGTATTATAGCTATGTGTGTGTATATAGCGTGCTTTTAAGGTGTATTTTAAGTTTTGTTGATTTAACTGGTAGTTTAAAGAGTTCAAGTTTACATGTGTGCCGAATGTTTGTATTTTGGTCCGAGGTCAAGGGACCCGACCATGTCTCCACCTAAGGAAGCAGGTCAGTGAGACCTGGCTGCATGTCCTTTTAAGTTTTTGCAGGAGATTGGAAAATGAAGCAGCCATGTTCACCCAGCCTGAGCTGGGCATCGAATGAAGATATGGAGACAGAATGTTGGGGATCACCTCACCACTGGACAAATCCAGGAGACCCCGCAACGATCTTCGGGAAAAACCGGACAGTGTCCAGAGGAATTTGCCTACTCCTCCTACGGGGAGGAGATGGCCCCAGCTGGGTGGGGCACGGCCCCCAACCCAGCACTATCCTGACTGAAGTTCACTTGCGGGAGACCTCGCTGTTGAGGAGTCACGATGGGGAAGCGCGGGCGCCTTGTGATAGGGACGCGTTCCTCGGGGGTGGGTGGTGATGGCCCGGGAAAGATCATATCGAGGAGGGGGAGACCCAAGAGTCGCGTGGGTGCGGTAGGGGGAGGGAGGAACTCACCCGGGGGCCCACGGGCAAAGAGGATAAGTGTGGCTGGGAAGGATGAGTGGGTGGCTGGATCAGTGTGGGGCCAGGGAGAGCCGCCACACAGGCACCCATCATTTTCTACAGCCAGTCGAGGGAAGACGGGAGGGGGAAAGACTGGGAGTCGAGATCCCATACTCCCCGGTCTCGGTCTGTGCTAAGGTATATTTTAAACAGGAGGGGTACCCCGCCTCCACACAAGGACAAGGGAACGGCTCGGGGCTGGCGGAGCAGGCTGGTCTGTAAATCCATTCTGCCTGTTTTAAAGTTTAAGACGATCAAAGGGGGGTGGAAGGTACTTTTAATGCCCGAGTGGGAGGAGCAATACCCACTCGAATTTCGCGACCCATCATCGGCACGTGATGATCGGGGTTTATTTAAGCATGTTGTTTCAAATGTTTAACGATTTTTTTTGTATTTTGTGTTGCAGCCCCAAGTTGAGCAGATGCGTAGGATCCTCTCCGTGCTTGGGACCAGTTTGTGACAACTCCAAGTTGAGCAGAGGCGTAGGACCCTCTCCGTGCTTGGGATCATTTTGATTACATTGTGTAACTAAGATTGCAACATTTTGTAATAACTTATGATGTAAAAAAAGTGATTGTAAATTTGGTTTACACTGTAAAATTTTACAAGCGTGTAGGGGTATGAGACCCCTTATTGAAAACTGAAGTATCTGTAAGATGCCTACCGTAACATGGTTTTTTTTTCTTGAATTTAAGGGGAATAGACGGGACGGGGATCAGTGGCAGATAGCTATTAGGTAAATACAGGGGATGGTTGTTTGTGAGGGGTCAGAAATTATTGCTAATTTCTTCAAGAGGATACTACAAGCAAGCTGGAAGTATCCAAGGGCGGACTGTAAGAATTCGCAATAATTTACAGTCCTGAAGATCAATTTTTTTGATGAAAGAATCCCTGGGCGTTGTGCTTTTAAATTTCCAGGGATAAAAATGGCTGTCGCACCACATGGCCGAAGACAAAGAGGCTTGGAATGCAGCTTTCTGTGTCTGGAAGTAAGGTTCAATGAAGACCACAGCACAATGCTTTGTTTACAAAGCAATTTAATGCTATTAGCATTTGTTTGTATATCGATTGGATACATCTAAACTGCAGAAGAGACTTCTGTACCTTGAATGGGAAACGTTTAAGAATTGAATGGGTCTAAATCACTTAGCATTCTCGACAATAGGGCAGTTGTATTTCCCTTTTGTTTCAGCCCAGGGAGCTCCGGAAGACACATTAACCCAGTCTAACCACTTTGAGTTAGCCAATCACAGCTTTCTCTTGTGTATTGGACCCTTTGGGTGGGGAATTTTGCACACAGCCCTTGCAGGGCAGAACAGCAGGGGGGAGGGGGGGCTCACCAAATATATAAGATAGCTGCTGAGAAGCTATCTCTCTTTTTACTTCCTGGGACCATAGGTGAGTCTCTCTCTCTCTCACTTCGCTGGACCACAGGTGAGCAGAGTTTCTGACTCCTCAACAAGGCAACCTAGCAGGAGTTAAGGGGTGGTGATTTAAGGGTATTGCTAAGATTGTTTCAATAACATTGTAGCCATTGTATCCCTCGTTTTCGCCATCTGCAACCCCTGTTATATAGTTTTACTGTAATTACTGTGTTCGTGTGGTATAGTTTATTCTTTTGATTGTAGTTTATTTAGGTAATAAAACTTGATTTTTCTCTCATCCAAACCACTTGTTCCATTTTAATATCATTAATTATAAGTTCCTCCACTCAGAACTAAAGGAGGGGTAGCGATTCGGTACCGCTGTTTTAAAATTGGTTTTATTGGAATTGGTCTGAGTGCAGGCAAAGGTTGCAAGACCAGGAAAATTACTTTAAACCAGTTTAAACAAGCCCCCAACCCTTACATCTGGGTTGAGATAATATGCAGCCTCAGGATTGAGATAATGTGCAGTCTCTGGATTCAGATAATGTGCAGTCTCTGGATTCATATAATGTGCACTCTCTGGAATGAGATCATGTGGAGTCTCTGGGTTCAGATAATGTGTAGTCTCTGGATTGAGGTAACGTGGAGTCTCTGGATTGAGATGATGTGCAGTCTCTGGATTGAGATGATGTGCAGTCTCTGGATTGAGTTAATGTGCAGTCTTTGGATTGAGATAATGTGGATTCTCTGGATTGAGATACCATGGAGTCTCTGGATTGAGATAATGTGGAGTCTCTGGATTGAGATAATGTGGAGTCTCTGGATTGAGATAATGTGGAGTGTCTGGATTCAGATAATGTGGAGTCTCTGGATTAATATAATGTGGAGTCTCTGGATTGAGATAATGTGCAGCCTCAGGATTGAGATAATGTGCAGTCTCTGGATACAGATAATGTGGAGTCTCTGGAATGAGATATTGTGCAGTCTCTGGAATGAGATAATGTGCAGTCTCTGGATTGAGATAATGCGGAGTCTCTGGATTGAGATAAATGTGGAATCTCTGGATTGAGATAGTGTGCATTCTCTGGATTGAGATAATGTGGAGTTTCTGGATTGAGATAATGTGCAGCCTCTGGATTGCGATAATGTGGAGTCACTGGAATGAGATAATGTGGAGTCTCTGGATTGAGATAATGTGCAGGATCTGGATTCAGATGATGTGGAGTCTCTGGGTTGAGATAATATGCAGCCTTAGGATTGAGATAATGTGCAGTCTCTGGATTCAGATAATGTGCAGTCTCAGGATTCAGATAATGTGCAGTCTCTGGAATGAGATCATGTGGAGTCTCTGGGTTCAGATCATGTGTAGTCTCTGGATTGATGTAACGTGGATTCTCAGGATTGTGATGATGTGCAGTCTCTGGATTGAGATAATGTGCAGTCTCTGGATTGAGATAATGTGCAGTCTCTGGATTGTGTTAATGTGCAGTCTCTGGATTGAGACAATGTGGAATCTCTGGATTGAGATACCGTGCAGTCTCTGGATTGAGATAATGTGCAGTATCTGGATTGGTATAATGTGCAGTCTCTGGATTGAGTTAAACTGGAGTCTCTGGATTCAGATAATGTGCAGTCTCTGGATTCAGATAATGTGCAGTCTCTGGATTCAGATAATGTGCAGTCTCTGGATTGAGATAATGTGCAGTCTCTGGATTGAGATAATGTGCAGTCTCTGGATTGAGATAATGTGCAGGATCTGGATTCAGATGATGTGCAGTCTCTGGATTGAGATAATGTGGATTCTCTGGGTTGAGATAATATGCAGCATCAGGATTGAGATAATGTGCAGTCTCTGGATTCAGATAATGTGCAGTCTCTGGATTCAGATAAGGTGGAGTCTCTGGGTTCAGATAATGTGTAGTCTCTGGATTGAGATCATGTGGGGTCTCTGGGTTCAGATAATGTGTAGTCTCTGGATTGAGGTAACTTGAAGTCTCTGGATTGAGATGATGTGCAGTCTCTGAATTGAGATAATGTGCAGTCTCTGGATTGAGATAATGTGCAGTCTCTGGATTCAGATAATGTGCAGTCTCTGGAATGAGATCATGTGGAGTCTCTGGATTGAGATAATGTGCAGTCTCTGGATTCAGATAATGTGGAGTCTCTGGATTAAGATGTTGTGGAGTCTCTGGATTGAGATAATGTACAACCTCAGGATTGAGATAATGTGCAGTCTCTAGATACAGACAATGTGGAGTCTCTGGATTGAGCTAATGTGGAGTCTATGGATTGAGATAATGTGGAGTCTATGGATTGAGATAATGTGCAGTATGTGGATTGGTATAATGTGCAGTCTCTGGATTGAGTTAAACTGGAGTCTCTGGATTCAGATAATGTGCAGTCTCTGGAATAAGATAATGTGCAGTATCAGGATTCAGATAATGAGCAGTCTCTGGATTCAGATACAGTGCAGACTCTGGATTGAGATAACGTGCAGTCTCCACATTGCGATAACATGGCGTCTCTGGAAAGAGATAATGTGGAGTCTCTGGATTGAAATAATGTGGAGTCTTTGGATTGAGATACTGTGCAGTCTCTGGATTGAGATAATGTGCAGGATATGGATTCAGATGATGTGGAGTCTCTGGATTGAGATAATGTGGAGTCTCTGGGTTGAGATAATATGCAGCCTCAGGATTGAGATAATGTGCAGTCTCTGGATTCAGATAATGTGCAGTCTCTGGATTCAGATAATGTGCAGTCTCTGGAATGAGATCATGTGGAGTCTCTGGGTTCAGATAATGTGTAGTTTCTGGATTGAGGTAACGTGGAGTCTCTGGATTGAGATGATGTGCAGTCTCTGGATTGAGATAATGTGCAGTCTCTGGATTGAGATAATGTGCAGTATCTGGATTGAGTTAATGTGCAGTCTCTGGATTGAGATAATGTGGAGTCTCTGGATTGAGATACCGTGGAGTCTCTGGATTGAGGTAATGTGGAGTCTCTGGATTGAGATAATCTGGAGTCTCTGGATTGAGATAATGTGGAATCTCTGGATTGAGATAATGTGCAGCCTCAGGATTGAGATAATGTGCAGTCTCTGGATACAGATAATGTGGAGTCTCTGGACTGAGATAATGTGCAGTCTCTGGATTGGTATAATGTGCAGTCTGTGGATTGAGTTAAACTGGAGTCTTTGGATTCAGATAATGTGCAGTCTCTGGATTGTGCTAATGTGCCCTCTCTGGATCCAGATAATGTGCAGTCTCTGGATTGAGATAATGTGCAGTCTCTGGATTCAGATAATTTGCAGTCTCTGGATTCAGATGATGTGCAGTTTCTGGAATGTGATAATATGCAGTCTCTGGATTGAGATAATCTGCAGTCTCTGGATTGAGATAGTGTGGATTTTCTGGATTTAGATAACGTGCAGTCTCTGGATTCAGATAATGTGCAGTCTCTGGATTCAGATAACGTGCATTTTCTGGATAGTGATGATGTGCAGTCTCTGGATTGAGATAATGCACAGTCTCTGGATTGAGATAATGTGCAGTCTCTGGATTGAGATAATGTGCAGTCTCTGGATTGAGATAATGTGCAGTCTCTAGATTGAGATAATGTGCAGTCTCTAGATTAAGATAATGTGTTGTCTCTGGATTCAGATAATGTGGAGTCTCTGGATTCGGACAGTGTGCAATCTCTGGGTTCATATAAGGTGCTTAAAGCTTTGCTTGTCTGCTGGTGATTGATATTATGAATGGTTGCTACTGGAGGGTGACCACTGTCCATCCATAGTCTATCCATCGTGGGTAATCGTTAGCAGTGCCATTGTTATTTCTCTCTATAAGGAGCTGGTGGTCAAGTCTCTACATTGATAGCACAGCTTTAACAGTACAGTTCTCTAGAGTTTACCTGACGTGAAGGCTTCTAGTGTGTATGCCTTGTGACATGCTGAGTGTTGTCTGTATCCCTATATATCATAGCTGCGTACCAAATTGCAAACTCATCATCTTGCCTGTTCATAGCCTTACCTGTTTAATATCAAACCTCCTCCCAACATTAGCCACTTCTCATCATGCTGGTACCCAGACTAACTCGATTAGTATCATGTCTAATTATACAGCACCGTCCAAGTATCATCTATTATCAATTTATAGAAAGCCTATTTATAATCTTACAGTTTAAAACACTCCTTCATTTCCTGCTTATCTCTATGTAATGTATCCCAGTTTATCCTCTAATAGAGGCCAGTTCACGTACATGTTTCCACATTCAAACGTCTCTGCGTCTGGCTCTTTTCATTCTCGGATTGCCTGATTGAATTTGTTCCTTAATTTATCCTGTTTTCGTACACTGTTCTAATACCGTAATGTATCTAGTAAACAAAGCTTAGCAGCGGCGGCTGGTGGCCGTTTTGACAGGTGAGGTTCAGCTATAAATGCTTACCATGCCAGCGTGTTACCATGGTAATGTGTTCTTTGCGTATGCGCAATGCATTTCACTTTCTTGTCATTATAAGAAAAAAGGAAGGTGACAGAAAAGAATGAGAGGGAAGCCGGTGAACAGGTGAGAGGAGAGGAAGCTGATCATCACTTTGGGAATGGCAGCTCCTTTTCTTCAACTTGTTCTTCTCGACATTTCTATTGTAAACCTCCATCCCTCCCCTTAATCTCATGGCCCAGGCCTCCTCTCCCATCTCTCCCCACCATACCTCCCCCAACCCCCCCACTCCCGGCTCTGAGCAGGCCTCCCCGTTCACCTGTCGGGTTCTTATGGAATCCCACCATCGCCATGTGGAGCAGGACCCCACCGCTGGGCTCCATTCTGCTCACCGACGGCTCGAGCTCCTGCCGACAGTGGCACTACTCCCTGCTTGCACACGCACACACAAGGAAAATTCTAGGTGAGACAGTGCCTCACCTGACGAGCTGTCTCTGGTGCTTTGATTATCATAAAGCTTCTCACCATTCACTCACATCAGTGTGTCAGGTTCCACATGTGCACAGTTGACACCTAGCTCTACCTCACCACCACCTCTGTCGACCGCTCCACTGGTCCCATATTATCAGACTGCTTGTCCGACATCCAGTCCTGGATGAGGCAAAGTTTCTTCCAATTAAACATGAGAAGACCAAAGCCATTGTCTTCAGCCCTCATCACACACTCCATTCCCTAGCCACCAATTGCATCCCCCTACATGGCCGCTGTCTCAGACTGAACCAGACTGTTCGTAACCTCGGCGTCCTATTTGACCCTGAGCTGAGCTTCCGATCCCATATCCTCTCCATCACAAAGACAGCTTACTTCCACCTCTGTAACAGTGCCCGTCTCTGCCCCTACCTCAACCCACCTGCTGCTGAAACCCTCATCCATGCCTTTGTTAACTCCAGGCTTGACTATTCCGATGCTCCCCTGGCTGGCCTCCCCTCTTCCACTCTCCATAAACTTGACCTCATCCAAATCTCATTTACTGCCCGTATCCTCACCTGGACAAAATCCTGTTCACCTATTACCCCTGTACTCACTGACCTACATTTGCTCCCAGTCCATCAATGTCTTGATTTTAAAATTCTTAACCTCATGTCTAAATCCTTCCATAATCTCACCCCTCCCTATCTCTATACACTCCTCCAGCCTACATCCCCCCGAGAACTCTGCATACCTCCAATTCTAGACTCTTGTGCATCCCCCATTTCTTTCATCCCACCATTGACAGCCGTGACCTGAGCTCTGGAATGCCTTCCCTAAACCTTTCTGCCTCTCTACCTCTCTCTCCTCCTTTAAGATGCTCCTAAAAGCCTACATCTTTGACCAAGCTGTTAGCCCCCCATCCTAATATCTCCTTCTGTGGCACAGTCTCAAGTTTTGTCTGATTACTCTCCCGTGAAGCGCCTTGGGACATTTTACTATGTTAATGGCACTATATAAATGCAATTTGTTGTTGTCTACCATGCCTATGAAATAGTGCTATATTTTATGGATTAGTGCTTACGGTGCAGAGCCTTTGTACGATGGGAACGTTGTTCAGGAATTCGGGACTGGAAGTCAGTATACTTGCTTTGCTGCCCGCACACTTCCTGTCTGCTAAAACAAACTATACAGTCTGCCAATCATGCATGGTGATCTCTGCACCTGAATTTTCAATAAAGGGTTCGATCACACGAAGCTCTGTGCTGGAGTGCTAACCCATAAAGTTTATCCAATAGTCTTCGTAATGCACTACCACCAGTGCAATGTCATAAGCCAGAAATTAATATATATTTTTGGTGGTTAAATACTCATCGATTTAGGCGCTGAGGAACAGAATAATTTTCTCACAGTATTAGCATTAAGAGGACTAGGTTAGGTGTAGTACAGCAGAGTTTTTACTTTGCAGTGATGCAGAATAACAGTATAATTCAAGAGGCAGGTCCCGACTTGAGTGGAACCTAGTTGCCCCTTGACACCACAAGCTGAACGGAAAGGAAGAAGTACTGTCTAAAGGGATTGGTTGGCACTATGGGTTAGCACATCTGCCCTCTCATCTCTGTCACTACCCAGACATTAGCCCAGGTGTTAGCTGTGGCTCGGTTGGTAGCACTCTTACCTCTGAGTTAGAAGGTTGTGGGTTCAAGTCCCACTCCAGAGACTTGAGCATGCAATCTAGGCTGACACTACAGTGCAGTACTGAGAGAATGTTGCACTATCAGAGGTGTGGTTTTCAGATGCGATGTTAAATCAAGGCCCATCTGCTGTCTCAGGTGGACCTGAAAGATTCCATGGTACTTTTTGAAGAAGAGCAGGTGTCCCCAGTGTCCTGGCCAATATTTATCCCTCAACCAACATCTCTGTTTGTGGGAGGTTGCTGTGTGCAAATTGGCTGCCCTTTCATCTCTGTCACCATCTCATTACAACAGTGGCTAGACTTCAAAGCACTTCATTGGCTGTAAAGCACTTTGGGACGTTCTGAGGTTATGAAAGGCGCTGTAGAAATGCAAATACTTTAATTCTTTCAGACTTATTTCCCATAAAGCTAGCAGAGAGAAGAGTCTTTCATCCCTCAATCTGGGCTGGACACCAAAGCAGGTGACAGAGATGAAAGGGCAGTGTGCTAACCCATAGTGACAACCAATCCTTTAGACAGAATGTTGATGTATTTCTTCCTTTCCGTTCAGCTTGCGGTGTCTTTCACGAACTCCATCACCGGTTTAGCTTTGAATATTAGATAATGGCCCATCTTAAAATAGGCCTCTGTTTATATCTGCTTCTGTAGTGCACAATTACCAAACTGATTACCATTCTCAGAGGTGTAGTTAGTCTCATATTATCATCAGACTACTTATTACCCATTGTCATGGTTAAAAAAAATAGAGGCTGTAATTACTTTAAGTTATACATTTCATTATCCAGGAAAGAGAGCGGGAGAGGAGACAAAAAGAACAGAATCATAATCTTGCTGTAGGTAACTCACCGACAGATATTGTCCAAACAGCAATTATTTTCATGAACGCCTTTGTTCTTGAGTTGAAGCGACTGTGATGGATGGGATTCCGTATCGCAATGTACCGATCCAAAGATATTGCGCACAAGTGCATGATGGACGCAGTGGAAAATAGCACATCAAAATAAATCCATATGGGACAGAGTTTGGCAGGTAACGGCCAGATGTATCCTAAACAGAAGAGCGAGTAGATCAGTGAATGATTGAAATATATTTGAACCTTAGATTTTTTAGTTTTTGTTTTTAAATACGTACAGGCTTTAAATCATCTGAAGCAAGTATTTATGACAGTTAAGTTCAGATGTGATAATAGAAAATGAGACCAAGGTGCAGAACACAATCTTTGGTTCAACAAAATATATCATGATAATCTTCAAAAACAGGAAATACTGCCTGTTGTCGTTTTTGGGATGTAGCGCAAAAATGCCACCAGAGCCTCAGGCCGAAGCAGAACACATTTCATTTCTATGATTTGTACATATTTTCATATATTGTTACCACTCACAACAGCACAACTACCAATAACTGTTTATAATAAAGAACTTGAAAGAAAGACTTGCATTTATATAGCGCTTTTCACGATGTCAGGACGTCCCAAAGTGCTTCACAGTCAATGCAGTACCTTTGAAATGTAGTCACTGTTGTAATGTAGGAAACACGGCAGCCAATTTGCACACAGCAAGCTCCCACAAACAACAATCAGATAGATTACCAGATACAGGAAACTTTCTGGTATCCGGCACCGACGGGACCGAGCTGGTGCCGTTAGATCAAAACTGCCGTAGAAACCAGCGCTAATGTCAAAACATACGGAGCTCAGAGCTCCGTGTGAAGCAACAAACCCTGTTGCTTAGCAACAGCTTCAAAACAGTCGGCGCAGCTTGCAAGCATCTAGCTGAAGCTGTTGCTTAGCTACAGAGACGCTTGCAGAGCCAGGACTGGAGAAAAGAAGCAACGAAAAGAAAAAAAATTATTTGAACCGACTCCTGAATTTTGCTGGTAGATAGAACTTTCCGGACATTTAACCTCCGGATAAACGAAAGTTTCCTGTAATTTGTTTTAGTGATGTTGGTTGAGGGATAAATATTGGCCAGGACACCGGAGACACCTACTCTTCTTCAAAAAGTACCATGGAATCTTTCAGGTCCAACTGAGACAGCAGATGGGCCTTGATTTAACATTGCATCTGAAAACCCTGCTCTTTTTCAAATAATGCCATAGGTTCTTTTGCATCCATCTGAGAGGGCAGATGGGGCCTCGGTTTAACGTCTCATTTGAAAGACAGCACCTCTGATAATGCAGCACTCCCTCAGTAGTGCACTGGAGTGTCAGCCTAGTTTTTGTGCTCAAGTCTCTGGAGTCACATTAATTCTTTCTGCCTGAAATATTACCCTATCTTTTCTCTTTTCCGGTGACGACTGATCTGCTGTTTATTTCTGTGTGTTCTTGTTTTTCATTTCAAATTTTCAGTATTTGCCATTTGTTCTCTTTATCCCCGTCAGTTTATTTGTTTGCTAATTAGCTGCTGGTTACAGAAACAGGCAGTACTTTCCACCTCTTTAGAAGGATTTACAGGCCAATTATGCTATACACTTTGCACAGAAGTAAAGCAATTTTGACTTCCCTTAGAGTCAGATTGTGTATCGTAAATTCGGTGTGAGGTCAGTTAAATCAAACTCTGGTGAATGACGTTTAATCACCTAGAGCTGGTGGGTCTCAGAGCACTTCAGATTCACACTGGGAAACAATGCAGGGTTCCCAAATTAACTAAAGTTCTGCTTCAGGACATTTAACAATGTATTTCTAACCTGTTTAATGCTAGCAGAGAGACTCAGCTCTTTGTTAATGATAAAATTGAACCATTTTCCATAAGCATGGAGCTGGCAGGATATCCTAAGCCTGCTGGCTCTCCATTGCTCAAATTACAGTACAAGAAAATCAACTGCAATGAAATGACTTAGACTGAAAAGCAGAGGGTGGAAAGTTGTTCAAGGCACAAGGGGTGAGGAATCAGCATAATGAAGGGGCGAAACAGACTAAAAGAGTAAGCTATGGGGGACTGTGCAAGTGGTGCATCTTAGGGCAGATAGAAGAGGGATTAAGCAGAAATATAGCAAAGGAAAAATTAGAAAAAGTAGAAGGGAAAAGGGACTGAGGAATATGAATGGCACACGCTCCGCCCGTTTGTGCCTGGATTTTGCAAGCAGGGTCCTACGATTGGTGTAGGACCCTGATTTGAAATATATAAGCAGCCATTTACAGGCCTGATTTTCAACTGCCATCTGTTTTTCAGGAAAGAAATGGGTGGGCAGCAGTTGAAGAGCTAACACTGGTACAGGTGCAATAAGCTGAATGGTCTTTTCCTGTGTTGTAGTCTCTGTGACAAAATGAAAGCAAGTGAGATGGTGCTGGCTTTTCCTCTACTGTCCTGGACATGTTTATCTTTTTTTTTTGTATGAAACCATCATGGCGTGTGAATGGAAACAGTGTCAGAAAGGGAAACTCATGCCTCCAAATGCTCAGAAAACAGATTCGGAGTGTAACTAAAGTGCTAAACTCACTACTGACTCTTCCGCACACCCTGAGCAAAGGCTGGCCTGATATCATAGCCTAAAAACTACTGTTATTTTAAGAGTTAACTATAGTTTGCTATAGTTTTGGGGAAAATCATGATTTTGCTGTTTTCAGCACATCTCCCACAGAGGAGGCAGCTAATGAAAAGGGAGAAGCACCAATCCTTCCATCAGCATCAAAGTGCAATTCGAGCCCTGATTTTAACCTGGGGTGGGTTCGGTGCAGGCAAGGGCAGCGCAGGCAAGAGAATCCCTCGTGGATTGGTCAGTGTGAAGTCCGGGCCATTTAAACTCCTGTGGCCTTATTTTAATATTTGAGATCTGCCTCCCACCTGAAGTCAGTAGGAATGATGTCAAGACCGATGGGCATCAGTGGGAATTGGCAGAAGCTGGACTCCGCTGGTGACCCAAGGAAATGGTCCTCAACATAAAATAAGTGCAGTGAGGTGGGTAGGTGTTTTCAGAGCTGATGCTGGTCAGGAGAAAGAGGATAGATGGCGGCATGGGTGGCCCAAAGGTTCCTTGCGGGGCCCAAAGGACCACCTTCTGCAACCCCCCCCCCCCAAGGAATCCTTATGAAAATGTAACTTACCTTGGCCTCTTCTGGCCATGCTGCTGCTTCACACCAGGTTTCACTGGCGGCTCCAGCAATGTGCGGGCCTGCCGCGATTAGGCCCATTGTCCGCTTGTGGCGGGTGGCCACCATGCTGCGGAATCCTGGCAGTTAAAATAACGGCAGGCACGAAGGCGTCAAGAATTCAGCGCAAACACCCCGACTGCCATTTTAATCATCTCAGCGGGTAGGGTTAAAATCAGGCCTAAGGAGGCAGTCAAGCAGCTAAGATAAGTACCAAACTGCCCCTGTTTGTGTCCAGTCCCACACTAAGGGCTGAATTCTGCCGGTGCTCAGAGGGCGGATTCGGAGGCGGGTCCGCTGTCAAAATCCAAATGATTGACAGCGGGGCGGTATCCCACTCTAAACCCGCCTCCTTGTGAGTTTCCCTAATGCCGGCTCTGCCTGTGCTTTGCCGACACGGCACTAAGCGGCGGGTCATTCAATTGTGCTAATTGAGAGGGTGTTTAAACCAATTTACTCACCATTTTAGCAGGAACAAAGTATCTTCCCAAGTTTTCCACAAGGTTCCCACCGCTCGGGGATCACGCCAGGTAAGCATGTCAGGCTCTGAACAACTTTCCATTTCTTTAATAGGTGACAGCTGCAAAAGTGGTTTAAAACCTACCATTTTACAGCTGGTCACTTTCCATTCTCAGAAGCTTCAGGCTTGAGTATTTGGAACAGATTTTTAAGCTTTATGCATTTGGGAAGCATTTGCAGTAAACTCTCTATTCGCTGTCAGCTCCTTGCAACATCATATCTAACCCTTGATAGATTGGTTCTGTCATCTGAACTTCACCTGCCATATGAATCATCAGAATGGGCACGATTTGTGCTCTGTCACCTTGGTCCTCTGAATCTGATGACGATCAGCCGCAGCAGCAGCAGCAGCAACAAGAGTGCCAACCTTCTCCTCAACCACCTGATGCTGCACAGGGCGCAGGGCTGCTCCGCGTCAGAGGTCATACCCCCAACACAGGGCATACAGGCAGAGGATGAGCTTCCTCAACATGATGGAGCAGCAGTGCCAAAGGAGCCTCAGGCTATCGCGCCAGGTCGTCGTTGACATTTGCGCTTTACTGGAGCAAGACCTGCAGCCCAGGGGAAGGGGTGGACACTCCTAACCATTGGCTGTCAAACTCACCCTTGCCCTCAACTTCTTCGCCTCAGGCTCCTTCCAGGCATCTGTAGCAGACATTTGCGGCATCTCGCAGTCGGCCGCACACAGATGCATCGCAAAGGTAACCGATGCCCTCTTTAACAAGTCCGCAAATTATATTCATTTTGCCACAGATGAAGCCACTGTCAATGAACGTGCATGTGGCTTTGCCACTCTAGCGGACTTCCCATGGTGCAGGGAGTCATCGACTGCACACATGTGGCCATCAGGGCACCCCATCACAACCCAACAGCATTTATTAACTGCAAGGGCTTCCACTCCCTCAACGTTCAGCTGGTCTGCAACCATAGGAAGATTATCATCCATGTGTGCGCCAAGTTCCCTGGCAGCTGCCATGACTCGTACATCCTGTGCCATTCCACCGTCCCTCAGCTCTTGGCACCACCAAACAGTCTTGGTGGCTGACAAGGGCTATCCCCTGAAGATGTGGCTCATGACATCTTTGAGGAGGCCAACAAATGAGCCTGAGGGATATTCTAATCAAAGCCACATCTCCACGAGAAGTGTCATCGAGCAGACAATAGGCTTGCTCAAAATGTGCTTCAGATGCCTCGACAGATCTGGAGGACCCTTCAGTATGCACCAGCCAGGGTCTCGCGAATAGTCGTCGTCTGCTGCGCCCTCCACAACATAGCGCAGCAGCGAGGATCAGTACTGGATGAGGAATACGCCGCTGAGCGCAGAGCCTCATCGGAGGACGAGGAGGATGAGGATGAGGAGGTTCAGCATGAAGTTGGTTACGAGGATGAGGAACACCTGGACGAGCTGGCAGTCCCATTGCGACCAGTACGTGAGCACGTTACTGCCCGTCACGCCAGGGATACCGGTATCAATGGCAGATTTCAATAACTTCATGCAGCTCATATATGTGGCTGCCACCCGCGTACGCAGGTTTGCATCACACACCTAAGCCATGCAGCAGTCAAACAATGACTCGTCCCTTGTTTTGACTCTCACCACCATTGCTGGGTGTGAAATGAGCCCTGACCCATCACTCTGCCACTTCCATTTCATCACACAAATTTGCCAACAACCTCCAAGTGTGACAATTAGATGATTTATTAACAGCACATTATAGAATACTAACATGACATTGATAAAGAAAGACACACCCGAGTGACTACCCTTGTGACTATTTGTGTGGGATCTTTCTTTTCCGGGTGCTTCTATGTCGTGCTACTCCTGCGGCTTCAGCAGAGGTAGAGGCAGCCTCCTCAGCTCCGTACTGTGCCTGCATAGATGCCTTTGTCGGTCGTCCTCTGGGTTTTGAAGCCACTGATGGCTTCGCCAAAGCCTGCTCCTCCTGCGATTGTGCATGTGCAGACTTGGCCATCACTGTCCGGGGAGGCATCTGGGGCTCTGACTGAGGGGTTGGCAAGGGGGTGGAAGTCAGAGTGGTTGTAGCAGAGCCCCCACTTCCATATCCCCTCCCGCCATCATCCCTCTCATGGGCCACCCGCATTTCCCTGCTAGCAAGTAGCTGGAGAGCACCTTACTGCACTTCAGTGGGGCCATGAAGGCCCACCTCTATACTGACATCCCTCCTACAAAGGATGTCTATGAGCCTCTGGTTTCTCTCCTCCATAGATGCCCATCTCTCCTCCATTTTTCCCCATCTCTCTTCCATAGATGAGTATCTATTTTGAAGAGAAACTATGTTCTCATGCGACTGGCGCCGTGTCTCCTCCATGCAGGTGGCCATCCTATCCACGAAGGAAGTTATAGTTGCCAGCGAGAGCGCCACAGTGTTGCTCATGCTGGAGAAGGACTCCTCCATTCTCTGCACACTCGTCACCACCGCGGTCGCAAAACCAGTCAGAGCCTCCTGCACTTGGTCCTGCAGCTCCAGGATCGCCCTCTTCCTGGATGGCCCCCGAGGCTCAGCGTCTGCATGCAGCTGAGCAGAGCTAGGAGAGTTCTGCACCCTCCAACGAGGAGTCTCCACTGCTGACCCTGTCTCCACCATCTGCTGCTGCTCAGTTGTGGTCTGTGAGACACCAGGTGACAACACTACTCTATCTCGCGACATACCCACCAAGGTGTGTGACTCTGCGCTGGTGCTGGGTTGCATTGTCTGAGGTGACGCTGCGCCCTCAGAGGCAGGAGGCTCCTCTGAGGAGTCTTCTTGCTGTTGCTCCTGGACATTGGGGGGAGGCTCTTGATGGACCTGTGGGAGAGTGAAGACATCAGTTAGATATACAGGATGTCTACTGCAGACACATAGCATTATCCACATGATGAGCATTCATCTTGTCTTGACATCACACCCTATATGAGGCAATGATGAAAGGCATGCAATTGTATGGAAATTCAATTCTGTCACCAGCTTCTTCTACTGAGCCGCTCTCTCCGTCCCCCACTTCCAGAACGTTCACCACTCCAGCAATCTCCAGTGCTGCCTCCTTTGCACTTGTCAGATATGACATGGTTTGTGGAAGCCCTTCTCCCGTTCTCTCCCTCTTCCGCTTATTGTGGGCTATCTTTTCCTGCAAGGAGGGAAAGAAGAGGTGGTTCAGTAAGAGTGATGGTATGAGTGTAAGGAATGGAATGGCATAGAGCTTTGCACAGAGAGTTTGATGGAGTGGCTTGGCAATACCAAGTTGCCTCCATTTGTGTTGTTAGTTGCTGTCATTGCATAACGATGAGGGTGAATGTGAGCGCTGCATAGTAAGACGGGGACCTGATAATGCAAAGAGAGCTAGAGGGATGGATGAAGGTACAAGGGATGTTGGGCTGTGTAGCGTTGTGCAGGAGTAGGGGTGGCAATGTCGAGTGGTGCGAATGTGATGAGACGCACAGCAGCATCAAGGTCATTGTGGCTTATTACTCCCTTTTCCTGATCTTACTAGAGCATTGAACCTCTTGCGGCACTGCACCCAGGTGTGAACCGTCACTGACAGCCCCGTAAACTCCTGTGATATCTGCAGCCACGCTGCCTTCGTCTGCTGGGGAGGCCTTTTCCTGCTGTCCATAGGGAAGAGAACCTCCCTACGTGCTCTCACTCCCACCACAAGATGATGGAGGGACTCATCTGTGAAGCAAGGTGCTGCTCATTGGCGCTGCAAGCTAATAGTGCAGACTCAAACACTGACAGCACTGAATGCTATCAATTTGCAACTGACAGTAACTGGGGCCATGGCCCCTTTAAATAAACCGGCAATAATCGCGTCATCCGGTGACGTCACCAGACTCGCACCCTTTAATAGGTTTATCAACGGGATCCATGCAGCAGTGGGGTCACCCCCTGCCACCGACCTCTCCCGCCTTGAAGCCGCCCAGGTAGACGAAATTGCGGCCTAAATCCGGCTCGCCAACCGTTCGTAGCACAATGTAGATGGGTGTTGGGTAACCCAAATGCAGTAGCACAGTAATGGTGGGGGCTAGGGTTATACCCACCGTCCCTCACATTGCTGAGTTCCTGACGTCTGTCTAATCTCTGTGGGGAGAAGGGAAGTGCTTCCCCTGCAGGAAAGGAGGAATAATGAGATGGAGCCGTCCCTCACTTGCTCTCGTGTGCCATCCAGTGGAAACACTTAGAGCAGCCGGGGCACAGGCCTGGATCCAGTATATGAGTAATTTGAGACACGGCATGTGGTAAGTGGAGCGTGCTTTAAGGAAAAAGGTGACTTTGGACCTATGGGGCTAGATTTTCGTGGAGCTGACAGGCGGGGTTTCAGGCGTGTTGGGGGGGGAAATCCTGAATTTGGGGGTCCCAACACCATCCCGCCCAAAACCCCGCCCCACGTAAGTTTCAGGGGCGGCGGGTACCCGCCCCGCACTGGGACCCGCCGAAACCAGGCGGGAAGGGATTAGTCCCAATGAACTGCCTGTTAACAGGCAGGTAGTTAACAGGCAGTTTTTAGCCTAATCCCTATTTTGAGGGGTGTTGTGTGAGATTCCCGACGGCTCCAAACCACGCTAGGTTAGAGCAGGTGGGCCGTCGGGTTGAAGGACCTGGAGGGGTCGCGATGTCGGTGCTCAGGTGAGTGATGGGTGCATGAGTGTAAAGGTAAGTGTGTTTGGTGTGTCTAAAGTGTGTAAAGAACTTTTACTTACCTGTACTTACCTTAACAGCCTTTCTTCCTGTAGCCGTCGGGAGTCCATCACTCACCCGGAACTTAAAGCTGAATGGCTGCGATCTGTCAAAAGGGACAGCCTTCAGCTTTGAGTGCCGGTGAGAGTTCTAACTGAGTCTGTGCAGAAGGACTCATGTTAGAACTCAAGTGTCAGTGTTTCACAGCTTCAAACAGCTGTGAAACACTGATATTTCATCTGTCAAAACCTCTTGACAGATGAAATTGCAGTCTGTGGCGTCACCTGTTGCCGGGTGGCCCTTAATTGGCCTGCTGAGCCCGCTGGGTGGGCTCAACAAGGTCAATCAAGGGAAAATCGCGCGGATTGGCCGGACGTCGAAGTAGGCGGGTCAAAAACCCGAAAGGGGAAGTCCCGCCTTCTTCCCGACAGGTTCGGGAAAATCTACCCCATGGTTTCCAAAGCTCTCCCCACTGGCGTTTTCCTCACATTATGCTTGGGTCTCTTCTCGACTAATTGATAGAGATTGATTGCTATCATTGGTCAACAACTCCATTATCGTTGTATAATGCAAGGATGGCAGAAGATGAACTAGATGGGCCTTGGTCTTTCATCTAGCAATTTCTATGATCCAATGCCACGGCTCCAGCCATGGAAGAGAGACCTCTTTGCAGGAAAAGGAGAAAATAATGCTGAAAGGAGTGATAACCTTATACAAAACAAAAACAAAGAAACAGCTGCTGAACAAAATTGGTGGCATATTGAAAATGAAAGAGTTAAAATAATGAATTTGATTCTTTAAATTAAGTTTCCATGACATAGAAATAGGTTTAACTCTACAAATACCACCATTGATAACAGCACTAGCTGAAGATATCCTAGTCAGTACAGCTCCACAACATAAATTGCTCACAGTTTGGTACCAGATGATAAAAAAAAATTGCCTATATGATTCAGAGGCCAAAAGAATGGCTGGGGTCGATTTTCGACTTACCGGACGTGTGTAAAACTAGTGTTATGGATTGGCCACCTCTTAGATGAACCGTATGGTTTTAATTGCCATTGTATTATTTTCATCACAGTGCTATGATTTAGATAAACCAAACACTTGCTCATGGATTTGGAGGGAGCCCCTTAAATGAAATTACATGTAATCATCTTACTTTGTGGTTACCAATCAACTCAAGGCCCTAGAGGCACTGCTTCAATGTTTTTCTGATTCGCCTCCTTAGTCACCTCAATTAGCTCCCCTAATCAAATAGTGGTGATTCCATTTTGCTCAGTTCCTTGTGCTTGTCATAGTTAATTACGAAGAAACCTAATTATTGCAAGTAGCTGAGTAAGAGATAATTGAACTAACACTGGGAAAATTATTCAGCTGCAAGATTGGGAACATTCAAAATATGCATATGTGCAAAGGGATCTTAGCAGAGGTCTTACTCTGTTGGTGTACTAACGCGCTGTGTTATGGATTGTCCAGTTCCCAGACTTATCAGAACTGGCATCGAATTGAGTTATTTCCTCAGAGGGAGGGAGCTAACATCGTCAATCACACTGCGCTGCTCTTATGCACCACTTTAAGGTTGGTGGGGACAGAGCATCGCGAGTAGGTGGCTTATCTGGTCTCTTGGTTGGGGGATTACGCCTAACGTGGAAGGAAGTAAAAAGAAGGAAAAGAATCACTTAAAAGAAATTACATTTTAGTCCTGATTAGATGTGTGTGACATTTTGGGATCTATTGACTATTCTTCCAGCCAGATTGAAAGGCTGGCTGGCTGCGGGTGGGTAGGCCTTCGGCTGGACAGAGGAGGGAGGGAGGGTTTGTGTGAGGGCCGGGCTGTATAATAGGATCGGGGGGGGGGGGGTGTGGTGGAGGGAGAGAGGACATGGGATTGGGGGCTGGGCAGAGGATCAGGGGGAGGGGGGAAAGTGGACTGGGGATCGGGGGCCGGGGAAAGGATCGGGGGTGGGGGGAAAGAGGATTGGGGATCCAGGGCCGGGGAAAGGGTCGTGGGGTGGGGTGGGGGTGGGAGAGAGGACATGGGATTGGGGGCTGGGCAGAGGATCGGGGGGAGGGGGGGAAAGAGGACTGAGAATCGAGGGCTGGGGAAAGGATCGGTGGGCTGGGGGGGTGGGGGGGCGGCGAGGTCAGCCAGTGATCGGGGATCGGGCCATGCTGTTAAAAGGTTCAGTGGGGGGGATCGGGCAGAGAGAATCAGGGATCGGGTTGGAGGGAGGATCGGAGGGTGGGGTGGGAGGGCGGTGGTGTTGGTTGGGCAGACGATCGGGGTGGGGGAGAGAGGATCAAGGCTGGATGATCGGGGTGGGGGGAGAGAGGATCGGGGCTGGCCGCTGGAGGATTGTAGTTGGTCCCAGCATCATCGTTGGGGGGATGGGGGCGGAGGGAAGCCTGGGGGGGTGGGGGGTAGGCCTGGAGGGGTAATCAGAGGCTTCGTGAGGGGTCTCCGATCACGGGGGGTGGGTTAGGTAGTGAGCCTGGATCCAGGAGCTAGGTATAAAGGCATTTACATCCTGGATCCAGCAGTCCCCATCTTGCTTTAACTGCTGGGTTTCACGAATTGTGTGAAACCCGTCCACATGCAGTTAAAAACAAAATGGAGGTTAAAAAAGGGGCTTCCAGCCTCATTATAATATTTAAATTGACGTTCTGCCCCCTGGGAGCGGGTTGGTCTCCCATCCCCCCTCCCCATCCTGCCCCCATCCAGCCTCTGTTAAAACTAGAAGAGAGCGGGTTGGAGGCGGGATCAGGTTGGACATCCCATAACTGCCCCCATGCTCCAAACCCGCCCATTTTTTTAGGTTAAAACGTCCCCCCAGGCCAGAATTTTCCCGCTGCTGTGTGTACGGGATTGGAGGCGGGTTGGCAGTAAGTCGCAAAAAAAGGAGCGCGTAGGGAACCCGCCATCATTCCGCCTCCTCGCGCCTTTAACTCGGGCGCGTTTGCCAGTGCGCCACAGACCCGAACAGCAGAGGCGGGCGACCTAATTTAGCTCGTTACTACCTTGTTGTCAGACCCTTAACAGTGTTTTTAACCAGATCTTTTGAATTTCACTGGATGACCATGGGAATCACGCAGCTCGGGGACCACGTCTGTCAACCTGAGACGGAAGCTCAGGGGCCATTGATCGAGGTCATTAATGCAGAGCATGGAAATCCCAATAAATACTCCCACATGACACCTCATTACTTGCCTAAGAGCTCTTGCTGAGTACATTTTGAGCACAGATTTGGGTGTCTAGAGTTTGCAAGTATTTTCTGCAACCTCAGAAGCCTCTCTCACCTTATTGCTACTAATTATCACACCATTGACAGATTGCTCCTCTGATCTCTACTTGACCTGCCATCTATTACATCAGCATGGGTGCCGTTTATACTGTCTCACCTTGGTCCTCAGAATCGGACAAGAATGAGCCCCACCACCAGCAGCAAGAGGCAAACCAGCAACAGCAGCAGCAGCAGCAACACCAACAACCTTCTCCTCAATGACCTGAGGCTCCACAGGACAGAGGGCATCAGTGCAGGGCTGCACCGCGTCGGAGGCAATACCCCCAACTCAGGGTATACAGGCAAAGGATGAGCTTCCTCAGCATGACTGAGCAGTAGTGCCAAAGGAGGTTCAAGCTCTTGTGCCATGTCATTGCAGACATTTGCAACATGTTGGAGCAAGACTTCGAGCGCAGAGGAGCGGGTGGATACTCCTTACCAGTGACTGTCAAAGTCACCAGCGCCCCCAACTTCTTTGCCTCAGGCTCCTTCCAGGGATCTGCAGCAGACATTTGCAGCATGTCACAGTCGGCCACCCACAGATGCATCACACAGGTGACCGATGCCATGTTTCACAAGTCAGACAATCAACTTTGCCACTGATGGCCCCAGTGTTACTGCGTGTGCGCTCGGCTTTGCCCTTCTGCCTGGCTTCCCATGGGTGCAGGGCGTCATCGACTCTACATATGTGGCCATCAGGGCACCCCATCATCACCCAGGAGTCTTTGTCAACTGCATGGGCTTCCAGTCCCTCAACATGCAGCTGGTTGGCAACCATAGGAAGATCATCATGCCTGTGCGCACCAAATTCCCTGGCAGTTGTTATGATTCTTTCGTCCTGCGCCAGTCCACCCTCCTTCAGTTCTTCGCACCGCCAAACACACTTACTGGCTCACTGCTTGGAGACAAGGGCTATCCACTGAAGACATGGCTCATGACACCTTTGAGGAGGCCAAGTACTGAGGCCCAGGAGAGATATAATGAAAGCCACATGTCCACCAGATGTGTCATAGAGCAAACAATAGGCATGCTGAAAATGCATTTCAAATGCCTTGACAGATCTGGAGGAGCCCTTCAGTATGCACCAGCCAGGGTCTCCAGAATCATCGTCGTTTTCTGCACGCTGCACAACATAGCGCAGCTACGAGGATTAGCGCTGCATGAGGAGCAAGGTGCAGAGCGCACAGCCTCTTCAGAGGAGGAGGAGGAGGAGGAAAAGGAGCAGGACGAGTAGGAGCAAGAGGAACCTGAGGTCCAGATGCCAGCAGCACCAGATCACACTGCTGCCCGGGAGGCCAGGGATGGTCTCATCATGGCCAAATTTACATTACACCCATATGGCTGCCACATGCTGTGCCAGGTTCCCCCACCCCATCACCCAAATAACACTATAAAGCATCCCTACAATGACCAACCCTTTCCTTTCACACTGACCCCCAGTCACTCCAACTCACTAAGCCACTTCCAAAGTAGCATACAAAAATGGACATGACAGGAAAGTGGTGAAAATAAATAGTTTAATATGTATCATAATAGTAACAGAACCTTAACAATAACACTTCTTTAAACACCCATGTGCTGACCCTTGTGCAGCTACTTCTGTGTCATTTTTTCATGTGCTTCAACGAGGTGCAACCCCTGTGGCTTCAGCAGAGGTAGAGGGAGGCTGCTCACTTCCCTGCTGTGACTGTGTAGACACTTTTGGCGGATGTCTTCTGGGTTTTGGAGCCTGTGATGGCCCCGTCAAAGTCTGCTGCTCCTGCGACTGTGCAAGGGCAGACTCAGCCATTGCAATCCGAGGAGGCATCTGGGGCTCTGACTGTGGTGGGGATGGTGGGCAACGGGGAGCAGTGTGAGCGCTTTGAGAGGAGCCCCCACTTCCATGTCCCCTCTCACCATCATCCATCTCATGGGCCACCCTCACTTCCCTGCCAGCAAGGAGCTGGAGAACACCTTGGTGCACAGCAGTGGGGCCATGAGGACCCAAGTCTACATTTACATCCCTCCTAGAGAGGAGGTCTATGAATGGGTATCGATACCATTATGGACAGGATGAACATTCACTAGCTGCTGACATCAGTCTCCATATGAGTGACTGCTGTATGCCGTGTGGCTGTATGAGATGTAATTCTGCCATCAGGTTGCTGAGAGGAAAGACAGGCAAAAAGGAAAAGGAGGTGGGGTAGGTAGCATTGCTGGTTAAAGAGGAGATTAACACAATAGTAAGGAAGGATATTAGCTCTGATGATGTGGAATCTGTATGGGTAGAGCTCAGAAATACCAAGGGGCAGAAAACATTAGTGGGAGTTGTATACAGACCCCAAAACAGTAATGCTGAGGTTGGGGATGGCATTAAACGGGAAATCAGAGACGCGTGCAATAAGGGCACAGCAGTTATCATGGGTGACTTTAATCTACATATAGATTGGGCTAACCAAATTAGTAACAATACTGTGGAGGAGGAATTCCTAGAGTGTATACGGGATGGTTTCCTGGACCAATATGTCGAGGAACCAACTAGAGATCAGGCCATCTTAGATTGGGTATTATGTAATGAGAAAGGATTAATTAGTAATCTTGTTGTGCGAGGCCCCTTGGGGCGGAGCGATCATAATATGATAGAATTCTTCATTAAGATGGAAAGTGAAGTATTTGACTCAGAGACTAGGGTCCTGAATTTAAATAAAGGAAACTACGATGGTATGAGGCGCGAGTTGGGTAGGATTGATTGGGGAATGTTATTTAAAGGGTTGATGGTGGATAGGCAATGGCAAACATTTAAAGATTGCATAGATGAGCTAAAGCATTTGTTCATCCCTGTTTGGCATAAAAATAAAACAAAAAAGGTGATTCAACCGTGGCTAACAAGGGAAATTAGGGATAGCATAAGATCCAAGAAGAGGACATATAAATTGGCCAGAAAAAGCAGCAAACCTGAGGATTGGGAGCAGTTAGGATTCAGCAAAGGAGGACAAAGGGATTAATTAAGAGGGGGAAAATAGAGTATGAGAGTAAGCTTTCAGGGAACATAAAAACTGACTTTAAAAGCTTCTATAGATATGTGAAGAGAAAAAGATTGGTGAAGTCAAGCGTAGGTCCCTTGCAGTCAGAATCAGGGGAATTTATAATGGGGAACAAAGAAATGGCTGGTCAATTAAATACATACTTTGGTTCTGTCTTCACAAAGGAGGACACAGATAACCTCCCAGAGATGTCGGGGAACATAGGATCTAATGAGAGGGAGGAACTGATAGAAATCAGTATTTGTAGGGAAATGGTGTTAGAGAAATTGACGGGATTGAAGGCCGATAAATCCCCAGGGCCTGATAATCTACATCCTAGGGTACTTAAGGAAGTGGCCCTAGAAATAGTAGATGCATTGCTGGTCATCTTCCAAAATTCTATAGATTCTGGAACAGTTCCCATGGATTGGAGGGTAGCTAATGTTACCCCACTATTCAAAAAAGGTGGTAGAGAGAAAACGGGGAATTATAGACCGGTAAGCCTGATATCGGTAGTGGGGAAAATGCTAGATTCCATTATAAAGCTGTAATAGCAGAGCACTTGGAAAACAGTGACAGGATCGGACAAAGTCAACATAGATTTACAAAAGGTAAATCGTGCTTGACTAATCTACTGGAAGTTTTTGAGGATGTAACTGGTAGACTAGATAAGGGAGAACCAGTGGATGTGGTGTATTTGGACTTTCAGAAGGCATTCGATAAGGTTCCGCATAAGAGATTAGCGTGTAAAGTTAAAGCACATGGGATTGGGGGCGAGGTACTGACTTGGATAGAGAACTGGCTGGCAGACAGGAAGCAAAGAGTTGGGATAAATGGCTCTTTTTCCGAGTGGCAGGCAATGACTAGTGGGGTACCTCAGGGATTGGTGCTAGTACCCCAGCTATTCACAAAATATATTAATGATCTAGACGAGGGAACTAGATGTAATATTTCCAAGTTTGCAGACGACACAAAGCTGGGTGGGCATGTGTGCTGTGAGGAGGATGCCGAGGAACTCCAGTGTGATTTGGACAGGTTGGGTGATTGGGCATATGTATGGCAGATGCAGTATAATGTGGATAAATGCGAGGTTATCCACTTTGATGGCAAAAACAGGAAGGCCGATTATTATCTGAACGGCAATAGATTGGGAGAAGGGGAAGTGCAACGAGACCTGGGTGTCCTTGTCCACCAGTCGCTGAAGGTAAGCATGCAGGTGCAGCAGGCGGTTAAGAAGGTAAATGGCATGTTGGCCTTCGTAGCGAGAGGATTTGAGTACAGGAACAAGGATGTCTTGCTGCAGTTGCACAGGGCCTTGGTGAGACCACACCTTGAGTATTGTGTGCAGTTTTGGTCGCCTTATCTGAGGAAGGATGTTCTTGCCATGGAGGGAGTGCAGCGAAGATTCACCAGGCTGATACCTGGGATGGCAGGAATGACGTATGAGGAGAGATTGGGTCGATTGGGCTTATACGCACTGGAGTTTAGAAGAATGAGAGGGGATCTCATTGAAACTTATAAAATTCTAACAGGACTAGACAGACTAGATGCAGGAAGGATGTTCCCGATGGCGGGGGAGTCCAAAACCAGGAGTCACAGTGTAAAGATAAGGGGTAAGCCATTTAGGACAGAGATGAGGAGGAATTTCTTCACCCAGAGAGTGGTGAACCTGTGGAATTCTCTACTACAGAAGGCAGTTGAGGCCAATTCATTAAATATATTCAAGAAGGAATTAGATATATTTCTTAAGGCTAAGGGGATCAAGGGATATGGGGAGAAGGCAGGGACAGGGTACTGAGTTTGGATCATCAGCCATGATCTTATTGAATGGCAGAGCAGGCTCGAGGGGCCGAATGGCCTACTCCTGCTCCTATCTTCTATGTTTCTATGTTCTCTTCTCTCCGTCTCCCACTGCCAGCAGCTCCGCAACTCCACGGCGACCTCCTCTGCTGCTGTCAAAGTGGCGAAGGATGGAGGGCCACCTCCAGTTCTCTCCCTCTCCCTGTTGTTGTGCACTCACTTCTCCTGCAAGGAGGGAAAGAAGAGAAGTTTGAGTGAGAGTGATGGCATGAGTGTAAGGAATGGTTGGGTTACATCTGTAGAGGGTGACTATGATGGAGTATGGTGACAATGCCAAATGGCCTCCTTGTGTGGTGTTACTGGGTATGATTGCATTAGGATGAGGGTGAGTGTGAGGGGTGGTTAGTCAGAGGGGGATGTGAATATGTACATAGAGGGAGAGGGATGGGTGGATGTTCAAGATACGTTGGTGTGAGTAATGATGAACAGGAGCAGGTTTGGGAAGGCAGAGTGATGGGGATGTGGTAACAGGCACAGCAGGATGATGTTGTGTGTGGCTTTGCACTCTCCTTTCCTGATCTCATGAGATCATTGAAGTACATCCGGCCGGCACTGCACCCAGGTCCGCCTCACCACACCCCTGCTGTTGGCCTCCTCTGCAATTTGCAGCCAGGCTCTTTTAGTCTCCTGGGGAGGTCTCTTGCTCCAATCCGCAGGGAAGAGGACCTCCCTGCGTGCTCTGACTCCCTCCACAAGAATATGTAGGGAGTCATCTGAAAACCTGGGTGCAGCCCTCTGTCTTTGTGAAGCCATCTTTGTAAGTCTGAGCAATAACTTATATTCTAAATAACAACAGAAAATGCTGGAAACACTCAGCAGGTCAGGCGGCATCCGTGGGGAGAGAAACAGCGTTAACGTTTCAGGTCTGTGACCCTTTGTCCGAACTGGAAAAAGTTAGAGATGTAACAGGTTTTAAGCAAGTGCAGGGACAGTGAAAGGGGGGAGGGGAGGAAAGAATAAAAGGGACGGTCTGTGATAGGGTGGAAGGCAGGAGAGATTAAATGTTTCCACCCTTCGTGATATATCCTCCCTGCACACTCCCAGATGAAATTTCAAATGCGATGTGGCCAAGGCTGCTTTAAATATCCCCGCTGGAAATGAGTCATCGATGATGTCATCAGACCCACACCATTTAATAGGGTCAGGAAACACGCAGGCGCGCCTTAATAGGCGCCACTAACTGAAAGTCGCTCTGAGGAGCGGGATGATAAGAACAACGCGGTTCTGACCCGTCTTGCGGCCCGCACGCACCCGACCCACCTCGGTAAGGAAAATTCCGGCCAAAGACAGGCAGTCGAGGAGGCTTTTTGAAATACAATTTTGCGAAGCAGTCAGGTAATCAAGGCTATGATAAGTTTAGAGTAAAGGCGAACAATATAGAATTGAATAGTAGAATTTTGTACCAGTTGTATCATGTTAATTGTCATCCGTAGTTCAGTGGTAGCAGTCCCACCTCTGGGTCAGAAGGTTGTGGGTTCAAGCCCCATCCCAGAGATGTGAGTACATAATCTAGGTTGACACTTCAGTGCAGTACTGAAGGAGTGTTGCTCTGTCAATGGTGCCATCTTCAGATGAGGCGTTAAACCGAGGCCCCAACTGCCCTCTCACGTGGAAATAAAAGATTCCATGGCACTATTCAAAGAAGAGCAAGGGAATTCTCCCTGGTGTCCTGACCAATACTTTATCGCTCAACTAACATTACTAAAACAGATTATCTCATTGCTGTGGGACCTTGACATATGCAATTTGGCTGCTGTGCTTCCTACATTACAACAGTGATTACACTTCCTAAAAGAAGTACTTCATTGGCTGTAAAGTGTTTTTTGACATCCTAAGATGTCTTTTGAAGGCAACTAAGATGACCCATTGATGTGGGTAAGTGTGAAATATTTTGCACTATTGCACAAAGATGAGTTGTACTGTTTGAAATAAGATGATTTGGATTATAATCGCAGTTTTGTACATTCACCTTAGTGTGAAATAAAGCAGCTTATCTTTTAGTATCAGGTCTCATTTCACCAAGTGTTTGCTTTGTGGAGAAGCACCTGTGCTACAGATATGAATATCCGGTTCAGGTCATGAGGGGGATGTTATTGTTACACCCTGGGTTACACCATCATGCAAGTAGATTTAGGGATGTGATGGCCTTAGAGAGGGTGCAGAAAAGATTTCCGAGAATGATTCCAGAGAATGAGGAACTTCAGTTACGTGGATAGACTGGAGAAGCTGGAATAGTTCACCTTAGAGCAGAGGAGATTTGATAGAGGTGTGCAAAATCATGAGGGGTCCGGACAGAGTAGATAGAGAGAAACTGTTCCCATTGGCGGAGATTTAAGGTGATTGGCAGAAGAACCAAAGGTGACATGAGGAAAAGCTTTTTTACTCAGTAAGTGGTTAGGATCTGGAATGCAATGCCTGAAAGGGTGGTGGAGGCCGACTCAATCACGGCTTTCAAAAGGGAATTGGATAAGTACCCGAAGGGAAGAAAATTGCAGGGCTACCGAGAAAGGGCAGGGGAGTGGGACTAGCTGAAGTGCTCTTGCAGAGAGCCGGCACGGGCTCGACGGGCCAAATGGCCTCTTTCTATGCTGTAATCATTCTATGATTCTATGATATTCTGTATGCACAAGGCATGTTCTACCATCTACATATGCTACCATATAAGTGTAGCGCTAGTCCAAGAGGCATCAAGTTCGGGACTGAGACCTAGAGGCTGCCAGTTCAGTGCTGAGACCAGAAAGGAGCTGGATCAAGGCTTAGGCCTGGAGGCAGCCAGTTCAGGGCACAGGCCTGAAAGGAGTAAATATCTGGGGCCAACCAAGTTCTGGGCTCCACCCAAGAGGCTGATTGCTGATGGAAGCATTGAAGTCAGGCATCTGTATGTTATAGTTTTCCTTTTGGTGACTAGTAACACACTTTAATAACTCACTAGAGCAGTAAAACAAAATTGCATTTTATTCGATACAAGCACACACCATTTTCATAATCTCCATTACAGATTGCTGGAATGTCCCAAAAGACCTCCCAAATTTCAATGCATTACCAGGCTAAATAAAAGTCTGCCAGTAGGCTAAATATTGTCTGCTTTACTACAGTGTCAAGTATAAAATGGTAGTCTGCATATTGTCATGGGCTGCAAACTGAAGTAGAATTATGCTCACATCCTGGGAAGCACCATCAACTAAGTTCAGCTAGGTACTACAAGCAGCACACTGCAAGAACTCTAGCTGCAGGCCTCAGGCAGAGTCAAGGTGGGGTTGAATATGCTAAGGGCATTTCTGAGGTAAAATAGGTGGATTTGTTAAACTTATATAGAACCTTGGTTAGACACTTAAAGAGTACTGTGCACTGTTCTGGTCACCAAATTACAAAAAGGACATAGAAACACAGGAGAAAGTTCAAAGAGGATTTACAAGGAGGTTACCAGAACTGACGGGTTATAATTATCAGGAAAGACTGAACAAGCTGGGGCTCTTTCATAGAATCATAGAATATTACAGCACAGAAGGAGGCCATTTGGCCCATCAAGTCTGCGCCAGCTCTTTCGAAAAGCAATTCAGTTCGTCCCACTCTCCCGCTCTTTCCCCATAATCCCTGCAATTGTTTCACGTTCAAGTATTTATCCAATTTCCTTTAGAAGGCTACTATTGAATCTATATCCACCACCCTACCAGGCAGTGCATTCCAAATCCTAACCACTCATTGCGTAAAAAAGTTTTTCCTCATGTCGCCTCTGGTTCTTTTGCTAATTTGTGCCCTCTGGTTATTGATCCTTCAACCATTGGAAACAGTTTCTCTTTATCTACTTTATCTAAACCCTTCATAATTTTGAACACCTCTATCAAATCTCCTCTTAGCCTTCTCTGCTCTAAGAAGAACAACCCCAGCTTCTCCAGTCTATCCACGTAACTGAAGTCCCTCATCCCTGGAACCATTCTAGTAAAACAGACTGATACCTGGGATGTCAGGAATGACGTATGAAGAGAGATTGGATCGATTAGGCTTATGTTCGCTAGAGTTTAGAAGAATGAGAGGGGATCTCATTGAAACTTATAAAATTCTAACAGGACAAGACAGACTTTGTGCAGGAAGGATGTTCCCGATGGCGGGGGCATCCAGAACCAGGGGTCACAGTCTAAAGATAAGGGGTAAGCTATTTAGGAATGAGAAGAGGAGGAATTTCTTCACCCAGAGTGTGGTGAACCTGTGGAATTCTCTACCACAGAAGGCAGTTGAGGCCAATTCATTAAATATATTCAAGAAGGAGTTAGATATATTTCTTAAGGCTAAAGGGATCAAGGGATATGGGGAGAAAGCAGGGACAGGGTACTGAATTTGGATGATCAGCCATGATCTCATATAAATGGCGGAATAGGCTCGAAGGGCCGAATGGCCTACTCCTGCTCCTATCTTCTATGATTCTATGTTTCTATGTTTCTAAATCTCTTCTGTACCCTCCCCAAAGCCTTCACATCCTTCCTAAAGTGTGGTGCCCAGAATTCGACACACTACTCCAGCTGGGGCCGAACTAGTGTTTTATATCGGTGTAGCATAATTTCCTGGCATTTGTACTCTATGGGCTCGAATTTCATCGGGCCGTTGAGGCGGGATTAGATGCGTGTGGGGGGTTAAAATCGCAAAATCGGGGGGCACGAACCCATCCCGCCCCCAACCCGCCTCCATGCCCGTTTCACAGGAAGCAGGTACCCGACCTGTGCTGGGAGCCGCCTCCCCGAGGCGGGAAGGGGATTAGTGCCAATTAACTGCTTGTTAACAGGTAGTTAACAGGCAATTTTTAGCCTAATCCCTATTTTTATCCCTGATGGCTCCAAACCACGCCAAGTTAGTGAGGCAGACCTTCGGGCAGAAGGACTTGGAGGGTTCGAGATGTCCGGTGTTCAGGTGAGTGATGGGTGCATGAGTGCAGAGGTAAGTGTCTTTGGTGTGTGTAAAGTGTTTAAATAAGTTTTACTTACCTTTTCTTACTAATGCAGCCTTCCTTCCTTCAGGTCTCGGGAGTCCCTCATCTCACCGGCACAGAAAGCAGAATGGCCGCGAGCTGTAAAAATCTGCAGCATTCTGCTTTCTGTTCTGGAGAGATCTCTAAATCAGCCTGAGAGGAAGGAATTAACTTAGTGTACAGATTGTCAGTGTTTGACAGCTTCAAACAGCTGTCAAACGCTGATATTTCATCTGTTAAAAGCTCTTGACAGATGAAATGTCATTCTGTGACGTCACCTGTTGCCGGGTGGCCCTTAATTGGCCTGCTGAGCCCGCTGGGTGGGCTCAACAAGGTCAATCAAGTGAAAATCGAGTGGGTTGGCCACAACTTGATGGAGGCGGGACTACAACCCCGAAAGTTGTAGTCCCGCCTCCTACACACCTCCATTGATAAAATCCAGCCCTATGCCTCTATTTATAAAGCCCAGGATTCCATATGCTTTATTAAGTGCTGTTAACGTGTCCTGCCACCTTCAAAGATTGGTGCACAAACACTCCCAAGTTTCTCTCTTCTTGCACCCCCTTTAAAATTGTACCATTTAGCGTGTATTGTCTCTCCTCATATTTCCTACCAAACTGTATCACCTCACGCTTTTCTGCATTGAATTTCATCTGCCATGTGTCCACCCATTCCACCAGCCAGTCTATGTCCTCTTGAAGTCTATCACTATCTTCCTCACTGTTTACTACACTTCCAAGTTTTGTGTCATCTGCAAATTTCGAAATTGTGCCCCATACACCCAACTCCAAGTCATTAATGTATATATCAATAAACAACAGTGGTCCTAGTACAGAACCCTGGGGAACTCCACTGTATACCTCCCTCCAGTCTAAAATACAGGCATTCACCACAACTCTCTGTCTTCTACCCCTAAGCCAATTTTGTATCCATACTGCTACTGCCCATGAGCTTCAATTTTGCTAACACGCCTAATATGTGGTACTTTATCAAACACCATGGGCTCGATTTTACCAGGCCCGAGGAGGCGGGAATGGAGGTGTGTGAGGTGTTAAAATCACAAAAACTGGTGGGCGGGCCCAATCCCGCCTCCATCCCACCTCCGAGCAATTTTCCCACATGCGAGTTTTCTGACCCCATCTCCATCCCGCCTCCAAGAGGCAGGATAGGCCCTTAAGGCCCTTAACAACCAGTTAAGTGCCTCTATAATCCCATTTTGAGAAGCCTTTCTGATTTTACCACTTTTCCCATGCGCTTCACGCCTCCTCTGAAACACACCAGTGAAACGTGGCGGCAGCACAAGTGGATTGCTTACTAACAGCTGCAGCTCCACCACTAAAAAGGAGTTTTCAGCAATCTTCATTTGCAGGTGGCAGAACTTTGTTGTCTCAGGTCTGGGGGAACTTTTAACAGGCCTACTCATTGTTTTGGAAGTTTGGAGCCTGACACCCATCTCCAGTGTGACCTCCTGGGAGACCCCTCTCCCCACCTTGACTGAGCGCTTCCTCAACTGAGGCATATACCAGAAGCATTGGAACCATTTATTTCCTTTCCTCCTGGACATCAGATTCAGACGAAGACCAGCCATGGCAGCAGCAGGACCATGAACAACAGCACCACCAACAGCAGCAGCATCAACAGGAGTGCCAAGTTGCTGCTCACCCACCTGAAGCTGCACAGGCCAGAAGGCACCAGCGCGCGACCACATTGCTGCCCGGGGTGCAAGGGAGGCAGTTAGCCAGATTTGCTTAGCCTGCACAATCAAACACTTTTGCCTCGCAGCTTCTTATCAGATCATCGACAATGGCCAAGAGCCTGCGGAATCCTATCACTCTGACCACCATACTGACAATTGCAAGTCACCCTAAGCCCTCAATGTGGAAGTCCCATTTGCAAAACGACAGATGCCACAACTGCAACAGTTTCCCATCAGTATTTTTATGACAATATGCAACTGATGGCATGTTAAAAATTAACACAAAATTACACCCAAGTGACTACCCTTGTGACTACTTGTGCATTATCTTTCTTTTACGCGTGCTCCTACGTGGTGCTTCCCCTGTGGCTTCAGCAAATGTGGAGGCCCCTTGCTCACTTTGTTGCTGCTCCTGCCTTGACACCTTTGGCGGGTGTCCTCTGGGGTTGCGAGCCTGTGAGGGCTCGCCAACAGTCTGCTGCTCCTGCAGTTGTCCAGGGTTTGAGACGCCGATCTCAGTTGGGTGGGGACTCTGGTGGGGCTCTGACCGAGGGCTCTGTAGTGGCATAGAAGTGTGAGCACTTGGAGAGGAGCCCCCACTTCCTTGATGTCTGCCACCAACTTCTCTCTCATGGGTCAGGTCCCCCATCAGCGCTTGCAAGTGGCTTGAGAGCACCTTGCTGCACATCAGGGGGGCCATGGGGACCCGTATCTGCACTGGCAGTCCTACTCAGAAGGATTTCCATGAAGCTCTGGTTTCTCTGTTCAATAGCTGACCATCGCTCCTCCAGAGATGTCAGTTTATTCTGAACACTCACCATGTTTTCCTCACTCCGGCGACTTACTGCCTCCATGGCCGTAGCCAGCCTTTCCACGGAGGTTGCCATCCTTTCCGCGGTGCTGCCTTCATGCGCCAAAGCCTCCACAAAGGCTCTGCTCATGTTAGCGAGGGACTCCTCCATTCACTCCACACTCGCAGCTACCCTAGAGACAAAACCTGCCAGAGACTCCTGCACCTGTTCCTGGAGTTCCAGCACCGCTCTTCCTCTGGATGGACCCGTAGGCACAGGGTTGACATGCAGCTGAGCCAAGCTGGCAGAGCCTTGCGCCCTCCGACGAGGACTCTCCACTGCTGTCCCTGTCTCCACCATCTGCTGATGCTCACTTGTGAGCTGTGATACACCAGGTGACAACACTACTCTATCTCGCGAGGGTCCCACCAAGGTGTGAGTGTCTGCACTGGTGCTGGGTGCTCTGAATTCTGCTGACGCTGCACCCTCAGAGGTTGGAGCTTCCTCTGAGGAGTTTGGAAGCTCAGCCTCTTCTTCCTGGACAGTGGGGACAGGGGCTCTCGATGGTCCTGTGGGGGAGTAAAGGAAAGAGTCAGAGATGTGAGGCCAAGGTTACATGCACATTGAATATTGCAGATGATCAAAAGTCAATCTGTTAGAGCATCAGATTCATTATCAGTGACTCATGCAATGTCAATGAGAGAGATGCCAAACTATTCTGTCACCAGCTTGCTGTGATGCGCCCATCTGTCCGTCCCCCACTTGGGAATCCTCTTCGATCCCGGCGATTTCCAGGGCCGCCTCCTCCCAAGGGGTGAGCTGGGCTACTGAGGGTGGCCCTCCTCCTGTCCTCGCTCTTTCCCTCTTATTGTGAGCTCTCTTTTCCTGCAATGAGGGAGACAAGTGGAGTTTGAGTGAGAATGAAGGAGTGCGTGTAGAGAATCCATATCATTGATGGTTAGAAGGAGACAAAGATGGAGTGAGGTGGCAAGACCAAGGGCCCTCCCTGTGTGTTGTAAGTTGTTTTCATAGCATCACAGCGATAGGGAGTGTGAGGGCTGCATAGTCGAATAGTTAGGTGAATGTGACCATAGAGAGAGAGGGAATGGGTAAGGGTGCAGGGATGTAAGTGTCAAGTGGGATGTGGAGGAAGAGGTTGGCAAAGCTGAGTGCTGGTGAGGAGAGGAGATGGGGATCAGATTGAGGGTGATGGGAAAGTCATACTCACTTTTCCAGTGCGCAGAAGGTCATGAAACCTCTTCCTGCACTGCAGCCAGGTTCTGCGGCACATAGACATTGAATTGACCTCCTGGGCCACTTGCATCCACACAGCTTTAGTCTGCTGAGGAGGCTTTTTCCTCCCCGAGGAAGGGAAGAGCACCTCCTTATTGGATCTGGCTCCCTCCACCAGAGCTTGTAGGGCGGCTTCATCAAAGCATGGAGCAGACTTTGGCCTGCTGCTGGACATCGTGGCTGAAATAAGGGCTTACAGCAATGGGCATGAAGTTTGTAGTCTAAGGAAGAAGCAAGGCTGCTTGCAGGCCTTAAATCCAGCAGCATTGATGACGTCATCGGAGGTGACTTTCAGGATGGAAAGTCTCATTGGGCCGGGGCTTCCCACACGCTGGAAATCAATTGGCCAATTAGGTGAAAATCGCATTTTCCCCCACATCAAAGTGGAGTCGGGTGGATAACACGAAAAGCGGCTGACACGCCCCCAGCCCGCCTCAATGACAAAAATCGAGCCCCTTTTCTCTAGAAAAGAGAAAACTGGTGACTTGATTGAGGTCTTTAAAATTATGAAAGGGTTTGATAGGTAGACATAGAAAAGATGGGCTGAATTTTTACCTTGCCGTCAGGATGGGTGCGGGGGGTGGTGGTGGTGGTGGGGGGGGACCATGGTGCACCATGAATCGCGTCGGGAACCTGGATGTTGAAGCCACTGCAATTGAATCAGACTTCTGGGTTTCCCAACCAATGAACTGGAATGGGTCTGATGACATCATGAATGACTCGACTTCAGCTCAGCTATTTAAAGGAGATGACAGTTGTAGGTTGGTGGAGGTGCAGGAGAGGTTGGTGAGGGAAGGAGTGCATTGCTGAAACAGTAAGCTCGTTGCTGGTATATACATTAATACAACTTGATAAGCAAAAATGCAGGCTCAGCGCCAAAAGGATGCCCCCAGATTCAGTGATGCCTCCCTGGAAATCCTGCTCCAGGGAGTCAGGGCCCGCAGAGAGGTCCTCTCCCCTGGTGACGGGAGGAAGAGGCCAGCAGATGAAACAAAGAGGGCATGGCTGGAGATAGTGGAAGAAGTGAGCAGCAGGAATGTGGTTCCCAGGTCGTGGATACAGTGCAGGAAGCAATTTAATGACCTCATGAGGGCAGGGAAGGTGAGTGCAATGCCATATTGCCCTACATCCTGATGTGTGTGTCATCCCAACCCCCTGACTCTGCATTCCCAAGCCTGTTCCTGCACATCACTCCTCACACTAACCTACCTTACAGGTGCACACATCCCTCACTGTCTATGCACCTATTCACATCCCCATCTGACACGAAAATTGGTGGGGTGGTAAATTGCGAGGAGGAAAGCCTCAGGCTACAGGACGATATAAACGGGTTGGTCAGATGGGCGGAAAAGTGGCAAATGGAATTTAACCCTGAAAAGTGCGAGGTGATGCATTTTGGACGGACAAATAAGGCAAGGGAATACACAATGAGTGGTAGGACCCTAGGAAGTACAGAGGGTCAGAGGGACCTTGGTGTACATGTACATAGATCCCTGAAGGCAGCGGAACAGGTAGATAAGGTGGTTAAAAAGGCATATGGGATACTTGCCTTGATTAGCCGAGGCATAGAATATAAGAGCAGGGAGGTTATGATGGAGCTGTACAAAACGCTGGTGAGGCCACAGCTGGAGTATTGTGTGCAGTTCTGGTCGCCTCACTATAGGAAGGATGTGATTGCTTTGGAGAGGGTGCAGAGAAGATTCACCAGGATGTTACCTGGGATGGAGCGCCTCAGCTATGAAGAAAGACTAAATAGGCTGGGGTTGTTTTCCTTGGAGCAAAGAAGGCTGAGGGGGGACCTGATTGAGGTGTACAAAATGATGAGGGGCATAGATAGGGTAGATAAAGAGGAACTTTTCCCCTTAGTGGGGGGGGTCAATAACAAGGGGGCATAGATTCAAGGTAAGGGGCAGGAGGTTTAGACGGGATTTGAGGAGGAACTTTTTCACCCAGAGGGTGGTTGGAATCTGGAACTCACTGCCTGAAAAGGTGGTAGAGGCAGGAACCCTCACAACATTCAAGAAGCATTTGGATGAGCACTTGAAATGCCATTGCATACAAGGCTATGGACCAAATGCTGGAAAATGGGATTAGACTGGACAGGGATTGATGGACGGCGCAGACACGATGGGCCGAAGGGCCTCTTTCTGTGCTGTATAACTCTATGACTCTATGACTCTAATCCACCACTGACACTCACCCTCATCCTAATGCAATCATGCCGTCACTGAAGGAGGCCATTTGGCAATGTCATGCCACTCCCTCATAGTCACCCATTACAGATGTAGTCCATCCATTCCTTACACTCATTCCATGACTCTCACTCAAAGGTCTCTTGTTTCCCTCCTTGCAGGAGAAGAGAGCGCAGAACACCAGGGATAGGCAGAGAACGGGAGATGGTCCTCCAGTAACAACACCATTAACTGCAGCAGAGGAAGAGGTGCTAGACATCAGCAGAGTTGCGGAGCTGCTAGTGGAAGATGGAGAGAGAGGGACCTCCCAGCTGGTGACAGAATTAAATATCATACAACCACGTGGCATACAACAGTCACTCATGGTGACTTGATGTCAGCAGCCAGTGAAATATGATCATGTACATAATGGTGACTTAAAACATTCTTATCATAACAGTTCTAATTCATGTCTTTACTCTCTCACAGGCCCATCAAGTGCCCCCCACCCCACTGTCCAGCCAGAGGAGGAAGACAACTCATCACGGTCCCTGAGGCTGCACCGTCACATGACCCATGTGCACCCAGCACCAGCGCAGCTACGCACACGTCGGTGGGTCCAGTAAGAGAGAGAGTAGTGTTGTCACTTGCTGTCTCACATATCACATCTGAGCAAGAGCAGATGGTGGAGACAGAGACAGCAGTGGAGAGTCCTTGCTGGAGGGTGCAGGATGCTCCAAGTTCTGCTCAGCTGGATGCAGATGCTGAACCTCGGAGGCCGTCAAAAATGGATCATTCTTGAGGAGCAGCAAAAAATGCGGGAGGCTCTGACAGCTTTTCCAGCCGCGACGTGTGCAATTGTAGGGAGAATGGAGGAGTCCATCTCCAACACGAGCAGCACGATATTGCAGCTGATGGCAACAATGTGCTCTTCCACCTACACGGATCATCAAATGCACCAGTCAAACATGTGCATGCTTGCTATGAACAGCAGCTTGCAGACGCTGATTGCAGCCATGCCTAGGATGGATAGAAACCTAGAGTTGGCTGTTCATCACCTCACTGATGTGCAGCAGAATGCTTTCTAGCTACTTGCTAGCAGGGAAGTGCGGGTGGGCCAAGAGAGGGAAAATGGTGAGAGAGAACATGGAAGTGGGGGCTCTGCTCAAAGCACTCCCTGTTCTCCCCCATTGCTCCCCCCTCAGTCAGAGCCCCACATGCTGCCTCGGATCCCAATGGCTGAGTCTGCCCCTGCACAGGTTCAGGAGGAGCAGTCTTTGGCGGGGCCCTCACAGGCTCCAAAATAGAGATAAATGGCTTTGATCTGATAGATATTACAGAGACATGGTTGCAAGGTGACCAAGGTTGGGAACTAAATATTCCAGGGTACTTGATGCTTAGACAGGCAGAATGGAAAAGGAGGGGGATAGCCCTGATAATAAAGGATGACATAATGAGAAAGGATCTTGGTTCGGAAGATCAGGAAGTAGAATCAGTATGGGTGGAGATAAGAAATAACAAGGGGCAGAAAACACTGGTGGAAGTAGTATATAGGCCCCCTAACAGTAGCTATACCATTAGACAGAGTATTAATCAACAAATAACAGGAGCTTGTAACAAAGGTAATACAATAATCACGGGGGACTTTAATCTTCATATAGACTGGGCAAATCAAATTGGCACGGGTAGTCTGGAGGGTGAGTTCATGGAATGCATTCGAGACAGTTTCCTAGAACAATATGTCATGGATCCCACCAGAGAACAGGCTATTTTAGATCTTGTATTTTGTAATGAGACAGGGTTAATTAGTAATCTCATATAAAGGAACCTCTGGGGAAGAGTAATCATAATAATATAAAATTTCACATTGATTTTGGGAGTGAAATAATTCAGTTGGAAATGAGAGTTTTAAACTTAAATAAAGCCAATTGCATAGGTATGAGGGGCAAGTTAGATTGGGAAATTAGATTGAAAGGTATGATGGTAGATAAGCAGTGGTAAACATTTAAAGAAATATTCCAAAATTCTCAATAAATATACCTTCCATTGAAAAATAAAAACTCCATGGGAAGAGTGATCTATCTGTGGCTAACTAAAGAAGTTAAGGGTAGTATTAGATCAAAAGAAGAGGCTTATAATGTTGTGAAGAACAATAGTAAGCTTGAGGTATGGGAGAGCTTTAGAAACCAGCAAAGGATGACCAAAAAATAGATAAAAAGGGAGAAAATAGAATACAAGAGTAAACTAGCAAGAAATATCAAAACAGATTGTAAGAACTTCTACAAGTATGTAAAAAGGAAGAGAGTAGCAAAAGTAAGCATTGGTCTCTTGGAGGCTGAGACATGTGAAATTATAATAGGGAATAAGGAAATGGCAGAGGCTTTAAACAAAGGGGGTGATTTTCTGACATCAGAGGAGGTGGGTCTGGAGGCAGGAAAGGTGGGAAAATCAGAAACAATGAGGGCAGGTTCGGAACCTGCCTCCAACCCGCCTCTGCGGGATTTTGCCAGTGCCGGTTTTGGAGGTCGGGAAGCGGTCCCACCTCCAGCTGGCCATAACGCTAGTTAACATCATTAAATGCTCATTAAGGGCCTCTCTAAGCCTATTTTGAGAGGCCCTTGTGATTTTTCGAGCATTTTGGCATGTTCCATGACTCTCCTGAACCACGCCAGCTAAACCTGGTGGGTTGACTCGTGGGTGGTCTCCTCACAGCTGCAGGTCCAACAATACATCATTTATTTCATCAAGGATTACTTGCAGGTGCCAGAATTTTGCTTTAAAAGGTCTTTGAGCACTTTTAGAAGGCCGTCGGAGGTGTTGTCGCTTGAATCTATCAACTGTGGGACCTCCTTGGAAGATCCTCTCCCCGCTTGCAATGAGTGCTTCCCCAACGGAGGCATCTGCAAGCAGCATGGGAACCATTCATTTTCTTTCTCCATGGACCTCAGATGAGGAGGAGGAGGCTGATGAGGAGGAGGATCTGGAGGAGGAGCAGGAGGAGGTCAGAGCGCTGGTGTATCGACCAGAAACATTCTCCCAATCTGCACACAGATCTGGAGGTTATATCCCTTGCCAGCTGTACCCACACAGCCTTGGTTTCTTTGGGAGGCCTCTTCCTCCCAGATGAGCACCTCCCTGCTAGCTGTCACCCCCTCAAACAACATTTGCAGCGCCTCATCCGAGAGTCTCAGGGAGGCCCTTGCCTTGGAATTGGACACAATGGTTTCTCAGATGTGTTGCAGGTGGTGCAGCATAGGCAGAAATCCTGTGGAATGAGCCAAGGCAGCAAGAAGCCATAAAAGCAGACTGGAAAAGTGATGTCAGCAGAGGCGAGTTTCAGTCCCAAAACACTAATTGACCAAGGGCATCCCACACCTCTGAAATCAAGTGGCCAATCATGGGAAAATTGCAATATTTTGAAAACTATCAGTGGAGGCGGGTTTCAAACCCACCCAAACTGAAACCCGCCTCCATCTCGCCTCCAGTGAGAAAATCACCCCCAAATATTTTGTATCTGTCTTCACAGTAGAAGACACAAAAAGCATACCAAAAATAGTGGGGAACCAAGGGGCTAATAAGAGTGAGGAACTTAAAGTAATCAATATCAGTAGAGAAAAAGTACTAGGGAAACTAATGGGACTAAAAGCCGGCAAGTCCCCTGGACCTGATGGATTACATCCTAGGGTTCTAAAAGAGGTTGCTGCAGAGATAGTGGATACATTGCTTGTGATCTTCCAAAATTCCCTAGATTCTAGAACGGTCCCAGCGGATTGGAAGGTAGCAAATGTAACCCCGCTATTCAAGAAAGGAGGGAGAGAGAAAACAGGGAAATATAGGCCAATTACCCTGACATTAGTAGTCGGGAAAATGCTAGAAGCCGTTATTAAGTAAGTGGTATCCGAGCACTTAGAAAATCATAATCTGATTAGACACAGCCAACGGTTTCTGAACGGGAAATCGTGTTTAACTAATTTATTAGAATTTTTTGATGATGTAACTAACAGGGTAGATAAAGTTGAACCAGTGGATATTTGGATTTCCAAAAGGCAGTCAATAAGGTGCCACATAAAAGATTGCTACGCAAGAGAAGGGCTCAGAGGGTTGGGAGTAATATATTAGCACGGATAGAGGATTGATTGGTTAATGGACTGAAAACGGAGAGTAGGGATAAACGTGTCAGGTGGCAGGCTGTAACTAGTGGGGTGCCGCAAGGATCAGTACTTGGGCCTCAGCTATTTACAATCTATATTAATGACTTAGATAAAGGGACCAAGTGCAATGCATCCAAGTTTGCTGACGATACAAAGCTACAGTAGGTGGGAAAGTAAGCTGTGAGGAGGACACAAAGAGCCTGCAAAGGGATCTAGACAGGCTAAGTGAGTGGGCAATAAAGTGGCAGATGGAGTGTAATGTGAGGAAGTGTGAGGTTATTCACTTTGGTAGGAAGAATAGTAAAACAGAATGGGCCAGAAATTCAGTGGGCTTTGCGCCCAGTTACCGCCCAAAGAGGGCTTCTGCGCAAGTGTAAGAGGGTGCGCTGATATTCAGTGCTGCGGTAATGGCGGCGGTAGCCGGTAGCGCTGCGCCGACACCGATGACGTCATCGGTGTGCGCAGTGCCCCGGTTCCGCCCCGCTTCCGGCCCAAACCCCATATTTAGTTGCGACCGCCTCTTCTGCAGCGGCCGCAAACAGCGATTGAAAAACGGGGCCGTACTGCTGCGCTACTGGGGCGCTTTAAGGTGGAGGTGCGGCCGGCGCTTTTTCGGCGGCCGCCTGCCCACACCTTCTTCCCCGGCCTCCTCCACCCCCCCCCCCGCGGCATTGCCGGCTGCTTTCCGCGAGCCTGGCACTTCTGCTTGGTGCCGGGCTCATTTGCCAGCACAATCCAGCGGCGATCTCGCTGTTGCAGGCACCTCCACCTTAAGAGAAGGAGGAGGCCTGCAGTACCGCAGCCTGCCGCACCGCATCGGGTGGCGCAGCGGCACTTAGAGCGCTGAAATTCAGTTTCAGCGCCCCAAGCGGGGGCGGGCACACCCTGGAATAGCGGCTGGTTCCGACTTGGGGCGCAAAAGCCGAATATCTGACGGGCGTACCTGGCTCCGCGCGCAGCGCTAACTTTTGGGCGTTAGCCTGCTGGGGGGCCTTAACTGAATTTCTAGGCCAATATTTTTTAAATGTTGAGAAACTATTAAATGTTGCTGTTCAGAGAGATTTAGGTGGCCTCGTACAGGAAACTCAGAAAGTTAGCACGCAGATACAGCAAGCAATTAGGAAGGCAAAGGGCATGTTGGCCTTTATTGAAAGGGGGTTGGAGTACAAGAATAAGGAAGTCTTACTACAATTGTACAGGGCTTTGGTGAGACCACACCTGGAGTACTGTGCACAGTTTTGGTCTCCTTATCTGAGAAAGGACATACGAAGGTTCACTAAATTGATTCCTGGGATGAGAGAGTTGTCCTATGAGGAGGGGTTGAGTAGATTGGGCCTATACTCTCTGGAGTTTAGAAGAATGAGAGGTGATCTCATTGAAATATTCTGAGGGGGATTGACAGGGTAGATGGTGAAAGGTTGTTTCCCCTGGCTGGAGAGTCTAGAACTAGGGGCATTGTCTCAGGATAAGCGGTCGGCCATTTAAGACTGAGATGAGGAGGAATTTCTTCATTCAGCGGGTTGTGAATCTTTGGAATTCTCTACCCCAAAGGGCGGTGGATGCTGAGTCGTTGAGTATATTCAAGGCTGAGATAGATAGATTTTTGGACTCCAGAGGAATCAAGGGATATGGGGATCTGGTGGGAAAGAGGAGTTGAGGTCGAAGATCAGCCATGATCTTATTGAATGGCGGAGCAGGCTCGAAGGGCCATATGGCCTACTCCTGCTCCATTTCTTATGTTCTTAAAGCCCAGAGGACATCCGCCAAAGGTGTCTAAGCAGTTAGTGCAGGGAAGTGAGCAGCCTGCCTCTGCCTCTGCTGAAGCCACAGGGGCTGCACATTGTAGAAGTAGTAGAAAAAGAAAACAGACACAATTGTAGATGCACAAGGGGATGCACATGGGTGTGTCATAAAATGTTAGAGGATTAAGTTTCTGTTGAAGTTATGAGCCATAAAAATGTATTTCTTTGCATCACTGGCCTTGTCAGTTGGAGTGAATAGTAAGACATTACTTAACTTCAAGCAATGGGTGTTTGTGACAGGAATGGTTTGGTCATTTTAGGACTGCTTTGTGGTGGTGGGGGGTGGGGAGAGTTGGTCAGCATCTGGGTGCCATATGGGTGCATTGGTGCAATTTAACTAAATAATACCATTATGAGGCCATCCTGGGCCTCCTAGGCATTAATATGCGCCACTGCTGGTGCCATGTCCACTTTAGGTTGTTCCTGCTTCTTCTCCTCCCCGGGTTCCTGCTACTCCTCCTCCTCATCCTCCTCCTGCTCCGAAGAGACTCTGTGCCTTGCTCCTCCTGCAGCTCCAATCCTTGCTGCTGTGCTGTGTTGTGCAGAGCGCAGCATACGACGATCATTCTGGAGACCCTGGCTGGTGCGTATTAAAGGGCTCCTCCAGATCTGTCCAGGCATCTGAATGCATCTTCAGCATTCCAAATGCTTGCTCTATGTCACACCTCATCATCACCTGACTTTGATTATAGTGAATACCCCTTGTCTCCAAGCAGCCAGCCAGTAAGTCTGGTCAGAGGTGTGAAACGCAGAGGGAGGGTGGACTGGCGCAGGATAAATGAGTCATGACAGCTCCCTGGGAATCTGGCAGTTGGAGACGAGCTGCACATTGAGGGAGTGGAAACCCTTACGTTTCACGAACACGCCTGGGTGATCTGGGGGTGCCTTGATGGGCACATGTGTGCGGTCGAAGACGCCCTGCACCTGTGGGAAGCCAGCCAGAGCCACAAAGTCAAGCGCCTGCTCAGTATGACTAGCTTCATCAGTGGCAAAGTGTACATAAGTGCCTGACTTGTGAAACATGGCATCGGTCACCTGGGTGCTGCATTTGTGGGTGGCCGACTGCGAGATCCTGCAAATGTCTCCTGCAGATCCCTGGAGGAAGCCAGAGGTGAAGCCGGTTTCCTGACACACTGTTAATTTCAGCACTTTTAAAAGCCCACCCGCTCGCAAACCCGCACCCTCTTCAAAGTAAGAATGCTGGCCGATGTTTCCACTTGTGGGGGAGTCCAAAACTAGGGGCCATGAATATAAGATAGTCACTAATAAATCACATAGGGAATTCGGGAGAAACTTCTTTACCCAGGGAGTGGTTAGAATGTGAAAGTCGCTACCAAATAGAGTGGTTGAGGCGAACAGCATAGATGCATTGAAAGGGAAGCTAGATAAGCATATTAGGGGGAAAGGAATAGAAGGATATGTTGATAGGGTGAGATGAAATAAATAGTGTGGGAGGAGGCTCGTGTGGAACATAAACACCAGCTGAGTGGCCTGTTTCTGTGCTATGTAATTTTATGTAGATTTATGGCTAGGTTTACTGATTTCTTTGAGTTTTTTTTAACATGTAATTTTTTTTAGACGTGTACTTAGTCAGGAAAGCAGCACAGCTGGTTAAAGAAAGTGGAGCAATTTTTTTCAAGTAATTTGATTGATTGGCTTTGTGGTACTTGCTAGTGTATGAATGGCAGCTGGGATAAAAAATGGAGTGATTTGATTGGTCAGTTTTGCGGTAGTTACTGGCTGCTGATTGGTAGCTTTTCCTGCCAGTCTAATACATGAAAGTTGGTTTTAATTGTTTTACATTTAATAAATTGGATATTTAAAATAAATCAACATTAATAACAGGTTGTGGTGGTTTGAATTAATTACAATGTTTTGGCCTATGACTTCTTTTGAGAAATGTGACACCATTGAGAGGTGTGATGCTATGAATGCTTGCAAGTCTTTAATTATATAGGTACACTAAGTTTCATACCTACCCCTACTCTCTGTCTTGTTACCTCCAATCAATTACCGACCCATGTCATAAGATTGCCTCCAATTCTGTGCGCTTTTCTTTTTTGCTAATAATCACTTGCGTGGAACTTCATCAATTGTCTTCTGGAAAATGTATACACAACATGTATAGACACTCCCATATCCAACATGCTAGTCAACTCCTCAAAAAATTCAACTAGATTAGTCATACACGGCCTACTCTTCACAGATACACATTGACTTTCTTTGCTCAGTGTTCTCTGTAAAGTGTTCAGTCACTCTGTCTCTTGATAATTGTAGGGAAGTTACTGAAAACTGAGTTTAAACTGACAGGTCTGTAGTTACCTGGTTTCTCTTCCTTCTTAAATAATGGAGTGACATTAGCAATTTTCCAATTGAAAGGTACAATTCCAAAATATCGAGAGCTTTGGAACACATCTGCAATTTCCTCACCTATTTCTTTTAATACCCTAGGGTGGAAACCATTAGATCAGAGAGATCTCATTATTTTCTCCATCACCAACTTTTAAGCTTATATTAAGTTCCCCCTCCACCCCACCGACTTATTTTTAGGTTCCCATTTACTACTGGTATTTTGTCCTCTTCCTCCACTGTGAAAAAGGATACAAATTATTAATTTAATAAGTCTGCCATATCCTTATTATACATGATGGTCTCACCCGCATCTATCTTTAATGGGTCCAAATTCTCCATTACCACTTAAAATATTGATAAAACTTTTACTGTTGGACTTTTACTGTTGGATTTAATATCCCTCGCAAGTTTTTTTTCATATTCCTTTTTTGCACCTCTTATTACTTGCTTTGTTTCTCTTTGTTGCTTTTTATAGCTCTCCCAGTCCTCTGGATTTCCACTTTTCCTTGCATTTGTCTTTGAGCTCGATACTGTTGACTAAGGTTACTTAAGTACACAAGTGGAGCTTTTATTTTTTAGGGGTATGTACTCGTTTATATCGTATTTCACAGTTTGTCCATAGGTTTACCCATTAACTGCTGAGCCCAGTTTACTATAGTCAATTTATTTCTCATCAGTTTGAATTTCACCTCACTTAAATTTAAAACCTTGGTTTGTGATTCTCCCTTCTCCCTCTCAAACCAAACATCAAATGCAATCATATTAAAGTCACTATTTGCAAGATGTTCCCTTACAGTAAGATTATTAACTTATTTTGGTTTGTTATTCATCACTAAATCCAGTTTGGCCTGCTGTGTTATCGATTCCGGGTGCAATATTGATGACGCATGTCCAAACCTGGAAGCCCGAGGCTCACCCAAAATTGGACCTTGGGTCTTATTTTAATAATTGTGGCGATACGCTGATGCCTGTCGCACCTCCAGCGGCAGCTCAGTGCTTAGCCAGGATCCAATTTGTGCCACTTGCCTCTCTGGCAGCAGCCCTCAGGTAAGTCCCTGAAGGGGAAGGGGAGGAGAACAGTAGGAGGCCAGTGGCTTTCAGAAGTGCTGTGTAGCCAGGAGGAGCATTCCAGCTACTCCCAGCTCCACAGGAAGGTGAATTTACCAAAATTAAATTACCGTTTTGGTGGAGGCCTCCAGCAGTGCCTTTAAGGCCTGACCTCTGCGCCAATTAATTCCCTGAAAAAGTCCTTAAACTGGAATTAGGCCCCTCATTGACATATTTAAGGAGCCTAAGGCTTGTGTAAAGGAGTTGTCTGGACGCCTTTAAAGCCGCCTTTGCCAATTTGGTGGCATCCTTAATGCTGCCGCAATTTGGCATGAGACATTGCGCCCTGAAACTGGTTCTTTTCGCCCCGTTTTCTGCCCGGAAACCAGGCCCACGAAGACCAATTTCTACCCCACTGTTCCAGAAAACTCTTCCAAATACATTCTAGAAATTTGTTACCTTTACTACTTGAGCTCTTCTGGTTCTTCCAGTCTAAGTGAAAATTAAAATCTCCCAATATAACCCCATTGTTTCTGCCACATGCTTCCCACTACATCACTACTGTCAAGAGGCATGTAAACAACTCTCAGCAGGGTCTAGCACTGTTTACTGTTCCTTAGTTCTACCCATATAGTTTCCACTACTTGTTCACCCTTACTGATGTTCTTTCCAGTGCGGTAATTGTGATTTATCAATATTGCCACTCCTTCCTCCTTTCTCAATGTCCCTGTCCTTTCTGAAGATCTTATAGTCTGGAATATTTCACTCCCTGTCATGCCCAGCTTGTAGCCAGCTCTCAGTAATAGCTACTGCAATGTACCCTTTAAACTGAATTTGTGCTTCTAACTCGTTTGTTTTATTTCATATGCTACGTGTATTCGTGTACAGAAGTCATACTGGGGTAACTAACGAACCCTGCCCATATGCTCTGATGGCACTTTTCTCATACTTTTGAGTATTTATGTTATCTCTTATCCCTACCTTTTCTTATCTTCTGATTGCTATTATTTCCACCCCTCTCCTCCATTTTATTGGGGTGTTTGATGTAAGCTGTGATGCGCTATCAATTACTCATAAAAGACTGAGAGTTAAGAGAGTAACTAAAGGCTTTTATTAACAAAAGAATGAAGGTCTGCCTCGAGTGGTCGACCGGTCCAGAATACAAAGGGGCTGGGGAGCAGTCACCTTTATACTAGGACTTGTGGGAGGAGTCAGCCGAGGCATGTCCAGGCATGTACACAGTGGAATACAAACAGTGGTTTACCACAAGCTGAGGCTCCAGTGCAGTACTGAGGGAGTGCTGCATTGTTGGACGCACAGTCCACTGTTCCAATAGTTCAGTTGGACGTTAAAGATCCTGTGGCACCATTCAAAGGACAGCAGAGAGTTCTCCCAGTGTCACCGCTGCATGTAACACAGTTGCCATATTTGGGGGAGAAATTGGGTGCCTTTGCACCTCTCGTTAGCGCCCCCGGGGGTACCAATGGGTCGCAAATCCGAGTGTGTCACTGACCTCGACTCCCGCCATATTCTTCACCCAGAGATCATGACGTCATCGCCATGCGCGTCGCCCCGGTAGCGCCCCAGACCTGAAATTGACTGTTGTCCCTTGCAGCAGCGCCGGTCAAAAACACCGACAGCTACAGGAGGCGTGCATCGGGCAGCCGGCTGCTTCGGGGGCGATAATTAAAGGCGAGGTGGCCGAGGTAAGTAAAAAATTTAATTACTTTTCCTGTTGGTGCTTTTTTTGCGGTTTCCTGCCCGCGATCGATCAGCCCGGCACTCTGCTTGAGTGCCGGGCTGATTGCGTGGGATCGCAGCTGCTTTGGTGGTCCAGGTAGGTACTTTTTAAATTGCAGAGCCTGCAGCGATGGCCCTTCCCTTTAAAGGAAGGAGCCTTTGAACACGGCAGCGCTACATGGCCCAGTGTGCAGCGCTGCTGAAGTCTCCGCCCCGATATTCGGGGTTAGCGCTCCAAGAAGAAAGTGGACCGTTTGATTTAGTGCTCCATCTCCCTCTTGGGTGCTAAAATAATTTTGCGGTCACCAATGCTAATTAGCGGCAGGTGCTAAAGTTTGTGCCCAGGAAATGTTAGTGCCCCAAAATGGTCGATACCAAACTTTTCCACCTTACTCTCTTAGCCATTACTTGTGGTTGGGAATATTGTGCTTGCAAATCCATGGGTCATGATCCTGGCAGTTGCATGGGGATCGTGCCCACAGGTACCCTCTAGCACTGATCCCTCCATAGGATGCTGGGGCCAGTGGGAGGGCACTGCATTTGCATGGGACAAGCGGGCTCCCATGGCATAGCAGACGCTTCTTGGATGGAAACCCCGACACCTGTTTGCATGTTAGGGCACGGAGAATGTTTTGACATTTCCGTAACATCCTGAACTATAGACTCTGGAACAGTTCCCATGGATTGGAGGGTAGCTAATGTAACCCCACTATTTAAAGAAGGTGGTAGAGAGAAAACGGGGAATTATAGACCGATAAGCCTGACATCGGTAGTGGGGAAAATGCTAGAGTCCATTATAAAAGATGTAATAGCAGAGCACTTGGGAAACAGAGGCAGGATCGGACAAAGTCAACATAGATTTACAAAAGGTAAATCGTGCTTGACTAATCAAATGGAATTTTTTGAGGATGTAACTGGTAGAATAGATAAGGGAGGACCAGTGGATGTGGTGTATTTGGACTTTCAATAAGGTCCCGCATAAGAGATTAGCATGCAAAGTTAAAGCATATGGAATTAGGGGTAAGGTACTGACTTGGATAGAGAACTGGTTGGCAGACAGGAAGCAAAGAGTTGGAATAAACGGGTCTTTTTCCGAGTGGCAGGCAGTGACTAGTGGGGTACCGCAGGGATCGGTGCTAGGACCCCAGCTATTCACAATGTATATTAATGATCTAGACGAGGGAACTAGATGTAATATCTCCAAGTTTGCAGACGACACAAAACTGGGAGGGTGTGTGTGTTGTGAAGAGGATGCAGAGAAACTCCAGTATGATTTGGGCAGGTTGGGTGATTGGGCAGATGCATGGCAGATGCAGTATAATATGGATAAATGTGAGGTTATCCACTTTGGTGGCAAAAACAGGAAGGCAGATTATTATCTGAACAGCAATAGATTGGGAAAAGGGGAAGTGCAACGAGACCTGGGTGTCTTTGTGCACCAGTCACTGAAGGTAAGCATGCAGATGCAGCAGGCGGTTAAGAAGGCAAATGGTATGTTGGCCTTCATAGCGAGAGGATTCGAGTACAGGAGCAAGGATGTCTTGCTGCAGTTGTACAGGGCCTTGGTGAGACCACACCTTGAGTATTGTATGCAGTTTTGGTCGCCTTATCTGAGGAAGGATGTTCTTGCCATGGAGAGAGTGCAGCGAAGATTCACCAGACTGATACCTGGGATGGCAGGAATGACGTATGAGGAGAGATTGGGTCGATTAGGCTTATATTCGCTAGAGTTTAGAAGAATGAGAGGGGATCTCATTGAAACTTATAAAATTCTAACACGACTAGACAGACTAGATGCAGGAAGGATGTTCCCGATGGCGGGGGACTCCAGAACCAGGGGTCACAGTCTAAGGATAAGGGGTAAGCCATTTAGGACAGAGATGAAGAGGAATTTCTTCACCCAGAGAGTGGTGAACCTGTGGAATTCTCTACCACAGAAGGCAGTTGAGGCCAATTCATTAAATATATTCAAGAAGGAGTTAGATATATTTCTTAAGGTTAAAGGGATCAAGGGATATGAGGAGAAAGCAGGGACAGGGTACTGAATTTGGATGATCAGCCATGATCTCATTAAATGGCGGAACCGGCTCGAGGGACCGAATGGCCTACTCCTGCTCCTATCTTCTATGTTTCTATGTTTCTATGAACATTCTGATTGGTTTTGATTTTCCAGCAAGCAAACAAAAAACACTTCAACACTTGTTTCATTGCCTCCGAGCACATCTCTTTAAAAAGTTGTTTCCAAGTTCTTCCAATAATCATGTTACTTACTCACACTGTACATCTTTATAAATAAAACTTGTAACATAATAAACACCTCAAAAATCCAACTGTACAACGTATTTCCATACCACGGGTTAATACCCTAGGGGGGGAGAAATTCGGTATAGCCCCGTTTGGGGCGCTAGAATTGGCGCTGCGCAAATTTTATCGGCAGGTACAACTTATCGCCACCTCGAGCGATATTGGGTTGCTGCGCCCCTCAAGGTGATTGCGGCGTAAAATCAGGCGCTGCACGGGACTCTTAAGGCGCTAACCCGGCGGCGCTACTCAATTTCTCGGCGGCCGGGCGCAGCGCAGGTGCTGTCAATAATCGATTTCCCCAAGAAATGCTGGCGCCAGCCAGCTCTTAAAGGGGCGGGTCAAATAGGGTCAGCTGCCACACTCTGCGCCTTGTAGGCCTCAAAATCGGCACTGTGCATTCTGTGGCGTTCCAAACTTTCAACAGATGGAGAGGGTGAGGCAGAGAGCGGAGCGCTTTACCGATGGGGCATTGGATGCTTTGGTTGGTGCAGTGGAGTGCTGGCGAGCATTGCTGTACCCCAACAATGGCAGGAGGCCTCATCAGAGCGAGTACTGCAGAGCTTGGAGGGAAGTTTCTCAAAGAGTCGCCTCCAGCAGCATTGTGCCCAGGACTCCTGTGCAATGCAGGAAGAAGTTCAACGACCTCACTCGGGTCGTTAGGGTGAGTGCCTTTTTCGCAATCATCTTCATCGCTCCATCTGCAGCTGACTTTATAGCCAGAGGGTGTGCGAAGCCCCAATGGCCATCTGTCAGCCAGCACACATGGTCCTTTCTGGAAACACACACGCACATTCAGCTCAGGGCATAATGTAAGGGCTATTCTACCATGGGGGGCATGTGATGTCAGCTCAGGGCATAATGTATCATCACTTCCCGTCCTTTCTCCTGCAGGCCAAGCTAGCCAGGAACCGGAGGGAGCAGCTTCGTACCGGCGGAGGTCGGCCTCACCTGCAGACACTCATGGACCTGGAGGAACGAGTCCACCAGATTGTTGGAAGCCGGATGATTGGTCCTGTCACCACTGGAGCTGCCGACCCCATTGTGCACAGCAATGGTAAGGTCATCACCTTTTTGAACTCTCTCCTTCCACATGTTCCCCCCACCAGCATGCTTTTTTACTCTGGACCCAAGTCAGAGAATTGCAGTACTCATGCATCCCTTGCTGCCACCCTGTCCTTTTGCTAAAGCCACTGTTCAACCTCCCTGCTTTCAGATGCTGCATCACCAGCTCGGGAGCCGGGCCCTCAAGCTGCCACTGCCACTGACTCCAGAGGCGACGAGCAGGAGGAAGCCGGACCATCCGTACCACCCTCAGGCGAGCCAGCCCATCTGCAGACTGGGGATAGTACTTTCCTGGAGGGGAGCGGGGGGGAAGGCTCTGAGGAGGAACCAGCTCCAGGACCCAGCGGGCTGCAGCAACGCAAGTGGGGTAGGGAAGCTCGGGGGCCGTCTCCCCGGAGGGCGAGTCAGGCTGCGAGTACTGCTGCACAGAGCGCAGAAGAGGTGCGTGCCCTCGCAGAAATGAGCGCCCAGGCTCGGCTCAGGCACACTGAGCTCATGGCTGCAGTGGCAAGGATGCCTGAATCCATCGAGACACTGGCAAGGAGTGTCCAAGACTTCGGCGCAGCACAGGCAAGGAGTGCGCAGGACTTCGGGGCAGCACAGGCAAGGAGTGCGCAGGACTTCGGGGCAGCACTGGAAAGGAGTGCGCAGGACTTCGGGGCAGTACTGGAAAGGACTGTCCAGGGCTTCGGGACATCACTGGAAAGGACTGTCCCGGGCTTCACCGAAGCACTGGAAAGGACTCAACATAGGAACATAGAAACATAGAAGATAGGAGCAGGAGTAGGCCATTCGGCCCTTCGAGCCTGCTCCGCCATTCAATGAGATCATGGCTGATCATCCAAATTCAGTACCCTGTCCTTGCCTTCTCCCCATATCCCTTGATCCCTTTAGCCTCAAGAAATATATCCCACTCTTTCTTGAATATATTTAATGAACTGGCCTCCATCGCCCTCTGTGGCAGAGAATTCCACAGGTTCACCACTCTCTGGGTGAAGAAATTCCTCCTCATTTCAGTCCTAAATGGCTTACCCCTTATCCTTAGACTATAACCCCTGGTTCTGGACTCCCCGGCCATCAGAAACATCCTTTCTGCATCTAGTCTGTCCAGACCTGACAGAATTTTATAGGTTTCGATGAGATCCCCTCTCAATCTTCTAAACTCCAGTGAGTATAAGCCCAATTGACACAATCTCTCCTCGTACGTCATTCCTGCCATCCCAGGTATCAGCCTGGTGAATCTTCGCTGCACTCCCTCCATGGCAAGAATGTCCTTCCTCAGGTAAGGTGACCAAAACTGCACACAATACTCAAGGTGCGGTCTCACCAAGGCCCTGTACAACTGCAGCAAGACATCCTTGTTCTTGTACTCGAACCCTCTTGCTACGAAGGCCAACATACCATTTGCCTTCTTAACCACCTGCTGCACCTGCATGGCTACCTTCAGCGACTGGTGCACAATAACACCCAGGTCTCTTTGCACTTTCCCTTCTCCCAATCTATTGCCATTCAAATAATAATCTGCCTTCCTGTTTTTGCCACCAAAGTGGATAACCTCACATTTATCCACATTATAGTGCATTTGCCATGTTTCTGCCCAATCACCCAACCTGTCCAAATCGTACTGGAGTTTCACGACATCCTCCTCACAGCTTACCCTCCCACCCAGCTTTGTGTCGTCTGCAAATTTGGAGATATTACATCCAATTCCCTCGTCCAGATCATTAATATATATTGTGAACAGCTGGGGTCCTAGGACCGATCCTTGCGGTACCCCACTAGTCACTGCCTGCCACTCGGAAAATGACCCGTTTATTCCAACTCTTTGCTTTCTGTCCGCCAACCAGTTCTCTATCCAAGTCAATACCTTTCCCCTAATCCCATGTGCCTTAATTTTGCACGCTAATCTCTTATGTGGGATCTTATCGAAAGCCTTCTGAAAGTCCAAATACACCACATCCACTGGTTCTCCCTTATCTATTTTACCAGTTACATCCTCAAAAAATTCCAGTAGATTAGTCAAGCATGATTTACCTTTTGTAAATCCATGTTAACTTTGTCCGATCCTGTCACTGTTTTCCAAGTGCTCTGCTGTTACATCTTTTATAATAGACTCTAGCATTTTCCCCACTACCGATGTCAGGCTTACCGGTCTATAATTCCCTGCTTTTTCTCTACCACCTTTTTTGAATACTGGGGTAACATTAGCTACCCTCCAATCCATGGGTACTGTTCCAGAGTCTATTGAGTTCTGGAAGATGACCAGCAATGCATCTACTATCTCCAGGGCCACTTCCTTAAGTACCCTGGGATGTAGACCATCAGGCCCTGGGGATTTATCGGTCTTCAGTCCCATCAATTTTCCTAACACCATTTCCCTACAAATACTGATTTCTTTCAGTTCCTCCCTCTCATTAGACCCTATGTTCCCTGGCATCTCTGGGAGGTTATTTGTGTCCTCCTTTGTGAAGACAGAACCAAAGTATGTATTTAGTTGGTCCGCCACTTCCTTGTTTCCCATTATAAATTCCCCTGATTCTGACTGTAAGGGACCTACGCTTGACTTCACCAATCTTTTTCTCTTCACATATCTATAAAAGCTTTTACAGTCAGTTTTTATGTTCCCAGCTAGCTTACTCTCATATTCTATTTTCCCTTTCTTAATTAATCCCTTTGTCCTCCTTTGTTGACTCCTAAACTGCTCCCAATCTTCAGGATTATTGCTTTTTCTAGCCAATTTATATGTCCTCTCCTTAGATCTTATGCTATCCCTAATTTCCCTTGTTAGCCACGGTTGAGTCACCCTTTTTGTTTTATTTTTATGCCAAACTGGGATGAACAAATTCTGTAGCTCATCCATTCGGTCTTTGAATGTTTGCCATTGCCTATCCACCGTCAACCCTTTGAGTGCCATTCCCCAATCAATCCTACCCAACTCGCTCCTCAGACCATTGTAGTTTCCTTTATTTAAATTGAGGACCCTTGTCTCTGAGTCAACTACTTCATTCTCCATCTTAATGAAGAATTCGATCATACAGGTAGACTATCCTTTATCCGAAAACCTTGGGACCAGCCGTGCTTCGGTTTTCGGAAAATTTCGGATTTCACAAGGTATTACGGGGCAGCACCCCGTAAGCCACCACTTTCGGTTTTCAGAGGTTTTCTGTTTTCGGAAGTGCGGATAAAGGCTGGTACACTATCCCTTATCCGAAAGGGTGGGGGTCGGCGGGGGGTCGGGGGTCGGGGGGGGGAGAAAAGAATATCGGACAGGCCACTGCAGCTATCGGACGAGCTGCTGTATTGTTGGGTTCACTCTCCCAGTATACCTCCTTCACACTGCCTGGCTCGGCCTGCAATCTCCTACCCAGGAGGGAACTCAGTGACCCTCTGCCCTGCTCAGCGTAAGTCGTGCACCACTCTGGTCATGTCGTGCGCACGACTTACGCTGAACGAAAAAACTTTCGGTTTTTAGAGGGTTTCGGTTTTCGGAAGTTCGGATAAAGGATAGTCTACCTGTATTATGATCGCTCCGGCCCAAGGGGCCTCGTACAACAAGATTTCTAATTAATCCTTTCTCGTTACATAATACCCAGTCTAAGATGGCCTGATCTCTGGTTGGTTCCTCGACATATTGGTCCAGGAAACCATCCCGTAAACACTCGAGGAATTCCTCCTCCACAGTATTGTTACTAATTTGGTTGGCCCAATCTATATGTAGATTAAAGCCACCCATGATGACTGCTGTGCCCTTATTGCACGCTTCTTTAATTTCCCTTTTAATGCCATCCCCAACCTCCGCCTTACTGTTTGGAGGTCTATATACCACTCCCAGTAATGTTTTTGTCCCCTTAGTATTTCTCAATTCTACCCATACAGATTCCACATCATCAGAGCTAATATCCTTCATTACAATTGTTTTAATCCCTTCTTTAACCAGTAATGCTACCCCACCTCCCTTTCCTTTTTGCCTATCTTTCCTGAATATCGAATACCCCTGGATGTTGAGTTCCCAGTCTTGGCCATCCTTGAGCCATGTTTCCGTAATCCCAACCAAATCATATTCGTTTACCTCTATTTGCGTAGCCAATTCATCCACCTTATTACAAATGCTCCTCGCATTAAGACACAAAGCCTTCAGGCTTGTTTTTTTAACGCTCTTAGACCTATTAGCATTATTATTTACTGTGGCCACGTTTGATTTAAACCGTTGATTTCTCTGACTGCCACTTTTGTTTTTCTCCTTCCTATCTTTTGCTTTTATCCCTGTTTTCCTTTCCTCTGTCTCCCTGCTCAGGTTCCCAACCCCCTGCCATTTTAGTTTAAACCCCCCCAAACAGTGCTAGCAAACCTCCCCGCAAGGATATTTGTCCTGCTCTGGTTCAGGTGCAACCCATCTGACATGTACAAGTCCCACCTTCCCCAGAAGCAGGCCCAGTGATCCAGGAAACTAAAGCCCTCCCTCCTGCACCAACTCATTAGCCACGCATTCATCTGCTCTATCCTCCTATTCCTATACTCACTAGCACGTGGCACCGGGAGTAATCCAGAGATTACAACCTTTGAGGTCCTACTCTTTAATCTGCTACCTAGCTCCCTAAATTCTTGCTGCAGGACCTCATCTCTCTTCCTACCTATGTCGTTGGTCCCAATGTGAACCACGACCTCTGCCTGTTCACCCTCCCCCTTCAGGATACCCTGCAGCCGTTCAGTGACATCCTTGACCCTGGCACCAGGGAGGCAACAAACCATCCTGGAGTCACGTCTATGGCCACAGAAACGCCTATCTGTTCCCCCTACGATAGAATCCCCTACCACGATTGCTCTCCCACTCTTTTTCCTCTCTTCCTGAGCAGCAGAAGCACCCCTGGTGCCAGGAAGTTGGCTGCTGCTGCCTTCCCCTGGTGAGTCATCCCCCTCAACAGTATACAAACTGGTATACCTGTTTGAAAGGGGGATGGCCACAGGGGTCCCCTGCACTACCTGCCAGCTTCTATTGCTCCGCCTGGTGGTCACCCATTTCCCTTCTGCTTGTGCATCCCTACCCTGCTGCGTGACCAACTCATCAAACATGTAATCCACGACCCTCTCAGCATCGTGAATGCTCCACAACCCATCCATCCGCAGCTCCAGCGCCTCCATATGGCCCGTTAGTAGCTGCAGCTGGATGCATTTCTGGCACACGTGGTCATCAGGGACACTGGCAGCGTCCCTGAATTCCCACATAGAGCAAGAGGAGCATAACACGGGGCTGGGCTCTCCTGGCATGACTTACCCCTTTAATTAATTTAAATTAATTCAATACCACCAGTTAAAGATATACTCTAGGGCGCTTATTTACCAACTATCCCCACTACACCACAGAGACCCAAGAAAATATAAACCGCAGAATTTAAGCTTGTAATGTAAAGGAGAAAGAAAGAAATACTCACCAACCAATCACTTACCTGCTTCCTGGTGACGTCACACTTGGATTACTTTTTACCTCTCTCCCCTGCTGCTGAATTGGTCGGGCCTCGCCTCGTTCGCTGCCGCCGGTTTTAAACACCTCAGCTGCTCACTGCTCCCTCGCAGGTCCGCTCTGGTCGGGCCTCGCCTCGTTCGCTGCCGCCGGTTTTAAACTCCTCAGCTGCTCACTGCTCCCTCGCAGGTCCGCTCTGGTCGGGCCTCGCCTCGTTCGCTGCCGCCGGTTTTAAACTCCTCAGCTGCTCACTGCTCCCTCGCAGGTCCGCTCTGGTCGGGCCTCGCCTCGTTCGCTGCCGCCGGTTTTAAACTCCTCAGCTGCTCACTGCTCCCTCGCAGGTCCGCTCTGGTCGGGCCTCGCCTCATTCGCTGCCGCCGGTTTTAAACTCCTCAGCTGCTCACTGCTCCCTCGCAGGTCCGCTCTGGTCGGGCCTCGCCTCGTTCGCTGCCGCCGGTTTTAAACTCCTCAGCTGCTCACTGCTCCCTCGCAGGTCCGCTCTGGTCGGGCCTCGCCTTGTTCGCTGCTGCCGGTTTTAAACTCCTCAGTTGCTCACTGCTCCCTCGCAGGTCCGCTCTGGTCGGGCCTCGCCTCGTTCGCTGCTGCCGGTTTTAAACTCCTCAGTTGCTCACTGCTCCCTCGCAGGTCCGCTCTGGTCGGGCCTCGCCTCGTTCGCTGCCGCTGGTTTTAAACTCCTCAGCTGCTCACTGCTCCCTCGCAGGTCCGCTCTGGTCGGGCCTCGCCTCGTTCGCTGCCGCCGGTTTTAAACTCCTCAGCTGCTCACTGCTCCCTCACAGGTCCGCTCTGGTTGGGCCTCGCCTCGTTCGCTGCCGCCGGTTTTAAACTCCTCAGCTGCTCACTGCTCCCTCGCAGAAGCACTGGAAAGGACTGTCCAGGGCTTCATCAAAGCACTGGCACCTGCCACGCAAGTGCTGAGTGCTGCCACGCAGTCACTCGCTGGTCTCATGCGGACGCAGATTGAGGCCACGCGACCACTGACTGCTGCCACCCTCGCTGGATCAGGCAGGATTACCCGGGGCCCTTGCAGCACCACAGCAGGCCAGCAATCTGTGGACCAGCCGATTGGTGCGCATGCTGCGGTGCTGCCCCGTCAGAGTGCCAGTGTGTCGGCCGACCACAGAGCAGGTGTCCGCTCTCAGGATGACAGCATTCCTCATGCCACCACTGGCACGTCTCCACTGCAGCTGCCACCACCTGCAGGACAGACTGCTTCCACCCATGCACAGTTGGAGCAGTCAGCATCCGGGCCCTCCAAGCCCAGAGGTCGTCCAGGACGTCCCTCAGGGGCATCTGCGCTTTCGGACAGTCAGCAGGCCTCCCCCAGCCTTGATGCAGCCACTGGGGTCCCATTACGGAGGAGTTGCAGGGAGGGAAGTGGGAGGAGGACCAAGACGGGAGGGAGGCACAAACTGGAAGGGCCGTCCATCAGAGGCTGATCAGAAGTCGCTTCTAGGCCCCTCTCACGGAATGCTTGGTGCCATTCGAAGAGCAGGAATGGAACCGTTCTGATAACCCAAAGCCTATGAAGGGTAATATGAATGTAAATAGCAGACATGACCAATGTAAATAAAAACATTTGTTTATTTTGCAAAATGTGCTTCCTTCCAACATGACAAAGCAATGGCAACAGAAAGCAAAACTAACACTCTAACATATAAGTGACTCGCACACCCGGGAGACTATCCAAAACATAACTAACATTCAGACCAGGTGGCTCGCACACCCGGGAGACTATCCAAAACATTACTAACACTCAGACCAGCATCCACGGCCTTGATTTCTAAAAATAAGATGTCTCAGCAGCACCTTTTACTCTTTCCCCCTTGATGGTGATCTACTTCTCTTGCGAGATCGGCCCCTTCCCTCCCTGCAACTTCTCCGTAATGGGACCCCAGTGGCTGCATCAAGGCTGGGGGAGGCCTGCTGACTGTCCGAAAGCGCAGATGCCCCTGAGGGACGGCCTGGACGACCTCTGGGCTTGGAGGGCCCAGATGCTGACTGCTCCAACTGTGCATGGGTGGAAGCAGTCTGTCCTGCAGGTGGTGGCAGCTGCAGTGGAGACGTGCCAGTGGTGGCATGAGGAATGCTGTCATCCTGAGAGCGGACACCTGCTCTGTGGTCGGCCGACACACTGGCACTCTGACGGGGCAGCACCGCAGCATGCGCACCAATCGGCTGGTCCACAGATTGCTGGCCTGCTGTGGTGCTGCAAGGGCCCCGGGTAATCCTGCCTGATCCAGCGAGGGTGGCAGCAGTCAGTGGTCGCGTGGCCTCAATCTGCATCTGCATGAGACCAGTGAGTGACTGTGTGGCAGCACTCAGCACTTGCGTGGCAGGTGCCAATGCTTCGGTGAAGCCCTGGACAGTCCTTTCCAGTGCTTCGGTGAAGGCCGGGACAGTCCTTTCCAGTGCTTCGGTGAAGGCCGGGACAATTCTTTCCAGTGCTTTGGTGAAGCCCGGGACAGTCCTTTCCAGTGCTTCGGTGAAGCCCGGGACAGTCTTTTCCAGGGCTGCCCCGAAGCCCTGGACAGTCCTTTCCAGTGCTGCCCCAAAGTCATGCGCACTCCTTGCCTGTGCTGCGCCGAAGTCTTGGACACTCCTTGCCAGTGTCTCGATGGATTCAGGCATCCTTGCCACTGCAGCCATGAGCTCAGTGTGCCTGAGCCGAGCCTGGGCGCTCATTTCTGTGAGGGCACGCACCTCTTCTGTGCTCTGTGCAACAATATTCGCGGCCTGACTCGCCCTCTGGGGAGACGGCCCCCCAGCTCCCCTACCCCACTTGCGTTGCTGCAGCCCGCTGGGTCCTGGAGCTGGTTCCTCCTCAGAGCCTTCCCCCCAGCTCCCCTCCAGGGAAGTACTATCCCCAGTCTGCAGATGGGCTGGCTCGCCTGAGGGTGGTACGGATGGTCCGGCTTCCTCCTGCTCGTCGCCTCTGGAGTCAGTGGCAGTGGCAGCTTGAGGGCCCGGCTCCCGAGCTGGTGATGCAGCATCTGAAAGCAGGGAGGTTGAAGAGTGGCTTTAGCGAAAGGACAGGGTGGCAGCAAGGGATGCATGAGTGCTGCAATGCTCTGACTTGGGTCCAGAGTGAAAAAGCATGCTGGTGGGGGGGACAAGTGGAAGGAGAGAATTCAAAAAGGTGATGACCTTACCATCGCTGTGCATAACCTCGCTATCCTACGCACCCAGCCAATGCCACCAGATATTGAAGCACCAGCAGAGGAGGAGGAGGAGGAGGAGCAGGAGGAGGAAGAGGAGGACCAAGGAAGTGGGTGACTCGCTCAGGTGAGTACTGCAGGGCGCCTCCGGAATGGTCCAGACAGCAGAACCGCTGCTTCAGCACGCCGATTGTGTGCTCCACAATGTTCCTCGTCGCCTGATGGCTCACATTGTTGCACTCTTCAGCAGGGGTGCTGGGCGAACGGAGCGGGGTCATCAGCCATGGGCACAGAGGATAGCCCTTGTCACCGAGAAGCCAGCCTCCTGGGTGAGCCGGGGCCTCGAAAAGGTCTGCAACTGAAGTCTGGCGCAGGATGAAGGCGTCGTGGCTGCTGCCTGGGAACTGCGCATTGACTGCGAGGATCAGCTGTCGGTGGTCACAGACCAGCTGCACATTCAAGGAATGGAACCCCTTGCGGTTTCGGAACTCCTCCGGATTCAATACAGGCGCCCGCAAAGCCACGTGCGTGCAGTCAATGGCGCCCTGCACCATGGGGAAGTCCGCTATTGCTGCGAAGCCTTCTGCGCACTCCCGTTGCTTGTCCGGTGTCATAGGGAAGGAGATGTACTGCCGCCTCCTTTTAAACAGGGCATCAGTTACTTGACGGATGCAGCAATGCACTGCAAACTGCGATATGTTGGCTACGTCCCCAGTTGCAGCCTGAAAGGAGCCGCTCGCGTAGAAGTTCAGGGCAACAGTCATTTTGACAGCCACCGACAGAGAGGTCCTGCACCTTATCTGAGGCTGCAGATCTGGCTGAAGCAGGTGGCACAGCTCAGCCACCACCTCCTTTCTGAAGCGCAGCCTTCTGAGACACTGCTTCTTTGACATGTTCAAGTAAGAGAACTGCTGTCGGAAAACCCTGGCAGCGTAAGGTCTGATGTGGCGACGTCTGTTGGCCCTCCTCCGTCTGGCCATGCCTGCCCCTCTCTCCCTGCGTCTCTGTGCCCTTTCCAGATGGTTCAGCAGCAGGACGTTCCCCTCCAATGCAGCCCCCATCATAATAGCGCACAAGAAAGTTTTCCCGTTGTAAATGCTCACCAGCAGCAAGGTGATGGTCAGAAGGCTGAAGTTCCTCTGCCAGCTGAAGTTCCTCTGGTGAAATGGCTCTCAGAGTGCAGCTCAGCAACTCTGTGAAACTCTCGAAGAAGTTGTGCTCCCAAAATGGCTGCCACTTTTATACCAGTGCAGTCCCCTTTAAAAAACACCCCCCCAGCCCGAGAGTGACTGGGGAACGTTCCAGGTAAGCTGTCCTTATTAGCGCCAGGCGGAACGGAGGGGGGCGCCACTGAATTTCCGGTCCGGGGCGCCAAAAAGGCGTTGCACACTGAAATGACATCATGATCTGCCTGTGCCCGTGAGCGGGTGCTAAGATTTAGCGCCAGCGCTAAAAGTCCACTCAATATGGGAAGAGGCGCAGGGCTCGCTGCGCCCGGGCGCTAGTTGGTTAGCGCCCCACTTCTCGGCCTCTTTAGGCGCTAATCGCTGGCGCTACCAACTGAATTTCTCCCCCCCCTGTCTTTCTCTGCATACAGACAATTAATTTGGTTTCAATGTTCTGTCAGTCTCATATGGAGTCAAATTCTGCCACCAAAATATATTTAGACCCATTTCAGTAGGGATGAAAGGTATGTCATTACAATCCTTTTATCCTCCAAAAACATTCAAACCTGACCCTCACTAGTCTCACATCCCACCCCCCCATGGTCTCAACCCAATTCCCCCAAAGTGCTCCCAATTCCTATCCCCTGCTCCAGATCTCAACCTCTCATGGCTCCACCCCAGTCCCCCTACTCCTCTATCCATGTCCCCAGGTTCTTCCATACCCTAGTCCACCTAGATATTCCCTCTACCTCCTCCCCACCAGCTGCCATAGCATAACCTCCAACCTAACATCCGCAATACCACGGGAGACCCACTAATGCAGGGAAAGCGAACCTCTCAAATCTCAAGAGCTAGATTTTTTTTATTTGACAAAAAGCCTGACATTTGGAAGGGTGACACCAAAAAGTGGATCCCTGTCGCTGTCGGCTGCTCAGAGGCTGGGTCATTTATGTTCCAAAGTGCTGCCATTAGTGTGAAAACCATGCATCTGTGGACAACCTTAAAAGCACCTTCAAGTAAAATATTACTAACTGTAAAAATATTTTCAGTGTAACCTTTGTTGTCAACAGGATTCCAGTCTGCCATTGTTTTAATTAAAAGTTAGTTTCCAAAAATTGCAGTAATCCTAGCAACTAACAAGGACCAAGAATAAGGAACAAACTTCAATTGCTTCTACTGATAAATAATGAAACATCACCAATACTGGCAGTAACAACGGGATGCTCAATGACAGTCACACTTTAATGGCAATGATATGCCTGCATTGCACAAGGTCCAGTCAGATGTGCAAATCAGTGCAACGTTTGACATGTTTCATTTCTCACTATTTACTTCAAATCAGGCTTGTACTTGATTGCTCATGAACATAGAGACTCTGGAATATGAGCGTCAGTCAGAACCAATATTGTGTTAAAGGGTTGGGAAACAAAAGAGACTTGCGCACACAGGTGAAACTGAGCATCAGAGCAGCAGTGAAACTGATGTTTAGCTACTTCTCGAAAGGCATAGCCTCCAGAATTCAGTTCAGTGCCCACATTATGTGGCACACATTGGGCCTCGGGCTCCATGAAGGAGAGATCTCTGTTTGCTCCTTACATGGCAACTGACAGCTGGGGGTAGAGCCAGGAATGGGGGCTCCCTAAGCCTGGAGTTCTCGCTCCTACGTATGGAAGGCGATCTGGTATACTAGTGGTGGCCGGATCTCCAAGTGAGTACTCAGGAGCCTGACAGAACCATGGCCAGGGGTTGGCAGGGGGCCTGGACAACACCCCCAGGAGTGGGCGGGCGCCAGAGTTTCTGGCCGTCATGTGCAGGTTTGTTTGAGAGGTGTACCCAAAATGTTGCTTGTGCCCACCTGACCCATGTAAACCAAACATCTTCCCAGTGGCCCCGCAATCTCTGGCACTGACCAAAGATTTTTCAGAGCCATTGGGGGTAACTTTAACTTAACTCGGAACAGGGAGGAACAGAGACCTGGACCGTCACTGCTACTATTCACTTATTCTATTGCTATTTCACAAATTTGGAAGTTAAAGCTTCAGTCAAAGACGAGAGGCTGCGTTATTCTGCCACTTCCCAAAGGCAAAGAGGATCGGGTAGGGGCAACTAATTAGACCAGAAACTGAAATAAACTGAAGAGGGTTTTGTGTTTATTCCCTGGGCACATCGTCAATATTGCTCCAGTATCTGGACAAGTGAGACACAGGGAGCTGTGGCTCAAACAAGAGAATGACCTGAGACCTAGGCCGGCATCTTGCGGGGGGTCAGCGGGCACGATCGGTGGCGGGTCGGGTGGGGAAAGTCACTTGACGCAGTACACCCTGGCTGCCACATGATGCGCCAGGTTGGCACCACTCCACACCAACACCATAAAGCAGTGCTACAATGCCCAAGCCATTCCTTTCACACCCATGACCATTGCAGGGGGGTACCGCTATGTCTCACCATTCACTGCAACTCACTAAACCACTTCCAAAGGTGCACGCAAATCTGTCCAAGAACGCAAAGTGTTGAAAATAAAGGTTTCAATGTTTGACACCACATTAACAGAAACTTTACATGAACATTGCATAAAACACCCAAGTGTCTACCCTTGTGTGTTGGTAGTTTGTATGATTGCACTAGGATGAGGATGAGTGTGAGGGGTGGCTAGTGAGATGGTGAAGTGATAATGTAGATAGAGAGGGATGGGTGCAAGTGCAAGGTAAGTTGGTGTGAGTAAGGATGTGTAGGAGTAGGGTAGGGAAGGCACAGTGATGGGGATGTGATGAGAGGCACAGCAGGATGAGGTTGAGTGTGGCTTTGTACTAATGTTACTGAGATCATTGAAACATTTGCAGCACTGCACCCTCCTGACCACATCCCTACTTGTGCCCACCTCTGCAATGTGCAACCAGGCTGTGTTGATCTCCTGGGGAGGTCTCTTCTGCCCATGGGAAGAGAAGAGGACCTCCCTGCGTGCTGTGACTCCCTCCATAAGCATATGGAGGGAGTCATGGGAGAGCCTGGGTGGAGCACTGTGCCTTTGTGCAGTGCTTGTCAGTGTTTGCAGCACCACAATGCTGTAGAACACCGAGAGCACAACTGTCAATATAAAGTTGGCCATGGTCCCTTTAAGGAAACCGGCTGATGACGTGTCATCAAATGACATCACCAGATCCGCTTCCTCTAATTGGCTGGGAAATGCACTGGGTGGGCTTAACAAGTCCCATCAAGGGAAATTCATTTCACAGAGCGGGATAGAGCCAATAACGGAGTCGGGAACCGTCACTGACATCGAGCTCAGCAAAATCGCGGCCATAGAAACCTAAAACGGCTAGAGTAAAATAAAGTAAGGAAATCCCCAAAATGTAACAAAGATCTTAAAATCATTCCATTCTTTCAATTCATTAATGTCAAATCTGACCCAATGTTCAATACTCACTTTTTGAAAACTTCCTCCATATCCACATAATTCTACACAAGTTATTCACAACTGGCCTTTAAACAAAGTCCTTACAAGCAAAATGTTAGGAACATAGAAACATTAGGAACAGGAGGAGGCCATTCAGCCCCTCCGGCCTGCTCTGCCATTCAATTCGATCATAGCTGATCTGCACATTAACTCCATTTTCCCTCATGCTCGCCAACTTTTCCATACATGATATTCAATATGAACTACATTAGAGCAACACTAAACATGAGCAAATAGTCCTTTAGCAAGTTCTACCCATATTGCACAACTCTTTATGCATGTCTAGCTTTGTATTAGCATTAGCGACCAACAACAACAATTTGTATTTCTATAGCACCTTTAATGTAGTAAAACATCCCAAGGCGCTTCACAGGAGCGTTATAATTTTTTTTTTGACACCAAGCCACATAAGGAGATATTAGGGCAGATGACGATGTAGGTTTTAAGGAGCGTCCTAAAGGAGGAAAGAGAGGTAGAGAGGCGGAGAGGTTTAGGGATGGAATTCCAGAGCTTAGGGCCTTGGCAACTGAAGGCATGGCTACCAATAGTTGAGCGATTAAAATCGGGGATGCTCAAGAGGCCAGAATTAGAGGAGCACAGATATCTCGGAGGGTTGTGGGGCTGGAGGAGATTACAGAGATAGGGAGGGGCGAGGCCATGGAGGGATTTGAAAACAAGGATGAGAGTTTTAAAATCGGGGTGTTGCTTAAACGGGAGCCAATGTAGGTCAGTGAGCACAGGGGCGATGGGTGAACGGGACTTTGTGCGAATTAGGACATGAGCAACAGAGTTCTGGGTGACCTCAAGTTTACAGAGGGGAGAATGTGGGAGGCCGGCCAGGAGTGATTTGGAATAGTCAAGTCCAGAGATGACAAAGGCATGGATGAGGGTTTCAGCAGCAGATGAGCCGATGCGGGGGCGAAGTCGGGAAACGCACCAGAGGTGGAAATAGTCTTAGTGATTGTGTGGCTATTCAAGAAAGGAGGGACCATTATTCAAGAAAGGAGGGAGAATGAAAACAGGGAACTACAGGCTAGTTAGCCTAACATCAGCCATTGGGAAAATGCTGGAATACATTATTAAGGAAGTGGTATCAGGGCACTTAGAAAATCATAATTGATTAGGCAGTGTCAACATGGTTTTATGAAAGGGAAATCATGTTTAACCAATTTATTGAGGATGTAACTAACAGGGTAGATAAAGGGAACCAGTGGATTTAGTATAATTGGATTTCCAAAAGGCATTTGATAAGGTGCCACATAAAATGTTGTTACCCAAGCTAAGGACCCATGGTGTTGGGGGTAATATATTAGAATGGATTGAGGATTTGTTAACGGACAGAAAACAGAGAGTAGGGGTAAACGGGTCATTTTCAGGTTGGCAGGCTGTAACTAGTGGGGTGCCGCAAGGATCAGTGCTTAGGCCTCAGCAATTTACAATCTATATTAATGACTTAGATAAAGGGACCAAGAGCAATGTATCCAAGTTTGCTGATGATACAAAGTTAGGTGGGAAAGTAAGCTGTGAGGAGGACACAAAGAGCCTGCAAAGGAATATAGACAGGTTAAGTGATTGGGCAATAAGGTGGCAGATGGAGTATAATGTGGGGAATGTGAGGTTATTCACTTTGGTAGGAAGAATAGAAAAACAGAATATTTTTTAAATGGTGAGAAACTTTTAACTGTTAGTATTCAGAGAGATTTAGGTGTCCTCATGCAGGAAACACAGAGAGTTAGCATGCAGGTACAGCAAGCAATTAGGAAGGCAAATGGTGTGTTGACTTTTATTGCAAGAGTAAGGACGGCTTGCTACAATTAAACAGGAATTTAGTGAGACCACACCTGGAGTACTGTGCACAGTTTTGGTCTCCTGATCTGAGGAAGGACATACTTGCCTTGGAGGCGGTGCAACAAAGGTTCACTGGATTGATTCCTGGGGTGAGAGGGTTGTCCTATGAGGAGAGATTGAGTAGAATGGGCCTATACTCTCTGGAGTTTAGAAGAATGAGAGGTGATCTCATTGAAACATAGAAGATTTTGTGGGGGATTGACTGGGTAGATGCTGAGAGGTTGTTTCCCCTGGCTGGAGAGTCTAGAACTAGGGGGCATAGTCTCAGGATAAGGGGTAGGCCATTTAAGACTGAGATGAGGAGGAATTTCTTCACTTAGAGGGTGGTGAATCTTTGGAATTCTCTGCTCCAAAGGGCTGTGGATGCTCAGTTGTTGAGTATAGTCAACGATGAGAGAGATAGATTTTTGGATTCTAGGGGAATCAAGGGATATGGAGATTGGGCTGGTGTAAGTCTCCAGCAGCTATGCTTTTAAAAAGCAGTCGCAAGGCCTACTTTTAACAAGGTAAGTGGTGAATTAAGTAAAATTAAAAAATTTTTTCCACAGGTTTATTATTTTTAAATACTTTAAAGAAAGGTAAGTGACGTAAGAAAACTACTAGGCACTTGGTCAGAGTATTAAACAAGGCTTTAATCGACTGTTTCACAACATGGAAGTCTAGCTATCCTTCACTAGTTCCTGGTTACAAAATGTCTCTGAGCAAGCTGGGCCCGTGCTCGAGTATTTATACTCTCCCTAGACAGCACCACCAGCAGGCCGCCCAGTATATTTCATAAGTAATTTCTACATGAATGGCACGATTTATGTCAGTAAGTTTATTTTTAGCCCCGTTAAAAACTAATTAATTTTTTCAAAAATTTAAATGATTGTTTAAAATAGTTATTTTATGTAATTTATAGTTATTTTAAAAATGTTATTTTTTTAAAATGTATTTGAAGTTTTAGTTAGGTTTTGGGGCTGATCTCTATTCATAGATTTGACAGGTCTTCCTGTCAAATCTATGAATAGAGATTCCCTGCTACGATTGGCTCTCCATGGCCCACATGATCCCAGGGGACGCTTCGAACTAACTGTGCCCCTGGGATATGCAAGCACTGCGCGCCGGGAGCTGGAGCAAGCCCAGGATCGGAATCCCACGTGGGTCCACAGCACAACGGCCGGCACGCTAGGTAAGTGCAGGTCGGGGGCTTGCACCCACGGGAAACCTCCAACCCAAATTTCTCGATGGTTTCCGATGCACTCCCGACACCACTCAGGATGCTTCCATGCACATGAATCTCATTTGACTGGTTGGGACATATTAACACACAAATTCCCAGTAATTATTTCAGAAATGGATATAAATTCAGTCCCCTATAGCTATATCTCTGCAGACATGTTCAGAGAGAAAAATTAAGCCCCCAATGTTTTTATAATAAATCTGAAATAACATTCAACACAAACGCTCCCTTGTTCAATCTCACCCACATAGTCAGACTTTCTTGCATTCCACCTGACAGGCACAGTTAAATGAACCATAAACAAAATAACACTTAAATGTTTTACCTTAAAACCGTATTTTCTTATTTTCTTGTTTACCCATGTCAAATCACAGTGTCGTCAGCGTGCATGTGGAAACTGATGCTGTGTTGTCAGATAATGTTGACGAGTGGCATGAAGCTCAGTGATTGCCAGATGACGTAATATCCATGTACTGAAAGTCCATCGATTTTTGGAATTAGATGAATTGTATTTTGCACATCCTGATTGCAGAATGTGCAGTAGAAGTCTCCTGTAATATTGCACTGCTGATCTCTGTGTTTAGTGGTTACCATGACCACTGTACATACATTGCCTTTTATTACTAGTGGGAAAGAAAATTGGCCAGAGTGTCGAATGGGCAGCCAACCTGCCACCGCCCGTTTTGTACCATGAGCGAAGTTCAATATCACAACAACAACCACCTGCATTTATATAGTGTGTTAACGTAGCAAAACATCCCTTTAATGTAGTAAAATGTCTCAATGTGCTTCAAAGCCCAAAGCCAATTTGACACCGAGCCACATAAGGATCTATTAGGGCAGATGATCAAAAGCTTGGTCAAAGAGGTAAGTTTTCAGGAGCTTCTTCAAGGCGGATAGAGAGGTAGAGAGGCGGAGAAGTTTCAGGAGGGAATTCCAGAGCTTAGGGCCTAGGCAGCTGAAGGCACGGCCTCCAATGGTGGAGCAATTAAAATAGGGGATGCGCAAGAGGCCAGATTTGGAGGAGCGCAGATATCTCAGAGGGTTGTAGGGTTCGTGGAGGTTACAGAAATAGGGAGGAGCAAGGCATTGGAGGGATTTGAAATCAAGGATGAGAGTTTTAAAATTGAGGCGTTTCTCAACTGGGAGCTAAAGGTGATGGATGAACGGGACTTGTTGCGAGTTAGGATGCGGGCAGCAGAATTTTGGATGAACTTAAGTTTATCAAGGGTGGAAGATGGGAGGACAGCTAGTAGAGCATTGGAATAGTCAAGCCTAGAGATAACAAAGGCATGGATGAGGGTTTCAGCAGCAGATGAGCTGAGGCAGGGGCGAGCAGAGTTGGGCGATGTTACAGAGGTGGAAGTAGGTGGTCTTGGTGATGGAGCGGATATGGGGTTGGAAGCTCAGCTCAGGGTCAAATGTGACACCCAAGGCTACGAACAGTCTGGTTCACCCTCAGATAGTTGCCTGGGAGAGGGATGGAGTTGATGGCTAGGGAACGGAGTTTGTGGTGGGGACAGAAGACAATGGATTTGGTCTTCCCAATACAGCAAATTTCTGCTCATCCAGTACAAACTGTCTGACAATTTAGAGACAGTGGGGGGTGGGGGGAGTGGTGCGGTGTGGGAGAAAATGTATTAAGCATTAAGGCATGCTGGGATACTTGACCACTTTACCAATTGAACAAAGGACACTAAACTAGTTAAAACTAAAAGAACTGCTGACTGCCATAATAAAGTCAAGCTGACCTTTTGGCTTAGGACATCTGGTGATAAAATGTGAACATGTTAATCTGTTTCTTGAAAACAATGGAACCTATGAAACCATATGTTGAAATGTAATGTAAGCTAATCACATGAAGTTGTTTACCTTGCTGTATAACTATGAGTGCTGTACAATAGTAATTTAGAGTGCTGGTGAGCAGTAGGGACTGCTGCAGACTCTCCATGATATCATGTAATAAATTCCTAAAGCGAACCTCGAAGTCTCCGTCTGATAGTTAATTTCCTCGACAGAATTTGGCATAGTCATGCAGGATCCCTAACAACGGGATCCAAAAGAACTACGAAGGTCTAAGTTGGGTATAGCGTTGACCTTGTATATCACTTGGCCCGCTTAGGCTCCAATTAGACAATGGAAATTTAAAAAGGGACTCTCCTAAAAATAAAAGGAAAGTGCCCGGTGCCTCCCATCTGAAAGGGGGAGAGCACCTAGCGCGTCCCAGCTGAAAGGGGGACGGCGCGCGGTTGCCTAGTTATCCGGCCGGTGACTCATGCTGAGCCAAGAAGCCCGTCAGGCTGAGGCAAGACTGCTGAGAAGAGAGAGAGAGAGATTGGGAGTGTGAGAGAGAGAGAGATTGGGAGTGTGAGAGAGAGAGAGATTGGGAGTGTGAGAGAGAGAGAGAGACACTGTCCGAGAGAGAGAGCCACACACTGTCCGAGAGAGAGAGAGCCACACACTGTCCGAGAGAGTCACACACTGTCCGAGAAAGAGAGCCACACACTGTGCGAGAGAGAGAGAGAGAGTCTGAGAGAGAAAAAGCTGGAGAGAGAGAGAAACAGAGGCCTGAACCGCGAGACCGGAGACCGGGAGGAGCAGCCCGAACCAGGACAGTAAATAAGAGGCCTGGGGAGGGTGAACCCGAGAACGCGAGGCCCAGAGACCGCGGGATCGGAGACCGGGAGGAGCGGCCCGAACCGGGAAAACGAGTAAGAGGCCTGGGGAGGGCGAACCCGAGACCGCGAGGTCGGAGAACGGGAGGAGTGGCCCGAACCGGGAAAACGAGTAAGAGGCCTGGGGAAGGTGAACCCGAGACCGCGAGGTCGGAGAACGGGAGGAGCGGCCCGAACCGGGAAAACGAGTAAGAGGCCTGGGAAGGGTGAACCCGAGACCGCGAGGCCCAGAGACCGCGGGAACGGAGACCGGGAGACCAGGGCAGAAAACAGCCTGGTGAGTCAAAAAACCCGGAGGCCTGAGACCGACACGACGACGCGAGGAGATCCGCCCAGAGCGCGGAAAGCGAGTGAGTCCGGGGCACGGAGAGTGGACGAGTTTGGAACACGGAGAGAGAGAGCGAGTCCGAGACCCGGAGAGCGAGTGAGAGAGTCGGAAGAGAAAAAAAAAACCGGAGAAATAAGTTTTACTTAATAAGTTTTACTTAATTCTACCTAAGAGAAAGAGAAAGATAAACCTTTAAGAACAGCTATATCAAAGATGAACCCCTGAAAAACTCCCAATTTTGGACCTAAAAGTGGGCTAAGGTGGAACACGACACAAAAAAGAGAAAAAAAAAAGATATCTATCTGAGACAAAAAACAAACGACTGCAATGAGCAGGGAAATGATATATCCTGAGCAATGCACAAAAAATAAAGCAAAGGAAAAATACAAGTACACAACACTAAAAAATAACCCAGAGATCCTCTACGTTGACTATACCACACACAAAGGGACTAAGCTGAAGAACAACCTCATATTCTACACCGAATACGTCACCTCCTGGAAGGAGACTTTACAAAAACACTACGCATACGTCTCCAGTGAAGGTATTGGCAGTGGAGGCAGACTGAAAATATGTAAAGATGGAAACCTAGATAAAGATGACCCCCTGCTAACCATAAGCTACTACAACAAAAATAGAAAGATCATGATACAGGGGAATGTGGAAAATCTGGACTCCTTCGAAAAGGAATTCCCCCAGTTGAAAACTAAGGCAGACACAAAGAGGACCAATGGACAGGAAGCAAAAGAGAGTCGAACAGAGGATGATGAGAGCCAAGTGGAGGAAGAAGAAGAGAGACCAGCAGAGGAAAACACCTCCCTGTCCATCTCCACCCCCCCCCACACCTCTCAACGAAAACAAAATGATGAAAGAGAATCTGGCCAAACTAGAACTTGATTTCAACGAATACAGAGAAACACTGGCCAAAAATCTGAAGGAGGAATTCAAACAGCTAAAAACGGAACACGAGTCCACCGTCCACAAGATGAGAAAGACCATAGAGGAGCAAAGAAATGAGATCAAAGAACTCCGTACTCAACTAAACAAAACGAAGGAGACCGTAGAAAGGCTCAGCAGGCAACACAAACCTCTTAAGGTCCAAAAACCTGAGGACACAAAAACAACACACACAAGGACACAGAACCCGCCGGATGCCACCCCACACGAAGACACACCGAAAGCCACAAACCCCGCTCCAACCAGCCCTCAGTCGAATCATGCCCAGACTACTGCTACCCAGTCCTCACACACAGGAACACAAAAACCGACAGATACCCCCCCAAACGAGAACACACCGAAAGCCCCAAACCCCGCTCCTGCCACACAACATATCCCAGAAACCCAGCCAACAACCAGCCACCAGGCGAGTCCTACCCAGACTACTGTTACCCAGTCTGAAAAACCAGCCCCTCAGGCGGTCCTGCTGACCGACTCCAACGGAAAGTTTCTGGACCCCCAGAGGCTGTTCCCAGACCATCAAGTCCTGAAAAAATGGTGCAGCAACACAGACCAAGCAATGAAGATCCTGAACAAAGAATCCCTTGGAAGCCCCAAATGGATTGTGATCCACACAGGCACGAACGACCTACGCACCCTACAGGAAGGCACTGCTAGGGCGGTGAGCAGGATGGCGGAAAAGGCCAGCAGGGAATTCCCCGAGGCGCGGATCGTGATCTCCACACTACTGCCCAGAAAGGACACCCCAGCCTATATAATCCACAACACCAACAGGGAGATCGACACGAGATGTTCTGTCCTCCCCAACGTCTCCCTGGCCCATCATCCAAACATCAACACAAGGGACCTCTATGACGAAATACATCTACTCAAACAGCGGATGTGGGTCTTCGCAAGAAACCTCATAAACACTGCCAAAAGACGCAGCCCTCCCACCCCCTCTACCATTGGGAGCCCAAACAGGACCACCAATGTCCCCCACCCCCCATTACAAAACCAACAACAGAACCGTGCTTTTATACCTGACCCAAGACCCCCCTCTAGACCACAGACTGTAGACCAAGAACTGAGAAAGATCATGACGATGCTGAACAGCCTGATAGAAAGCCGGAGAAATTATTAATATTGTTATTTATCATTATCATTATTGTTATCTTATCAGTATTATTACTATTATTAGATAGATATATGTGCATGCCTCATGAAATTTATACTAAATCATCATTTAGCATTATAGAAAATAGTGTTTCCACACTCATCCCACAAAATAGGTCCATTTTATTTCGTTTTATTGAACTATATAAATGCGTTCTTTCCACATAAGCTGCTGGAATATCCAGGGCCTCCGCTCCTCAACTTTTGGGATGAAGAGTACAGACCCTGAATTCCTAAAAGCTATAAAAGACATTGATATAATTGTGTTAACAGAAACATGGTGCCAAAAGGACGTGCCGACCCACTGTCCTCCAATGTACCATGAAATCATTGTGCCCTCAGTAAAGAACACTAAAACACGCAAGGGCAGAACCTCCGGGGGAATATTGGTGTGGTATAAGGGAGAACTGGACAAACACATCTCACCGGTAAAACAGGGAAAATCACACGTATGGCTAAAACTAGATAAAAATATAGGAATAGCAAAAAAAGATGTTTACTTATGTGCGATCTACATACCTCCAATAGAATCGCCATATTTCGAAGAGGAGTTATTTGATACTCTCCACATGGAAATCAGCCATTTCCAGGCCCAAGGAAAGGTGATAATATGTGGGGACCTAAATGCAAGGACCGGCTGTGAACCTGACTTCATAGACCCACAGGGAAACAACCATGTGTTTGGCCAGACCCCTTTAGATGTCACACCAGCCATCGCAAATCGGAACAACCTTGATCGTGAAATAAATAAAAGCGGTAGGGAGGTAGTGCAACTCTGCCGAGCCTTAGGCCTGTACATAGTTAACGGTAGGTTCAGAGGGGACTCCCTAGGGAGACTCACATACTCCTCAACTCTTGGGTCTAGTGTGGTGGACTATACAATCACTGACCTGGACCCCTGCGATATCAACTCATTCACTGTCAGGCAGCAATCCCCCCTCTCAGACCATAACCAAATAAATATGTACCTTAAACTTTCTGCCCAAACTACAGACACAAAAAAGGAACCCAGTAAGCTCCATAAAATAAACCAGACATACAGATGGGCCCCAGACAGTGGAGAAAAATTCATCACAGCACTAAAGTCACCTGATCTCACAAGTAAAATATCAAAATTTAAAGAAAACCCATACGAGATCACCAGAGATGGTGTAAACATGGCCATAGAGGATATAAATATGATCTTCCATGAGGCAGCTGTAAAAGCCGACCTTGTGAAACAGAAGAGGAAGCGTCACAAAAGACAAAATAAAAATAAGAAATGGTTTGACCACGAATGCAAAAATGCCAGAAAAGACCTGAGAAAAATATCAAACCAAAAGCATCGCCAACCAAACAATCCGGACCTACGTACTAGATACAATGAAACCCTCAAAAGATATAAACACACCATTAGGAACAAAACACAAAACTATACCCACAAAATACTCGAAGAAATTGAAAACTCCACCAATCCAAAACAATTCTGGGGAATGTGGAATAACCTGAGTACAACACAATTGCAAGCATTACCAATCCAAGATGGCGACATCTGGAGAACACATTTTGAAAACCTCTACAAAGACATCCCAATAAACGAAACAAACCCAAACCCAAGTCAACATCAGGTCACAGAAAAACTCCACACATTAGAAGCAACAATTAAAGACAACCAAAACCCTCTAGACTCCCCAATCACATGGAAAGAACTGGCCACAAAAACAAAATCTCTCCACCTAAAGAAAGCCTGTGGCCCAGACAACATCAAAAATGAAATGCTCAAGTTCAGCAATATGGAGATGCAGGGTGCGGTACTCAAATTATTCAACATCATATTACGTTCAGGCTGTTTTCCCGATATCTGGTGCCAAGGACTAATCTCCCCCATATATAAAAGTGGAAACAAATCAGACCCAAATAACTACCGCGGCATCTGTGTCAACAGTTGTCTAGGGAAGTTATTCTGCAGTATTCTAAATAGTAGATTACTTGATTTTCTTAACAAACATAATATCCTCAGAAAAAACCAAATAGGCTTTCTTCCAAAACACCGCACCGCCGACCATATCTATACCCTTCACACCCTCATTGAAAAACATATACACCAAACAAAAAATGGGAAAATATTTGCCTGTTTCATCGACTTCAAGAAAGCCTTTGACTCTATATGGCACGAAGGGCTCTATTATAAACTTCTTCAGAGTGGAATAGGGGGCAAAGTCTATGACCTTATTAAATCAATGTATCTGAAAAACAAATGCGGGGTCAAAATTGGAGACAAACGCACCGATTTCTTCACCCAGAGAAGAGGCGTCCGGCAGGGCTGCAATTTGAGCCCGACCCTGTTCAACATATACATAAATGAATTAGCAGACATGCTGGAGCAAAGCGAGTCACCAGGTCTCCGTCTCCTGGATGGAGAAGTGAAATCCCTGTTCTATGCGGACGACCTGGTTCTGCTGTCTCCCACAGAACAGGGATTACAGCAACAACTAGACCTACTCGACAAATACTGCCAAAATTGGGCTCTAACAGTAAATCTAAAGAAAACCAACATCATGATTTTTCAAAAAAGGCCCAGATGTCAGGAAAACAAATACCAGTTTACCCTCAGTGATACCACTATAGGACACACTATGAGCTACACCTACCTTGGTCTAACTATTACAGCATCAGGGAGCTTCAGCATAGCAGTGAATGCACTAAAAGAAAAAGCCCAAAGAGCCCTATATGCAATAAAAAGAAAATTCTACAACATCCAAATCCCAATCAAAATCTGGCTCAAAATATTTGACAGCATAATCCTGCCCATTGCACTGTACGGTAGTGAAGTATGGGGCCCGCTAAATCACCAAAGCTACACTAAATGGGAAAAACACACAATAGAAGCCCTACATGCAGAATTCTGCTGAAGCATCCTTCGCACCCAAAGAAAAACGCCAACAAATGCATGCAGAGCCGAACTAGGCAGATACCCACTGATAATAAACATCCAAAAACGAGCACTAAACTTCCTAAATCACCTCAAATCTAGCTCCCCAGACACCCTTCATTTCAAAGCCTTTCAGACCCAAGAGCTAAACCCAGAAAAGAGTCCCCTGAGTCAGCTGCTACTGAAACTAAGTACTCAGCCGGACCCTGACCAGCCCCAGACCAACACAGCCGTCCAAACACCAATCCGAGTGAACCAAATCATTAAAAAATGCAAAGAAACCTACCTGGAACATTGGAACAAAATAACCGAAAGCCAAAGCAGATTAGAATGTTACCGGGCCCTAAAAAGAGAATATAAACTGGCAGACTACCTCACGACCATCAGAGACACAAAACAGAGACAGACAAAACAGAGACAGACCCTCACCAGGTACAGACTAAGCGACCACCAACTGGAAATTGAAAAAGGCAGATACAAGAAATCCTGGCAGCCTAGAGAGAATAGAATATGCGATCAATGTCTGGCCGGCGAGGTTGAAACAGAGATGCATTTCCTCCTAAAATGCGAAAAATTCAACACATCAAGAAACATATTATTCAACAAGCTAAGCCAAACAACCCCAGATTTCAAGGAATTGGATGACCTGTCAAAATTGAGATTAGTCCTGGGAGAAGGAGACAGACCATACCTTGGGGCCAAATATGTAACAACATGTCACAACCTGAGGACTGTTTAAAATTAAGACTGTTTAAAATTAATATTGAACGTACCAAATGAAGTACAAAGACTGTTTAAAATTAATATTGTTTAAAAGTAATATTGTATGTACCCAACAAATGTCAAATCGATTGACACCTACAGAATGTTGGAAAACTGTACCTTTTTGCTATGTAAGCTTTGGCAATATGGTTCTCTGTAAACTTTCATGCCAATAAAGCATTTGAATTGAATTGAATTGAATTGAATTGACTATGGCACTGAATTAAGTAGCTACAAAGAGAATAAAGGGTTGACTTCGAGACTCGCGGACGGAAAAACCGGTGAGCGCTCATTGTATTTTGTGTATATAAAATAACCCGCGGTTGTATAACCAGTAAGTTTAAAACTAAGTTACAGGAGTAAGGAGAAGATGGGAAATAATGGCAGTCGAGTGGATTCGTCCGATCCTGCCAAGAAAGGAGCCCGAGGCAAGGTAAAACAGGAGGCTGCAAATGGTAAAATCAAGATATGTAAAAGAATGAATGACAGAATAAAAAAGCTTGTGCAACATCGAAAAAAGGTAGGAGATCCCATCGTTCCACCGGGATCACCAGCCGATACTGTAATAAAAGAAACAGGAGACGATCGGTATGCGGTAACTTTTAGTAGTGATCTGTATGGATGGTCGGGTGGAGATTGGCCTTATGGGGGAAGTTTTAAAATACCTTTAATAAAAGAATGAGAAGAAATGACTAGAAATGAAGGAGGGGATCCTGAGTGGGACACCCCCTATATGTTATGGTGCTTTGCTAGGTGGATGGAAGTAGCAAAAAGACACCAACCCCCAAAGAAGAAGGGGAAACAGGAAGAGGCAGAGGCTAGTCAGAAAAAGGAAGAGGTGCTGCCTAAGGCTCCTGTTGTGGGAATGTATCCCCGAACCCCAGCGGGAGATCCGGTTGAGATGGGGGAAGAGTTAAATAATTTACTAATGATAGCGGCTGCTCTAAGACAGCAACCGGCACGATTTCTGGTGCCGCCTCCATACAATCCAGCAGGTCTAGCGGCACCACAGCCAGTTGTACCCCTACCAGGGGCACAGCCTGGAGCTCCACCCCCACCCGCAGATGAACCCGTAATTGAACCTCCTCCTCCAGCAGAGGCACTCGGAGCAGGAGCTGCTGCACTGCCTGGTAGTAATGTACAGGACCTACCCTCACGTAACGGACCTACAACTAGGTCACAAACAAAAGAAACAGCCCCTAGAGACAGAGGCGCGCTCGAACCTGACACTACTACCCATCAACTTCCTCGAGTCATGATAGGAGAGGTGGCAGTGTTAAAACCATGGTCCCCAGCGGAAGCTAGAGCTATGATAGCTGAGGCACCAGACCCCTTAAAGAAGCCCACTGTCTTTCATAATTGGCTAGAACAAATGTGTACCATTTACAGCCCTCTTCCTGGGGATGTGCTAATGCTGCTAAAATGTGCGTATGGGTCCTCATGGTCGACCCTAAGGGACGGATTTGCTGTTCCCCCGGGAGAAAATGGAGATTGGCGACAAGATGATGTACAACTGGACCAGGGAAATTAGTCTTTTGCTCACTGGTTAGAACATAGAGGTAAAGAGGCTATAATGAGAGGAGCCAAGAAGCTTAGTGACATAGGAGAAGTTACTCGATGTCTGCAAAGAAAGGAGGAGACAATTCCTGATTTTGTAGCTCGATTTAAAAGCAAGTGGGAGGAACATGCGGGAGTTCCGTTAGCAGACAATGGACCTTTGGCAGTACAAACACTGCTAAACTGCATGTTTAAGATGATACAATTCCATTACACGTGATCTATGGAACGCTTGCTTCTTTGAGTGTATAAATATGCTGCATTCGCTGATGTCCTTTAGAGATGTTGGCCTAGCCTTTGTCCAGGCAGCTCTCTCCTTGTATACACTGGTATGCAAGTAAAATAAAGCTTTGCTTATCTGACGGTACAGTTTGTTTCAGAGTCTTACTCGGAGTCGAAACTTCGACAGTATTTCTTGGAGGTTCCACCGAGATCGCTTGCTGTACTGGTGAGTAAACGGACAAAGACACGGTATCTTTCTGGGAACGAATCCTAACTGGCCAGTTATAAGTGGCATTAGCCACCAAAGGGATTCCCTCTCAGTCTGAAAACTAGTGTGTTCAGTTTGCTATCGGCTACAGTACTGCGGTCAGTTGAGACTCATTTTTCCAGGGTTGAGTTGTCATTTTTGTGATTATTTCCTCTTTCAGTTTATCAGAAAAGGAGACGATTTCGGAAACCTGAGCCCTGAAATAGACCGTCCAGATAAGACACAGTAAAGTCGGGTGATCCCGGACTAAGAAAGGTACCAAGGGTAAAAGGAAAAGCGCTAGAAGTTTGATACTGCAGTGGGGGTGGGTCCCCCGGAGATTAAGAAGCCAGAGAGAGAGTCTTGCGGCAGAAGGCAGGAGACCTTCAGAGATAGTAGGGGGTGGGTCCCCTGGAGATTAAGAAGCCGGAGAGAGAGTCTTGCGGCAGAAGGCAGGAGACCTTCAGAGATTTCATTAAAGTATAAGGACTCAGTTCTGCAGTGGCGAATAACACAGACTGAGAATTGTCTATTGTTCAGTATATAGTATAAGATTTTAATGAGTTACCTAATTTGTTTACCTGTGTGGTCTGTCGCGTTAGTTATTATTAGTCTTGTTATTGTTAGTATGTGTTTCTTTTCATCTCTTACAGCAACTTGGTTGCAAAATCGCAAAGGGGAAACGGGTTATCGCGATCCAGAGAAATTACACCTAGTTGAGACTAACCAACAGGAAAGTCCCAATTAAGTAAAAAAAATGGGTGCCAAACCTAGTAAAATCCCAGAGAAAGGCACCCCTGCTTGTTATATTTTTCAAAACTGCGGTCAAGTTTCAATCAATGACCTGCCAAGGTGGTCCAGATGGACCCGACATGGGAAATACCCATTTCCACCAGATGGCACCTTTAACATAGACAGAATTACCTGTCTCGAGGAATGCCTCATAAAAAGGGACCCAACCAGAAAAGGAAAAAAAGCAGTAAATTGGTCAGCCTTCTCAGATTGGAAAAAGGAAGCAGAGAGGCGACGCGAACAAAGTATAGAAGTTAGTAAACATAATAAAAAGAGGGATGAGATTAATCAGGAATAGAATAAACAACAAAAAGTTAAACAAAATCAGGGTTGGCAGGGTCCACAAAATTTATTTGGAAACGGAAATACCCAAGCCCAGGTTCACACTCGTCCACAGACTAATTGGACAACTAGCAATCCCTGGGGAAATCAAAGTGGCCCAAACGAAGAGTTTGGACAAAATCCAAATTGTTCAGCATGACGTTACTTGGAGCCCACCCCAGACATTGCCCAGGAACAACAGGCTGTGGTACAATTGCCTGCAGTATCATTAAATTCTAAAGAAGAGCCATTTATAAATTTAAATATGAATGGAACACAAGTTCCATTTTTTGGTAGACACTGGAGCAACTAATTCGGTCTTGACTAAACAATATGCAGTAGGAGCACCTTGTACCAATCAGAGCGTCAAGTGTGTAGGACTTTCAGGAACAACCCAGACTATGGTATGGCCGATTCCATTGGATGTACAGATGAAAGACTTTCATGAACAGCATGCATTCTTATTATCTGAAGACGTTCCCATCAACTTATTAGGAAGAGATTTGTTGTGTAAAATGAAAGCAGTGATATCATGTACGGAAAAAGGACTGAAGGTACATGTTCCAACTGACAGATGCGGGATGTACCCATTGTAGGTCCACAATTCTCTTATTTTGTATTGTTGGACTAATCATGATGACAACCTCAGTAAACAATTACTGATGGTTGTGGGAGCATTGCAGTATGTCACAAGATCAGTATCAGAATACCAGAAGCAGTTTAATTTTGGACATTGGCATGATAAATTGCACTGTACAGCCTATTATGACAAAACGGGAGAAGATCTAGGAGTGGCAATTAATTACAAGCCCTTTCTGCATCAGAAATATTCATTTAAAATCCGAAGAATTTTAATTGGGCAAGAAGGAATAGCGTCACCAATCTTGTTGACCCAAACAGCATGGGAATTATTCAGGGTAAAAGACTCTAAACCTTCTGATCTAGGACAGATGGTCCTACGCCTATCAAAAGCTGCAGTTCAACAGGAGTGGAGAATAAGTCAGGGTTGGTTCAAGACCTAAGAGCAGTTAACGAGTCTGTTCTCCCTGCCTACCTGGTGGTCCCAAACCCAGCCACTATCCTGACCAGTATACCTCCTAATTCAAGGTATTATACGGTCATTGATCTCTGCTCAGCCTTCTTCAGCATTCCTATTCACCAAGATTCCCAGTTCCTGATTGCCTTCACGTTCAAAGGAACCCAATACACATGGACCAGGCTGCCACAAGGCTATACAGAAAGCTCAACTATCTTTTCGCAGTGCCTCAAACATGATTTACAGGACATTGTCTTAACCGATGGGTCAACCCTCATACAGTACGTAAGCGACCTGCTAATTGCATCACCTACCCAATAGGCATTGTGAATCAATGACTCAGCTTATCACTAAGCCTCGTATAGACATTGTAGAAACTCCTCTGGACAATAGCGATTTTATATTTTATGTGTATGGATCAGCCCTCAGAGACTAAAAGGGCTCGCCAAAAAGTGCATATGCCATTCGCGATGATCATTCAATTATCGAAGCATGCTCACTACCATCTTTCTTTTCAGCACAACAAGCAGAACTGTTTGCCCTTACAAGAGCATGTATTTTAGCTACAGGAAAATCAGTGAATATTTATACTGACTCTCGGTATGCATTTGGAGTTACTCATGATTATGGTCAAATTTGGAAACTTAGAGGATTCCTGACTTTATCAGGATCTACAGTTAAAAATGCTGAACAAATTGATAACCTTTTAAAGGCTTTCCAGTGTCCTACAAAAATTGCTGTTATTAAATGCAAAGCACAGACAAGCAATCAAGACCAGGCTTCTTTGGGCAATGATAGGGCGGATCGAGCAGCTAAGGCTGCTGCTCTATCTGATACAGGGTCACAAGTGTCTGCATATGTTCTTAGAAATCAAGATCCAGACAATCTCCCACCCACAATTGATGACGTTTTGGCCTATCAATTACAGGCCAGTCCGGACGAAGTGTTAGCTTGGATGAATGATTCTTGTTTTAAAACACCTGAAGGAGTATGGGTCTACCATGATGGCCGCATGGTGGCTCCCAAGTCAATACTCCCATGGATTGCCCGATGTGTCCACATGTTCACATGCAGGCAAAGGGGGGATGGCAGACTATATCACACAAACTTGGTATTCACCAGGCATTGACAATTACAAAACAAATTAGTGAACAATGCATTACCTGCCAAACAATGAACCCAGGTAAAACGGAAAAGGTACAGGCTGCCTCCCACCCAAATCCAACAGGACCCTTTGTACATTTACAGATGGATTTTATTGAATTACCGGTATGTTTAGGATTTAAGTATGTATTAGTTATTGTAGATGTGTTTTCACGATGGATTGAAGCCTTTCCATGAAAAAAAAATGATGCAGTTACTGTTGCAAAATGGTTGTTAAAAGAAATTGTACCACGATTTGGTATACCTGCACAACTTTCAAGTGACAATGGATCACATTTTACTGGGACAGTTGCGCGAGAAATGTGTAAGGCTTTACAGATCAACCAACACTTCCACTGCAGCTATCATCCACAATCAGCGGGACTGGTAGAAAAAATATATATAATGGTATGCTGAAAAATAAACTTTCCAAACTCTGCAGCGAGACAGGACTTAAATGGGTCGAACTTTTACCCTTGGCATTGATGGTAAGGCGATCAGCAACAAACAGAACGACGGGACTGTCACCACATGAAGTCGTCATGGGACGACCTCAGAGACTGCCATTTTCTGCACCCTTCACTGACAAGCAGATGGACATTCACAAGATGGATGAACATATGTTGAATTATTGCATTGCCTTAACTAAGTGTATTTCCAGTTTCCACCAACAGGTCAAGCAAGCCCTGGTTGAACCAGCTGAAGGAAGGTGCCATAACCTAGAACCAGGAGACAACGTATACGTGAAAGTATTCAAGAGAAAAGTATTCAAGAGAAAGAATGGTCTCCAACCCAGATTTGAAGGTCCGTACCAAGTACTCCTAGCAACTAATACTGCTGTAAAGGTGAAAGAGAGACCAACATGGATCCACGCCTCCCACTGCAAAAGAGCTCCAGAAAACAAGGAAAAGGAATCACCAACCCCATCAGTAAATGGAACTGGACATTAGGACTATGTTTCCTTGGGACACTTATAATACCTGCAATGCCCGAATTGTATATAAATACATTTTTGTATATGGCATACACGTACGCAACAATGGTAAGCGCTTCCAGCTGTTGGGTTTGTGCCCATGTTCCCATACATAGGAAAGGGGGAATTCCAATAAGACCTATCCCCTTCAACAAGTCAGAGACGATGGAATGGATTTTACGCCAAAATGGGAGTATTACCAAGTATGAGTTAAATGGCCCAAAAAGATTATAGTAGATGAAGACTGGCAAAGGCATTGGACCTCGGCAGGGTACAATTTGGACACTCTCAAAGGATGGTATCAGCCTAAGTATGACCATGCTAGACAGCTCCCCTCCCTGGTCCTCACCAATACATCTGGGATAGGGAGACCAGTAAGCTCCTTGTGCCTGGATAAGAGTAAGAGTAGAGGACCAAGCGTTGGCCACAGTTATTATGCAGAACCAGTTAAAGTAATGATGCAGGTACAGATCAAGGACCTATTTGATGGAGGAGGAAAGATTAAATGCAATCTTGCTAGACTAGGTTGTCCTTGATAAGGACAAAAGGAGGGAATGTGGAAATATGATTTTGCCCTTACTAGTGCATGATGGGATACTTGACATCTAATGTATTTTTGTACCATTGCCTGTGGACTAAAACTGAGTCAGCAGCAACTAATGTAATCTTCTGACCTATTGCAATTAAGTTAATCACAACCTGCCAGAACAATACATTGCAGAACTATTGGGTAACCGCACTGCTAATGACATCTGGCCAAAGAATGAAAACAATTCTGTTAAAGGTCTGTGATGAAATATATTCCATTCATCACTGCCTGTGACTGTGGTTGGTTTCAGTGTCATTTCCCTTCCCCCAGTCCTCATTGTATTATGTATTGGAATGTGCTGGAATGTGCTGTGTGTAGGGCTCCGCCCATACCTGGCCCCTTTTGTAAGCTGGCTCAGTCTGGCCTCAGCCTCCAGAAGGAAGACATCTCTCTCTTTTACGTGTTACTTTCTAAGTTAATAAAAGCCTTGTTTTGTTTCGCTAACATCGAGTCTCGGAACTTATTGAGGCACATCAATTTTATTAACTTATTTTTCAACACTATGGACCAACTCCTGAAACCCGAACGTTTGGATTTGGATCAACATGCTCCGGACACATCAGCACGCTTCGGACACTGGTTTGAGTGTATGGAATTCTTCCTGGACAATTCCGCAGCCATCAAAGACGCTACGGACGCTGCGAGGATGAGACTCGGAATTCTGCGGAATTGGGTAAGCCACCGGGTTTACCCCCTCATCCAAGACGCCGATACGTACCTGGCCGCCTGCGACATCTTAAAGGCGCATTACCAGCAGCCTACGAATGAGGTGTATGCTAGGCATCTACTCGCTACTCGCGCACAGCGACCTGGGGAATCGGTGGAGGAGTTCCTAAGCATCCTGAAAATGCTTGGCAAAGACTGTAAGTGCCGAGATGTAAAAGCCGCAGTGTACACCGACGAGCTTGTTCGCGATGCCTTTATCACAGGCCTCAGCTCCACTTACATCCGGCAAAGACTGCTGGAAAAAACGGGGTTGGACCTGAAACAGGCTGCGGACACCGCGCGGTCCCTGGATGTGGCCCATAGAAACTCGGACTCCTACTCTTCAGCCCGCGCCGTCCACGCCGCCACGTGCGCACCGAGGGCGCCGCCATCTTGGAAGGCATCTTCCCCGCCCGGCAGCCCGACACCGGCGGGGCCCAGCTCTCCCCCCAGAAGCCCTACGACAGCCGCGACGCGTCAGGGACCCAACTGCTACTTCTGCGGGCAGCCAAAGCACACCAGAAACCTGTGCCCGGTGAAAGGCACCACCTGCTTTAAGTGCGGTAAGAAGGGGCACTTCGGGAAGGTGTGCAGAGGGAACCCCGCCGGAAAACCAACCGCCGGAAAACCCGCAACCGCCGCGTGTGCGCCGTGGGAGCGGCCATCTTGGACGCCATCTTGCCCGACCTCGTGGGGTCTGCCATCTTATGAGCAGACAGCGTGGACGCCATCTTGTATCGATCAGGGCCCTACAGTGGCATCGGTCACAGTGGACCAGACCAGGCCGCACCCGCTATCCAAATCAATGGTGGACATCGAGGTAAACGGGTGCCGGGTTAAATGCTTAATTGACAGTGGAAGCACGGAGAGTTTTATCCACCCTGAACTGGCACAGCAACTCTCCCTAAAGGTGGTCCCTACTCAGGGTACCATCTCTATGGCTGATAAAACCCAGACATCGACCATTCTGGGTTACTGCACGGTACAATTGGGCGTTAACGGAACTGTATACGATAATTTTAAAGTGTTAATCATGAAGAACCTATGTGCGAGCGTGATCTTGGGCCTGGATTTCCAGTGCAACCACCAAAGCATCACGCTCAAGTACGGTGGGTCCCAGCCGCCCCTCACAGTGTGCGGTCTGGCTACCCTGAAGGTAACGCCACCTTCGCTATTCGCGAACCTTACCCCTAACTGCCGGCCAATAGCGACCAAAAGCAGGAGGTACAGCTGGGAGGACAGGCGGTTTATCGCGACCGAGGTAGACAGGCTCCTGAAAGAGCACATTATTGAACGCAGCAACAGCCCATGGCACGCCCAAGTGGTAGTGGTAAGGGGTAGCGAGAAGAAACGGATGGTGATCGACTATAGTCAAACGATCAACAGGTACACCCAACTAGACGCCTACCCGCTACCCCGCATATCAGAAATGGTGAACCAAATCGCCCAATACCGGGTGTTCTCCACCATCGACCTCAAGTCAGCGTACCACCAGCTCCCTATCAGACCAGAGGACCGCCCGTACACCGCCTTCGAGGCGAACGGACGCCTCTACCAATTCCTCAGAGTCCCCTTTGGGGTGACGAATGGGGTCTCGGTCTTTCAGAGGGAGATGGACCGCATGGTCGATGACCACCACTTGCAGGCAACCTTCCCCTACCTCAACAACGTCACCATCTGCGGCCACAATCAGCAGGATCACGACTCGAACCTCGAGAGGTTCCTGGAAACCGCACAAAAACTCAACCTCACCTACAACGAGGACAAGTGCGTTTTCAACACCACGCGCCTCTGCATACTAGGCAGCGTGGTGGAGAATGGGGAAATCGGACCAGACCCCGACCGATTGCGCCCCCTACGGGAGCTGCCCCTGCCCAACACTCCCAAAGCCCTGAAAAGGTGCCTGGGGTTATTTTCTTATTATTCCCAATGGGTCCCCAACTACTCCGACAAAGCCCGCCCCCTCTTGAAAGCATCCTCTTTTCCGCTCTCTGCTGAGGCCCACGCCGCCTTCAAAAGCATTAAGCAGGATATTGAGCGGGCCACGCTACAGGCAGTGGACGAGAACACTCCATTTCAAGTGGAAAGTGATGCGTCTGACTTCGCCTTGGCGGCCACCCTCAACCAGGCGGGGCGGCCCGTAGCTTTCTTCTCGAGGACCCTCCAAGGCCCCGAGATCAGACACTCCTCCGTGGAAAAGGAGGCCCAAGCCATCGTGGAGGCAGTGCGCCACTGGCGCCACTACCTAGCCAGCAAACGCTTCACCCTACTTACCGACCAGCGGTCGGTAGCGTTTATGTTCAATAATAAACAGAGGGGGAAGATTAAAAATGATAAGATTCTTAGGTGGCGGATCGAGCTCTCCACCTTCGAGTACGACATCATTTACCGGCCAGGGGCCCTTAACGAATCCCCTGACGCCCTCTCACGAGGGATGTGTGCCAGCGCCACCGGGGATCGGCTACAGACCCTCCACAACGACCTCTGCCACCCAGGGGTCACGCGGCTGTTCCACTTCATAAAGTCCCGTAACTTACCCTACTCGATTGAGGAAGTTCGGTCTCTGACCAGGAACTGCCGCACTTGCGCTGAGTGCAAGCCTCGGTTCTACCGCCCAGATAGAGCCCACTTAATCAAAGCTACACGGCCCTTTGAGCGGCTCAGCTTAGATTTCAAGGGCCCCCTCCCGTCCGTCGACCGCAATGTTTACTTCCTGAACATTGTGGACGAATACTCCCGGTTCCCATTCGCCTTCCCCTGCCCAGACATGACCAGCGCCACGGTCATTAAATGCCTCAACAGCCTGTTCTGCCTGTTCGGTATGCCGAGCTACATCCATACGGATAGGGGGGCGTCCTTCATGAGTGAAGAGCTACGCTAGTACATGCTGTCCAAGGGGATCGCCACGAGCCGTACCACCAGCTACAACCCCCGGGGTAACGGCCAGGTGGAGCGAGAGAACGGGACAGTGTGGAAAGCAGTCACTCTAGCTCTAAGGACCAAGGGCCTCCCTATCTCCCGCTGGCAGGAAGTCCTCTCGGATGTGCTCCATTCGATACGGTCGCTATTGTGTACGGCCACTAATGCCACGCCTCATGAACGTATGTTTGTCTTTCCCCGGAAATCCACCTCAGGTGTATCCATGCCGCCATGGCTCTCCACCCCAGGTCCGGTACTCGTGCGAAGGCATGTGAGGGGCCACAAGACGGACCCTCTCGTGGAGCCAGTACACCTACTCCACGCCAACCCCCAATACGCATATGTCCGGCACGCCGACGGAAGGGAGGACACCGTGTCCATAAAAGACGTTGCCCCAGCCGGCATTGACAACAACCACGGCAATAGCAGCGACAATGAACTCAGCAATTCTTACCCACCCACTACTCTTTTCAACGATCACAGCAACCCTTACCCACCCACTACTCTTTCATCACCCCCGGAAGAACATCGACCAACGGCACCCCCACCAACTACCCCTTCAACAACCCTGGCGGCACCCCCGGCAGAGACCCAGGAGGCTACCGGGGACACCCAGCCGACACCCGCGGCACCACGTCGGTCGCAGAGGGCTATCAAACCCCCGAACAGACTAAATCTATAGAAGGGGTGAATGTGATGAAATATATTCCATTCATCACTGCCTGTGACTGTGGTCGGTTTCAGTGTCATTTCCCTTCCCCCAGTCCTCATTGTATTATGTATTGGAATGTGCTGGAATGTGCTGTGTGTAGGGCTCCGCCCATACCTGGCCCCTTTTGTAAGCTGGCTCAGTCTGGCCTCAGCCTCCAGAAGGAAGACATCTCTCTCTTTTACGTGTTACTTTCTAAGTTAATAAAAGCCTTGTTTTGTTTCGCTAACATCGAGTCTCAGAACTTATTGAGGCACATCAAGGTCATATTGAACTTGTGTTCTTCACTGTATAAATATGATAATCAGACATGAGTGAGCAAATCATTTTTTGGTAACAAGATTCAAACAAAACCTCCTGACAGAATATAATTAACTAACTTTGTCTGAAGACATTTCTGTCCTGCTGACCTTTTGATTGTCCTTGTTTAAACTCTTAGGGCTAGAAATTCAGTCGGCTTTGCACCCAGTTTTCGCCCAAAGAGGGCTTTTGCGCCACTTGCTGAGCTTTCGCCGATATTCAGCGCTGCGGTAATGGCAGCGTTAGCCAGTAGTGCTGCGCCGCCACCGATGACGTCATCAGTGTGCGCAGTGCCCCGCTACCGCCCCGCTACCGCCCCGCTACCGGCCCGACCGCCATATTGAGTTGCGGCCACCTCTTCCGCAGCGGCCGCAAACAGCGATCAGAAAACGGGGCCGTACTGTAGCGTTAGTGGGGCGAGTTAAGGCGGATGTGCGGCCGGCCGCTTTTTCGGCGGCCGCCTGCCCGCACCTCCTTCCCCGGCCTCCTCCACCACCCCCCCCGCGGCATTGCCGGCTGTTTTCCGGGAGCCCGACACTTCTCCGTGGTGCCGGGCTCATTTGCCGGCACTAGCGAGCGGCGATCTCGCTGTTGCAGGCACCTCCCCCTTAAGAGAGGGAGGAAGGCCTGCAGTACCGCAGCCTGCCGCTCCGCAGCGGGTGGCGCTGCGGCACCTAGCGCACCGATATTCAGTTTCAGCGCCCCAAGCGGGGGCGCCAAAACCCTTCAATAGCGGCCGGATTCGACATCGGGCGCTGAAACTGAATTTCCGGCGGGCGCAAGTGGCTCCGCGCGCAGCGGTAGCTTCTGGGCGCAAGCGAGCTGGCGGGCCCAAACTGAATTTCTAGGCCTTAATGTGTTTAAAGGATGGTCACCTAAAGCATCCGCAGTGTTGGAATTGTTTGTTCACCCGATGGTTATAATTTGTGTAGTGACAGGAGTTTTATTTATATTAATTTGTATAATGTGGATAAGAGTGAGATATCTGTTAGCGCAAACAGTAGAATCAGTAGCATCTGTAAAAAGAGCTACGAAAGTACTAGAGAGAAAGGAAAGAAAAAGAGCAAACCAGGATGACTATGATGAAGAAGATTGTCTAAAAATGCGTCCTTTCCCAAAGGGATATTATCCTCCCTATGAAAACGAACTGAATACAATGCCGTAAAGCAGTGTTGATCAGTAAAGATCAACAAGGAGGGAATTGTGGGAGAAAACGTATTAAACATTAAGGCATGCTGGGATACTTGACCACTTTACTAATTGAACAAAGGACACTAAACTAGTTAAAACTAAAAGAACTGCTGACTGCCATAATAAAGTCAAGCTGACCTTTTGGCTTAGGACATCTGGTGATAAAATGTGAACATAGTAATCTGTTTCTTGAGAACAATGGAACCTATGAAACCATATGTTGAAATGTAATGTAAGCTAATCACATGAAGTTGTTTACCTTGCTGTATAACTATGAGCGCTGTACAATAGTAATTTAGAGTGCTGGTGAGCAGTAGGGACTGCTGCAGACTCTCCGTGATATCATGTAATAAATTCCTAAAGCGAACCTCGAAGTCTCCGTCTGATAGTTAATTTCTTCGACATGCGGGAGTCGAGAGAGGTGGTGGTGAGGTGGTACTTGACATTTTGTTTTCGGATGATGCTGTCGAGGGGCAGCATGTAGATGTGAAATAGGCAGGAGGCAAGGATAGATTCTTGGGGTCTTCAGACGTAACTGTGTGGGTTCAGGAAGAGAAGCCATTGCGGATGATTATCTGGCTATGACTAGATAGTTAAGAATGGAGCCAGGTGGATGACAAGGAAGAGTCGTTGGAGGAGGATGGTGTGGTAACCTCCCTTGTTCCAAAATTCAATTTTTCTTTTAAAAAAAATGCTTCTTCCACACTCCTTTACCAACCTTCAAATGATTTGTGTGCAAGGCTGCTTTAAATACAGGTGCTGGAAATGTGTCATCGATGGCGTCATCAGACCCACAATCTATAATAGGGCCGGGAAACCCACATGGCTGGTTTAATTGGGGCCACTACGCTAAAGTGGCTCTGAAGAGCGGGCTGGTCAAGACATCGTGTTCCCAACTCGCTACATGGCCCGCACACACCCGACCCGACACAGAAGTAACAATTCCAGCCTCTGTCTCACAGATGTGTGCAATTAGCATTTACTTTTTCTAACTGTAGTGTATGTACCTTTAAGAGGAGAACTACTTTTACAGCTCCTGTATACTGTAGTACAGGCAGTGACCACACCTGTATATAAACCCTGTGTAGGGATCTGTACTGTTAGTCTTTAGACTACCCTCATCCAGTAAACACCTGTTGATTGTTAATCTGCAGTCTCCGTCTATTTATTGAAGAACACCATACCTTAAGATTCACGGATTTAACACTAACAGTCAAGTGCAGATAATTAGTTGATTTCAAAAGTCAATTTATAACATTATTATATAAATACAATGCTTCTTTCTCTCCCTATGTTACCTCTATTTCCTCCTCTCTAACTTCAGTCTCTCACCCCTTTCTCTGACCCCTTTCATTATCACTCTCCGTTAGTTTAATATATTAAAAACAATTATAGAACACAAAACAAAAGCTACAATAGGTGTGGTTATTTTCTCTCTCTTTCTCCCTCTGATGCACACACAGACACACACATCTACAGATTTAAACAGCAATTAACATAAATTTTACCTCAGTAAAACTTTTGAAATTTGTCTTTTGTGTTTCTAAATTTCTTGAAGAAAAACTAATATGCAGAAAATAAAGAAAATATCCCATCAGCATAGCTGACTGAATGGTACAGATGCAGATGTGAAGTTAGCTACACTGCACATGCTAAGAGTGCACAATCTAAATTCAGCTCACAAATCAATGTCGGGGACAAAAAAATTAAGTTTGATAAAGTACCACATATTAGACTTATTAGCAAAATTCAAACCCATGGGATTAAAGGGACAGTGGTAGGAGGATACAAAATTGGCTAAGGGATAGAAAGGAGAGAGTAGTGGCGAATGGTTGTTCTGCAGACAGGAGGGAAGTATACAATGGTGTCCCCCAGGGGTTGGATTTAGGATCAATGCACTTTTTGACATGTATTAATGACCTGGACTTGGGTATACAGGGCATAATTTCAAAGTTTGCAGATGACACAAAACTCGGAAATGTAGTAAACAGTGAGGAGGATAGTAACAGGCTTTAGGAGGAGACAGATAAACTGGTGAAATGGGCAGACCCCTGACAGATGACATTTAATGCAGAGAAGTGTGAAGTAATGCATTTTGGAAGGAAGAATGCAGAGAGGCAATATAAAATAATTGGTACAATTTTAAAGGTGGTGCAGGAACAGAGGATTGATGTACACAAATCTTTGAAGATCCCATACGGGATCCTTAGCTTTATTAAAGGAGAAATAGAGTACAAAAGCAAGGAAGTTATCCTAAATCTTTATACCGGAAATTTTCGATTAACCGGCCCCTAAATAACCGGAACGCTCTATCCACCGGCAAAATTCAGGAGTCGGTTCAGGTAACTTTTTTTACTTTTAGTTACTTTTATTAATTGATTTGTTGCTATGCAAGGGTGTAGCTGAAGCTGTTGCTAAGCTACAGAGACGCTTACAACTTGTGCCGATTGTTTTGAAGCTGTATCTTTTACTATAGCGTTCGATTATCCGGAATTGTTGATGAATCGGCAACACGTCGGTCCCGTCTGTGCTGGATACCAGAAAGTTTCCTGTAAATCATTAGTTAGACCTCAATTCTGGGCACCACCAATGTTCCCCCTAAGGTGCGCGGGCGCACGGCTGCACATCAATTGCGAAGTCTGGCGTAGGCTGCTCACAAGCTGCTGCCGTTGGAAGATACTGCACACGCAACAAATTTAAAGGGATCGCACACAGAAAAACGGATTTAGAGCGAACATTGGGCACCACCTTTTAGGAAGGATGTCAAGACCTTGGAGGAGGTGCAGAGGAGATTTATTAGAATGGTATCAGGAATAAGGGACTTCAGTTATGTGGAGAGACTGGAGTAGCTGGGATTGTTCTCCTTAGAAGGTTAAGGGGAGATTTAATAGAGGTGTTCAAAATTTTGAGGGGTTTTGATAAAGTGCATAGGAAGAAACTGTTTCTACTGGCAGGAGGGTCGGTAACCAGAGGACACAGATTTAAGATAATTAGCAAAAGATGAGCAATATTCCCCGCTAAGCTGCGTGGCCGAACAGCCGCACGGTCATCTGTAAGCTCCCGTGCAGGCCACTCACCGGCTTATATACACTAGGTACCGCGCATGCGCAAAAATTTGAATGGCCTGCACATTGGAGGAGGCAGGCTGTGCAGGAGGGAGTGCGGCATACAGGGAACATTGGAGATGAGGAGAATTTTTTTCATGCAGCGAGTTGTTGTGATCTGGAATACACTGCCTGAAAAGGTGGTGGAAGCAGATTCAGTAGTAACTTTCAAAAGGGAATTGGATATATACTTGAAAAATGAAAAATTTACAAGGCTATGGGGAATGAGATTAATTGGATAGCTATTTCAAAGAGCCAGCACAGGCATGATGAGCTGAATGCCATCCTTCTGTGCTGTATCATTTTTTTATTCGTTCCTGAGATGTGGGCGTCACTGGCAAGGCCAGCATTTATTGCCCATCCCTAATTACCCTTGAGAAGGTGATGGTGAGCTACCTTCTTGAACTGCTGCAGTCCGTGTGGTGAAGGTACTCCTACAGTGCTGTTAGGGAGTGAGTTCCAGGATTTTGACCCAGTGACGATGTAGGAACGGTGATATATTTCCAAGTCAGGATGGTGTGTGACTTGGAGGGGAACTTGGAGATGATGGTGTTCCCATGCGCCTGCTGTCCTTGTCCTTCTAGGTGGTAGAGGTCGCAGGTTTGGGAAGTGCTGTTGAAGAAGCCTTGCTGAGTTGCTGCAGTGCATCTTGTAGATGTTACACACTGCAGCCACGGTGCGTTGGTGGTGGAGGGAGTGAATATTTAAGGTGCTGGATGTGGTTCCAATCAAGCAGGCTGCCTTGTCCTGGATGGAGTCGAGCTTCTTGAGTGTTGTTGGAGCTGCACTCATCCAGGCAAGTGGAGAGTATTCCATCACACTATTGACTTGTGCCTTGTAGATTGTGGAAAGGCTTTGGGGAGTCAAGAGGTGAGACATTCGCTGCAGAATGTCCTACCTCTGATCTGCTCTTGTAGCCACAGTACTTATGTGGGTGGTCCAGTTAAGGTTTTGGTCAATGGTGATCCCCAGGATATTGATGTTGGGGGATTCAGCGATGGTAATGCTGTTAATTGTCAAGGGGTGGAGGTTAGACTCTCACTTGTTGGAGATAGTCATTGCCTGGCACTTGTGTGACACGAATGTTACTTGCCACTTATCAGCCCAAGCCTGAATGTCGTCCAGGTCTTGCTGCATGTGGGCATGGAGTACTTCATTATCTGAGTAGTTGCGAATGGCAATGAACACTGTGCAAATTTCAGCAAACATCCTCACTTCTGACCGTATGTTGGAGGGAAGGTCATTGATGAAGCAGCTGAAGATGATTGGGCCTAGGACACTGCCCTGAGGAACTCTTGCAGCAATGTCCTGGGGCTGAGATGATTGGCATCTAACAACCACAACCATCTTCCTTTGTGCTAGGTATGACTCCAGCCAGTGGAGAGTTTTCCCCTGATTCCCATTGACTTCAATTTTACTAGGGCTCCTTGATGCCACACTCGGTCAAATGCTGCCTTGATGTCAAAGGCAGTCACTCTCACCTCACCTCTGGAATTCAGCTCTTTTGTCCATGTTTGGACCAAGGCTGTAATGAGGTCTGGAGTCGAGTGGTCCTGGGGGAACCCAATCTGAGCATCAGTGAGCAGGTTATTGGTGAGGAAGTGCCGCTTGATAACACTGTCGATGACACCTTCTATCACTTTGCTGATAATTGAGAGTAGACTAATGGGGTGGTAATTTGTCCTGCTTTTTGTGGACAGGACATACCTGGGCAGTTTTCCATTTTGTCAGGTAGATGCCAGTGTTGTAGCTGTACTGGAACAGCTTGGCTGGAGGTGCGGCTAGTTCTGGAGCACAAGTCTGCAGCATGATAGCCGGGATGTTGTCGGGGCCCATAGCCTTTGCTGTATCCAGTGCGCTCAACCATTTTTTGATATCACGTGGAGTGAATCGAATTGGCTGAAGACTGACTTTTGTGATGTGGGGACTGCATGAGGAGGCCGAGATAGATCATCCACTCGGCACTTCTGGCTGAAGATGGTTGCAAACGCTTCAGTTTTGACTTTTGCACATGCGTGCTGAGCTCCGCCACCATTGAGGATGGGGATGTTCATGAAGCATCTTCCTTCCGTTAGTTGTTTAATGGTCCACCACCATTCTCGACTGGATGTGGCAGGACTGCAGAGTTTTGATCTGATCTGTTGGTTGTGGGATCGCTTAGCTCTGTCTATAGCATGCTGCTTCTGCTTTTTAGCATACATGTAGTCCTGTGTTGAAGCTTCCCCAGGTTGGCTCCTCATTTTTAGGTACACCTGGTGCTGCTCCTGGCATACTCTTCTACACTCCTTATTGAACCAGGTTTGGTCACCTGGCTTGATGGTATTGGTAAAGTGAGGGATATGCCGGGCCATGAGGTTACAGATTGTGGTGGAATACAATTCTGCTGCTGCTGATGGCCCAAAGTGCCTCATGAATGTCCAGTTTTGAGCTGCTAGACCTGTTCTGAATCTGTTCCATTTAACATGGTGGTAGTGCCACAGAACACAATGGATGGTGTCCTCAGTGTGAAGTTGGGACTTCGTCTCAACAATGACTGTGCAGTGGTCACTGCTACCAATGCTATCATGGACAGATGCATCTGCGATAGGTAGGTTGGTGAGGACGAGGTCAAGTAGGTTTTTCCCTTGAGTTGGTTCTCTCACCACCTGCTGCAGGCCCAGTCTGGAAGCTATGTCCTTCAGAACTCAGCCAGCTCGGTCAGTAGTGGTGCTACCGAGCCACTCTTGGTGAAGTCTCCCACCCAGAGTACATTCTGTGCCCTTGCTACTCTCAGTGCTTCTTCCAAGTGGTGTTTCAGCTGAACCTATGATTCTAAGTCCCAGCCCAGACATCTGGGAGAAGCTGAATCCTTCAAGTAAAACTTTAAGTGAAGCATTAAAGGACACAAAAGGTAATTCAATGGATAAATTTATCTTTTTGTTCACCCATTTCAAATCAGACACACATTTATAATATATTAAAAATTTAACATATTTGCACATTTCCTGTGAATTTATCCATTTTCAATGCCTATGTACCCATTTATAATGGGAGCTTGTCAAGCCAAAACTATATTCTCTGACAGTCTCGAGCGTGCGGGTGTGGGGGCGGGTCCGGAGTAAAAATCGGCGAAATTGCCAGTGCGTCGGGAACCCGCTGTCATCCCGCCAACTTCCACATTTAACTCGGGCATGTTTGCCAGCGCGCCATGGACCTGCTCGGCAGAGGCGGGTGACCTCATTGAAGTACTTAAATGCTTGTTGAGAGACCCTTAAGAGGGTTTTAACGGCAACTTTTGGCTTTAACATGTTGCGCACGGGATTCACGCAGCTCGGGTACCTTGCTTATGAAGGGGAGGCGGAAGCTCAGTGTCCATTTGGTGAGTTCATTAATTGAGTGCTGGAAAAACACATAAATGCTCCCACATTACACCTGATTATTTAACTACAACAACAACAACTTGTAGTTATATAGCGCCTTTAACATAGTAAAATGTCCCAGGGTGCTGCACAGGAGTATTATAAGCCAAAAAAAATGAATGGAAAGGCTCTTGATGACTCCATTTGTGCAGAGATTTAGGTGTCAGCAGTTTGTCGGTCATTTCTGAAATCTTGGAAGCCGCTCTCACCACATTGCTAGTCACTATCAGAACATTGAGGGATTGGCCCTTTCATCTCCACTTTACCTGCCATCTACTACATCAGCTGCTTGCGCTTTCTCACCTTGGACCTCAGAGTCGGATCAAGATGAGCCCCAGCACCAACAACCCCAGCCACATCAGCAGCAGCAGCTGCAACACCAGCAGCAGCAACAGCAGCAACCACAACAGCAGCCTTCTCCTCAACAACCTGATGCTCCACAGGAGAGGGGGGGACACCACAGGGCTGCAGAGCACCGGAGAGGATACCCCCAATACAGAGTATACAGGCAGAGGATGAGCTTCCTGGTCATGACTGAGCAGCAGTGCTTCAGGAGGCTCAGGCTATCATGCCAGGCCGTCGCAGACATTTGTAGCTTGCTGGAACAAGACCTGCTGCCCAGAAGACCTGGTGGACATGCCTTACCAGTGACTATCAAAGTCACCACCACCCGTAACTTCTTTGCCTCAGGCTCCTTCCAGGGATTGGCAGCAGGCATTTGCGGAATCTCCCAGTCGGCCGCCCACAGATGCATCACACAGGTGACCAATGCCCTGTTTCACAAGTCAGTCAATTATATCAACTTTGCCACTGATGACCCCAGTGTTACTGAGCGGGCGCTCAGCTTTGCCCTTCTAGTTGGCTTCCCATGGGTGCAGGGCATCATCGACTGCACACATGTGGCCATCAGGGCACCCCATCATCACCCAGGAGTCTTTGTCAACTGCAAGGGCTTCCAGTTTCTCAATGTGCAGCTGGTCTGCAACCATAGGAAGATCATCATGCATGTGTGCACCAGATTCCCTGGCAGCTGTCATGACTCGTTAGTGTTGCACCAGTCCACCCTCCCTCAGCTCTTTGTATCTCCAAACACATTTACCGGCTGGCTGCTTGGAGACAAGGGCTATCCACTGAAGATGTGGCTCATGACCCTCGAGGAGACCAAGTACTGAGGCCCAGGATCATTATAATGAGAGCCACATCTCCACCAGGTGTGTCATAGAGCAAGTAATAGGCATGCTGAAGATGCGCTTCAGATGCCTTGACAGATCTGAGGGGCCCTTCAGTATGCACCAGCCAGGGTCTCCAGACTCATCGTTGTTTGCTGCGCGCTGCACAAAATAGCGCAGCAGCGAGGATTAGAGCTGCAGGAGGAGCAATGTACAGAGTGCACAGCCTCTTCAGAGGAGGAGGAGGAGCAGGTGGAAGATGAGGAGGAGCAGGAGAAGGAACCTGAGGTGGAGATGGTGTGATAAACCACTGTCGTTCACTGTGTTCACTATTGTTGTTGTTGTTGTTGTTGCCGTTCACTCTTGTTTCACTGTTATACCTGACTATGCCTCAGCTGACTCCGCCCTTGGCTACCTGGTATAAGGACGGCCGCACGGCAGCTCTCTGGCATTCGGTCGTCCACTAGAGGCATAGTCCTGATCTGTTTGAAGTGCAATTCAGTAGTTAATAAAAGCCTGTCGTTCTGAACTCTGCTCAGCCTTTTATTAGAATTGATAGCGCATCAGATGGCACCAGCAGTAGTGCACATTGCTGGCCAGGTGGCCCGGGATGCCCTCATCATGGCCACATTTACTTAACTTGCTCCACTGCACCCATATGGCTGCCACATGCTGTACTAAGCTCCCCCCCGCCACCCCCAACAATGTCATAAAGCAGCCCTACAATGACCAAGCCATTCCTCTCATCCAAACCCCAGTGCTCGAGATTAAGTAATGTCTCACCATTCACTCCAAGTGACAAAGCCACTTCCCAGGTAGCAGGCAAAAATGGACAACACCAGAAATTGTTGCAAAGAAATAAATTTATCTGTGTCATAAATATAACTGAAACTTACCACGAACATTTGTTCATAAACACATGTGCATACCATTGTGCATCTAGGATTAATTACCTCACATGGGTGGTCAGGGCGAGTGAAGGCTTCAGCAAATGCCACATACTACTATCTGTAACACAAGCTTCACACACTGCTCAATGCACCACAACCCCAGCACTCACCTACCAACAATCTCTACCTATCGACACTCACACCCACATCTCACACCTTGCACACAATGACAGCTTTCCAACTATGGCAGGCACATCACCCAAACACATTTCACTGAACTTCTCTTTCTCTTGCAGACCAAACTGGCACAGAATTGCCAGGAGCAGGAGCGGGCAGGTGGAAGCCAGGCGGACATTGAAGAGCTGAGCCAGCTGGAGAATCGAGTGCTGGATATAATTGGGTGCCACGTCGTCGCTGCCGTGGTCACCAATGACTTGGGGGCAACAACGGTACGTTCATTCCTAATCCTTCTTCTCACACCCTACTTCCCCCTCAGCTTACAATCTTTTCCTCACTTTCAAGCTACTCAGTCCATATGCATGCATTTCTCTCTTCACCCACCTCATCCTCACCTTAACCCATCTCTTGTGCCTTTCTGCTTTCAAATAATCAAGCACCCGAGCAGCCTGTCCCAAAAGCACTGCAGAAAGCGAGAGAACATAAGAACATAAGAACTCCCTCCCTGCTGAGGGAGTTTGAGCAGCTAGGGGCCAAATTAAAAAGCAGAACCACAAGGGTAATAATCTCTGGATTATTACCTGAGCCACGAGCGAATTTGGCTAGGACAAATAAAATTAGAGAGTTAAATGCGTGGCTCAAAGACTGGTGTGGGAGAAATGGGTTTTGCTTCCTGGGACACTGGCACCAGTACTGGGGCAGGAGGGAGCTGTTCTGTTGGGACGGGCTTCACTTGGCCAGTGCTGGGACTAGAGTCCTGGCGGATCATATAACTAGGGCTGTAGAGAGGGCTTTAAACTAACTAGTGGGGGGGAGGTTCCTAGAGAGCAAATAATAAAAATGACAACAGAGAAGGTAATAGACTTAGGTAGCAGTGGGGAAATTAAAAACCAGAGCGTGTTAGGAAGGGGCAGAAGGTATGGAGTAAAAGGTAAAGTAATAAAAAGGGCAAAAGCAGGAACTAAGTGTCACAAAACATCTTTGAAACTTCTCTATCTGAATGCACGTAGCATTCGTAACAAAATAGATGAGTTAATGGCACAAATAACTACATATGGGTATGATCTTGTGGCCATTACAGAAACATGGCTGCAGGGTGACAATGCCTGGGAATTAAACATACCAGGTTATTTAACGATCAGGAAGGACAGGCAGGAAGGAAGGGGAGGTGGGGTGGCTATGTTAATAAAGGAAGGAATCACTGTAATATAGAGAAATGATATTGGGTCAAAAGATCAGGATAATGAAACAGTTTGGGTGGAGGAAAGGAATAATAAGGGGAAAAAACACTAGTGGGCGTAGTCTATAGGCCTCCGAACAGTGGCAACTCTGTTGGACGGAGTATCAATCAGGAAATAGTTGAGGCTTGTAATAAGGGAACATCTATAATTATGGGGGATTTCAACTATCATATTAATTGGACAAATCAAATTGGGCAGAGCAGCCTTGAGGATGAGTTCATTGAGTGTATTAGGGATGGGTTTCTTGAGCAGTATGTAACTGAACCGACCAGGGGGCAAGCAACCTTAGATCTGGTCCTGTGTAACGAGACGGGATTAATTAAAAATGTCCTAGTGAAGGATCCCCTTGGAATGAGTGACCATAACATGATTGAATTCCATATTCAATTAGAGGGTGAGAAGGTTGGATCTCAAACAAGCGTGCTAAGCTTGAATAAAGGAGACTATGAAGGTATGAGAGCGGAATTGAGTAGAGTGGATTGGGAAAATAGATTAAAGGGTAAGACGATACATGATCAGTGGTGTACATTCAAGGAGTTATTTTACAACTTCCAAAAAAAATATATTCCACTGAGAAGAAAAGGGTGTAAAAGAAAAGACAGCCATCCGTGGCTAAGTAAAGAAATTAAGGATAGTATTCGACTAAAAACAAGGGCATATAAGGTAGCCAAATCTAGTGGGAGGATAGAGGATTGGGAAAACTTTAAAAGACAGCAAAAAATAACAAAAAGATTGATTAAGAAAGGGAAGATAGATTATGAAAGTAAATTAGCAAAAAATATAAAAACAGATAGTAAGAGTTTTTATAGTTATATAAAAAGAAAAAGGGTGGCTAAAGTAAATGTTGGTCCCTTAGAGGATGAGACCGGGAAATTAATGGTGGGAAATATGGAGATGGCAAAAACACTGAATGAATATTTTACATCAGTCTTTACAGTAGAAGACACTAAGAATATCCCAACACTGGACAAACAGGGGGCTAAAGGGGGGGAGGAGCTAAACACGATCAAAATCACTAAGGAAGTGGTACTCGGTAAAATAATGGGACTCAAGGCAGATAAATCACCTGGAGCTGATGGCTTACATCCTAGGGTCTTGAGGGAAGTGGCGGTAGGGATTGTGGATGCATTGGTAATAATTTTCCAAAACTCCCTGGACTCGGCAAAGGTCCCGGCAGACTGGAAAACTGCTAATGTAACACCCTTATTTAAAAAGGGCAGTAGACAGAAGGCTGGAAACTATAGACCGGTTAGCCTAACATCTGTGGTAGGTAAAATTTTGGAGTCCATTATTAAGGAGACAGTAACAGGACATTTGGATAATCATAATTTAATAGGACAAAGTCAGCATGGTTTTATGAAGGGGAAGTCACGTTTGACAAATTTGCTGGAGTTCTTTGAGGAAGTAACATATAGGGTGGATAAAGGGCAACCAGTGGACGTAGTGTATTTAGACTTCCAAAAGGCATTTGACAAGGTGCCACACAAAAGATTATTGCTTAAGATAAAAAATCATGGGATTGGGTGTAATATTCTGGCATGGATAGAGGATTGGCTATCTAACAGAAGGCAGAGAGTTGGGATAAATGGTTCATTCTCAGACTGGCAATCAGTAACTAGTGGTGTTCCGCAGGGGTCAGTGCTGGGTCCCCAACTCTTTACAATCTATATTAATGATTTGGAGGAGGGGACCGAGTGTAACATATCAAAGTTTGCAGATGATACTAAGATGGGAGGGAAAGTAGTGAGTGAGGAGGACGTAAAAAACCTGCAAGGGGACATCGACAGGCTAAGTAAGTGGGCAGAGATTTGGCAGATGGAATACAATACTGGAAAGTGTGAGGTTATGCACTTTGGCAGGAAAAATCGTAGAGCAAGTTATTATCTTAATGGCAAGAAACTGGAAAGTACTGAAGTACAAAGGGATCTGGGGGTCCTGGTGCACGAAACTCAAAAGGTTAGTATGCAGCTGCAGCAAGTGATTAAGAAGGCCAATGGAATGTTGGCTTTCATTGCTAGGGGGATAGAATATAAAAATAGGGAGGTATTGCTTCAGTTGTACAAGGTATTGGTGAGGCCGCACCTGGAATACTGCGTACAGTTTTGGTGTCCATACTTAAGAAAGGACATACTTGCTCTCGAGTCAGTACAAAGAAGGTTCACTCGGTTAATCCCAGGGATGAGGGGATGGACATATGAGGAGAGGTTGAGTAGATTGGGACTCTACTCATTGGAGTTCAGAAGAATGAGAGGCGATCTTATTGAAACATATAAGATTGTGAAGGGGTCGGATCGGGTGGATGCGGGGAAGATGTTCCCGATGATGGCTGCAACTAGAACTAGGGGGCATAGTCTTAGAATAAGGGGCTGCTCTTTCAAAACTGAGATGAGGAGGAACTACTTCACTCAGAGGGTGGTAGGTCCATGGAATATGCTGCCCCAAAACGCTGTAGAAGCTACATCATTACATAAATTTAAAACAGAAATAGAAATTTTCCTAGAAGTAAAGGGAATTAAGGGTTACGGGGAGCGGGCAGGAATTTGGACATGAGTCTAGGTTCGGATCGGTCATGGCCCTGTGGGTAGCGGAGCGGGCCCAGGGGCCGTGTAGCCTGATCCTGCTCCTATTTCGTGTGTCTAATCCTGTTAGATTCAGGAGATGGTTCTGTGGTAGTGGATTGGCGGTTAGGATCAGATCAGCCATGATCTTATTGAATGGCGGAGCAGGCTCGAGGGGCCGATTGGCCTACACCTGCTCCTATTTCTTATGTTCTTATGTTCTTATGTAACATAAGAAGTAGGAGCAGGAGTAGGCCATACGGCCCCTTGGGCCTGCTCCGCCATTCAATAGGATCATGGCTGATCCGAACTTAGACTCACGTCCACTTCCCTGCCCTCTCCCCGTAACCCCTTATTCCCTTATCAGCTAGGAAACTGTCCATCTCCGTTTTAAATTTATCTAATGTCACAGCTTCCACAACTCTCTGAGGCAGCAAATTCCATAGATTCACCACCCTCTGAGAGAAGAAGTTTCTCCTCATCTCAGTTTTGAAAGAGCAGCCCCTTATTCTAAGACTATGCCCCCTAGTTCTCGTCTCACCCATCAGTGGAAACATCCTCACCGCATCTACCCGATCAAGCCCCCTCACAATCTTATATGTTTCGATAAGATCGCCTCTCATTCTTCTGAATTCCAATGAGTAGAGGCCCAACCTACTCAACCTTTCCTCATAAGTCAACCCCCTCATCTCCGGAATCAGCCGAGTGAACCTTCTCTGAACTGCCTCAAGAGCAAGTATATCTTTTCTTAAATATGGAAACCAAAACTGTGCGCAATATTCCAGGTGTGGCCTCACCAGTACCCTGTATAACTGAAGCAAGACTTCCCTGCTTTTATACTCCATCCCCCTTGCAATAAAAGCCAAGATTCCATTGGCCTTCCTGATCACCTGCTGTACCTGCATACTAACTTTCTGTGTTTCATGCACCAGGACCCCCAGATCCCTTTGTACTGTAGCACTTTGCAGTTTCTCTCCATTTAGATAATAACTTGCTCTTTGATTTTCTCTGCCAAAGTGCATAACCTCACACTTTCCAACATTATATTCCATCTGCCAAATTTTTGCCCACTCACTTAGCCTGTCTATGTCCTTTTGCAGGTTTTTTATGTCCTCCTCACTCACTGCTTTCCCTCCCATCTTTGTATCGTCGGCGAACTTGGATACATTGCACTCGGTCCCTTCCTCCAAATCGTTAATATAGACTGTAAAGAGTTGGGGTCCCAGCACTGACCCCTGCGGAACACCACTAGTTACTGATTGCCAACCCGAGAATGAACCATTTATCCCAACTCTCTGTTTTCTGTTAGATAGCCAATCTTCCACCCATGCCAGTATATTGCCCCCAATCCCGTGATTTTTTATCTTGTGCAGTAATCTTTTGTGTGTCACCTTGTCAAATGCCTTTTGGAAGTCCAAATACACCACATCCACTGGCTCCCCTTTATCCACCCTGTTTGTTATGTCCTCAAAGAATTCGAGCAAATTTGTCAAACATGACTTCCCCTTCGTAAAACCATGCTGACTCTGTCCGATTAAATTATGCTTATCCAAATGTCCTGTTACTGCTTCCTTAATAATGGACTCCAACATTTTACCAACCACAGATGTTCGGCTAACTGGTCTATAGTTTCCAGCCTTTTGTCTGCCTTCCTTTTTAAATAAGGGCGTTACATTAGCAGTTTTCCAATCTGCTGGAACCTTTCCTGAATCCAGGGAGTTTGGGAAAATTATCACCAATGCATCCACAATTCCTACTGCTACTTCTCTCAAGACCCTAGGATGTAAGCTATCAGGTCCAGGGGATTTATCTGCCTTTAGTCCCATTATCTTACCGAACACCACGTCCTTAGTGATTTTAATCGTGTTTAGCTCCTCCCCCCCTATAACCCCCTGTTTGTCCAGTGTTGGGATATTTTTAGTGTCCTCTACTGTAAAGACTGATACAAAATATTTGTTCAGCGTTTTTGCCATCTCCATGTTCCCCACCACTAATTTCCTGGTCTCGTCCTCTAAGGGACCAACATTCACTTTAGCCACCCTTTTTCTTTTTATATAACTGTAGAAACTCTTGCTATCTGTTTTTATATTTTTTGCTAGTTTACTTTCATAATCTATCTTCCCTTTCTTAATTAATCTTTTAGTTGTTCTTTGCTGGCTTTTAAATGCTTCCCAATCTTCTATCCTCCCACTAGATTTGGCTACTTTATATGCCCTTGTTTTTAGTCGGATACTATCCTTTATTACTTTACTTAGCCACGGATGGCTGTCTTTTCTTTTACGCCCCTTTTTCCTCACTGGAATATATTTTTCTTGAAAGTTGTGAAATATCTCCTTGAATGTACACCACTGCTCATGTACCGCCTTACACTTTAATCTATTTTCCCAGTCTACTTTAGTCAACTCTGCTCTCATACCTTCATAGTCTCCTTAGTACGCTGGTTTGAGATCCAACTCTCTCACCCTCCAACTGAATTTGGAATTCAACCATGTTGTGGTCACTCATTCCAAGGGGATCCTTTACTAGGACATTTTTTATTAATCCTGTCTCATTACACAGGGCCAGATCTAAGATTGCCTGCCCCCTGGTTGGTTCAGTTACATACTGCTCAAGGAACCCGTCCCTAATGCACTCTATGAACTCTTCCTCAAGGCTGCCCTGCCCAATTTGATTTGTCCAGTCAATATGAAAGTTAAAATCCCCCATGATTATAGCTGTTCCCTTATTACAAGCCCCAACTATTTCCTGATTTATACTCCGACCAACAGAGTTGCAACTGTTAGGAGGCCTATAGACTACGCCCACTCGTGACTTTTTCCCCTTATTATTCCTTATCTCCACACAAACTGTTTCACTATCCTGATCCTTTGACCCAATATCATTCCTCACTATTGCAGTGATTCCATCCTTTATTAACATAGCCACCCCATCTCCCTTTCGTTCCTGTCTGTCCTTCCTAATTGTCAAATACCCCTGGATGTTTAGTTCCCAGTCATGGTCACCTTGCAGCCATGTTTCTGTAATGGCCACCAGATCATACTCATGTGTAGTTATTTGTACCGTCAACTCGTCTATTTTGTTACGAATGCTGCGTGCATTCAGATAAAGAACTTTTAAATATGTTTTGTGACAATTTATTCCTGCTTTTACCCTGCTTTTTAGGGGAGAAGAGGAGAAGGAAGAAGACACTGCGACACTGCATCTCTCACTTGCAGACACCAGCTCAGATACTGGCAGTATGCATAATTTAGAGGCTAGAGTGGTAGTGGGATCTGCACAGGGTGAGGCACCGGGCACGAGTGGGCTGCAGTAAGGCCAGGGGGAAAGGGTAGCTTGGGGGCCAGCTGCCCAGAGGGAAAGTTTGCGCACGTGTTCTGCTGCACAGGACTCAGACGAGGACATAGACAGGCTAAGTGAGTGGGCAGCGATTTGGCAGATGCAATATAATGTTGGAAAGTGTGAGGTTATGCACGTTGGCAGAAAAAAATCAAAGAGCAAGTTATTATCTAAATGGAGAGAAACTGCAAAGTGCTACAGTACAAAGGGATCTGGGGGTCCTGGTGCATGAAACGCAAAAAGTTAGTATGCAGGTGCAGCAGGTGATCAGGAAGGCCAATGGAATCTTGGCTTTTATTGCAAGGGGGATGGAGTATAAAAACAGGGAAGTCTTGCTGCAGTTATACAGGGTATTGCTGAGGCCACACCTGGAATACTGCGTGCAGTTTTGGTTTCCATATTTAAGAAAAGATATACTTGCTCTCGAGGCGGTTCAGAGAAGGTTCACTCGGTTGATTCCAGAGATGAGGGGGTTGACGTATGAGGAAAGGTTGAGTAGGTTGGGACTCTACTCATTGGAGTTCAGAAGAATGAGAGGCGATCTTATCGAAACATATAAGATTGTGAGGGGGCTTGATCGGGTGGATGCGGTGAGGATGTTTCCACTGATGGGCGAGATTAGAACTAAGGGGCATAATCTTAGAATAAGGGGCTGCCCTTTCAAAACTGAGATGAGGAGAAACTTCTTCACTCAGAGGGTAGTAAATCTATGGAATTTGCTACCCCAGAGAGCTGTGGAAGCTGCAACATTAAATACATTTAAAATGGAGATAGACATTTTCCTAGCAGATAAGGGAATTAGGGGTTACGGGGAGAGGGCAGGGAAGTGGACGTGAGTCTAGGTTCAGATCAGCCATGATCCTATTGATTGGCAGAGCAGGCCCGAGGGGCCGTATGGCCTACTCCTGCTCCTATTTCTTATGTTCTTATGTTCTTATGTTCTCGATGAGGAGGCCTTCAGAAGAAGGGTGATGGGCATGCACATGGAAATGATAGGTGCAATGACAAGCCTGCCAGAGAGCCTCTCGGCAATGTCAAGGAGCACGGAGGAGTCCACCTCCATCATTGTACGGGGCTCTGCACAGAGCATGAAGCCCAGGATTTCCAATCTGGAAATGATGGGACACTCCCAGAGAGACCGTGGCAACCCAGATGTGATGGTATGCATGATGGGCGATGTCGCAGCTTCCATTGCAGCACGGGTGGAAGCGACCCAATATCTTAGTGCTGCAGCGGAAGCTCAGACTGCTCTCATGAAGTCTCAGCGTGAAGCCACCCACGCTCTGACTGCTGCCATCATGGCTGGGTTTACCACCGGTGACCGGGGCTTTCACGGTGTTGCAGCAAGCCAGCAATCTCTGCTCCAACAGATTGGTAGGGTTGCTGACGCGCCATCTCGGGGGAGTGGCAGTGGGTCAGTGGAGCAGGAACCTGCTGCCCTAAACAGGATGACAGTATTCCTACTCCCACCACTGCCACTCCACCATTGCCCTTGACGCTGCCTGTCAGCCAGCCAGCCCAGAGTGCTGCTGCACATGCCGAGGTGGTGCAGTCTACAGCCTTCCCTTCTAGGTCCACAGTTGGGCATCCTGCAAGGCCATCTGAAGTCTCCCGCACGGAAACTCAGCAGCCTTCCACCAGCCATGCTGCAGCCACTGGGGGAGCACTGCGTAGGAGTACTAGATCAGGAAAGGGCACACAAAAGACAGACACTAAGGGATTGCACAATGGTGATTAGCTAATAGTATTAACATAAATATGTGTGATATGATTATAGATAAATTTATTAATCGTGTTTGGAATCTTTTGTGGTGTCTCTCATTTCAGCTTTGCCCTCAGGAGGATGCTGTGACATACAGTGAGACAGGGATGGTATGATGGGGATGTGGTGAGCAACGGGGATCTGGGGTTTTAGCCATGCGAATCGCAGTCTGATGAGCCCGTTACAGACAGCCTGTCCGGAAGGCCGACTGTCTGCCTGCCTCCTCCCTCCCTTCTGTTCCTCCTTCTCGTCCTTCTCCTCCTCATCCTCTTGCTGCTTGTCCTCCTCTCCCTCGTCCTCCTCCTGAGGTGGTCCCGCAATCCCTCGTGACAAGGTCTGGGCCCTCATGATGGCCAAGTTGTGGCATATGCAGTAGACCACCACAAAATGGGACACCCATTCAGATGAGTACTGGAGGGCTCCTCCTGAGCGGTCAAGGCTACGGAACCATTTCCTCAGTAGGCCGATGGTCTGCTTGATGATGTTCTTGGTGGCAATATGGCACTCATTACATGAGTGCTGGTCACGAGTGTTGGAGTTGCGGAGGGGAGTCATGAGCCAGGTGCAGAGTGGGTAGCTCTGGTCTCCGAGCAGCCACCCTCGAGCTTAACGTGGTGGCTGGAGGTCACTGAAGCTCTCTTCTGGTGCAGGGAGCGTTAGTGACCTCCCGGATGCAGCGATGTGTAGGATTCACAAAATTCCCACATCTCCCAAGTTATTAATAAGGGACGCTGAAGGACAACTTATTAACAAGGGTACCCTAAAAGGAAATGGCTTTTGGACTTCATGGCAAAACCTGCAAGGTTAAAGGCAGGACCCTGCAAACAGCATGTCAAGTTCAAAGCTCAAAACTTGACATGCCCGGGCCTGTGGGAGACAGCTTGATTTGTGATTTCAAACCAGACAGCTAAAGGAGACAGAACACGCATTCTTCCCTTTAAAACAAATCAACCCAGGAAACGACTTAATCTTGCACAAACTTAAAGCCATCAAGACTATGCATATATAATCGCTTACAGTTTAAACTGGCTACCAAGCCAGGAAGATACCGATTTACATTATGCATAACAAACACGGAGACATTAAAGACCATTTAGCAACGGGACAACCACCCAAAAATCAGTTAAGGTGAACGACTATAATCACCTTAAACGAGCCCGCCAAAATTAGACAAAGAAATAACCCTGATTTGGCGCGCAGACTCAAAAACAGTATAATTGCAGGCCCATCGGTAACCAGGGTGGCATTGGGGACAAGCAGGCACACGCTCAGGGCCAGGTTACTCGAGACTCAAAGAAGCAGACTGGAAGGCTCACGGAACATCGCGGCGAGGAGGCACAGTGGGGCAGGCTCGACCGAAGACGACTAGGCCGCAACCGCAGCCTTACACAGAGACCGACCACGAGCACCGCGGTAACAAAGGGCCGGGTAAACCATACCTTCAGATCATTACCACTGCACAGGTAATGATCTAGGCCACCGCGACCGAGCCGACACTGAAGACCGCCAGCCGAACCCCAACCGCAACAAAACCTCGACGACCAGACCACCACCAGAAGAACAAAACCAGAAGTTTTCCACTCTACAAGCTAAAGTACCCAACAAAGACTTTACTCCCTATCTCTAACGGAGAAAAGAAGGTACTTACTCAGACAAATCCACAACCGCACCCTTACCGCATCTGCGGACTCCACCCAACTGAAGAATCTTCGCAGATTCTAAGACTGGGACCACGTGGCGATGGCAGGCCCCAAAGGACACAAAGAATGAACCACAAAAACACAACCGGCTTAATTGACAGGATTCAAACTGTCAGGAAACCCCTATTGGTGAGCATAATCCCTGGCTCTTGTAGTGCAATTTAGTTAGGTATTGGGCGTGGGACAAGGGTAGGGGGATTATTAAGGTGATTTTCCCTCATTGTGCCGTGTGTTCCCCATTCTTAATTAAGTGTACTCTTCAATGCCTATAACTACTCCAGTAATTTAAGTGTGTAATTTTAAGTGTGACTCTAAATAAAATACAGTTTTCTTACACCAAACCAGTTGTCTACTCCAATTCTGTATCACCGCCTGTAGCTAAGTCCAGTGTCGAGAACCCAGGGGTGTGGGAGTGATTCAAACCGCTCAAAACAGTCAGGGGCAAAACGGACTGCACACATCACCCCCTACAGAAATGGCGACTGCAGCAGGACTCTGGCAACAGGGGTGCGATACAGTGCGATACTGATTCAGAAGAGCAAACTGTAATGGAAGAGAGGATTTCTAATTATGTCTTCAGTAAAGTGAATATCACTAAGAAGTGGATCACTAATCTGTTAAAAGCTGGGCATCCGGTAGATGCTGCAGCTAAATGGACAGAAGGGAAGGAGCATAAGAAATCCATAGAAAAGGCAGTCTGGCTGATGTGCATCAAGAAACAGATTCAGCTTTTGAACAGGCTCGTTGAAGCACAGGCAGCTGAGATACGGGAGTCAGCCCTGGAAGCCCAAGCAAGGGCTCTAGCAGGGGAAAAGTTACTGGCAGGATTGCAGGCTCTGAACCAGGAAAGGGTGCAGTTACTGCAGGAGCACAAGGCCAGGCAGGAGTATTTACAGTGTCAGGTCACCGAGGTCAAGAACAATGAGCTGAGGTTGCGGGAAAAGAATGCCTGCCTAGCGAGACAAGTAAGAGAGCAGGAGGAGAAAGTAAAAGACATAAAGGCAGCCTATAAGTTAGCGAGCGAGCAAGGGTTGGAAGATGCAGATCATGGCCCCTGCCAGGAACAGATAGAGAACCTAAGCCTTGCCTTAAGGAAGGCAAAGGGTGTGCCTCATAAGCCCAAAGGCAGCCCAGGTCAACTTTACAGGGAACCTGGGGAGAACGGTTCAAACACCACTGGTAGTGCCAAGGGACGACCCGGTTGAGGAGCAGGAGGTCCCACGACCACCACCCATAGCGCCAGGTTTCAGCGAGGTCTGGCAGCAAGGGAGGGTGGAGCTAGGGGTAGAAGCTGAGGTGGGAAAAACCCCGCGAGAGAGGCTGGGACCGGGACCAATGTACCCGGCCCGGCAGTGAAGGTTTGGCCCACCCGCTGAGGACGGGGAAGAGGGACCCCTCCAAAACCAGTTTGTAGTTCCCTACGGCACCCAACAGCTTAGGGCTATGGTAAGCCATATACCAAAACTCACGGAAAATGGGGACCCCTCGGTCCACTTCAGGGAAGTGGAGCAGGCAGCCAGCATCAACGAGTGCGATGATGCTGAACAGGCCAAAATGCTGCTATTTTCCCTGGAAAGTAAGCTCCTCCAGTCCCTCTGTGACCAGTGTAAGAAGGGACAGTGCGAATATGGGGAACTCAAGGAGGAAGTTCTTGAGGCCATGGGGATGAATCAGGGAAGTCCTTTCTCCCGGGTGGAGAAAACAGTGCAGCTCGCAGGGGAAACCCCACAGGCTTTCGCAGACAGGTTGTGGCCAGTGTATAGGAGTGCCTGTACAGGGGCACCTAACCGGGCTAACCTGGACCAGGATCAGCTGGCCCACTGGCTCCGTTGCCTGATGGCAAACAGCTTGCCACAGGTCAGGGCCAAGGCAGAAATGTGGTTTGACCCAAAGCATCCCCTGACTACCGAATTGACGGTGATCAGACAATTGACCGTAGCTTACCGGAATGGTAAGGGAACCGATGCACACCCACCTAAAGGGAAGGTGCACGAAGTAAAACCCGGCCAGGGTAGGAAGGAGTGGCATCAGGAAGGGAATAACCCTTCCAGCACAAAGCTTAACTGTTACGGGTGTGGAAAGGATGGATACTGGAGGAAGGAGTGTAGAAATCCTTGGAAGGATAACAAGGGAAAGAATTCCTCAGCCCCAGCCCAAAAGACAGAGACAGGAATCCCTCCCACCACGGTCGAGTCATTTTTGGACGCAATGAGGTCCCTATTGACTGGCCCAGGGAAGGTAGCAGCCACTACTGGTGCTCTGACCCCATCAGCCCTATCCAACCCACAGCCCTGACTAGAACCAGCACAGCCTGTCGACCTGTGTCCCCTTGAAAACGCTGAGGGGAGCAGGCCCTATGTTAAGATGGGGGTGGAGACAGTGCAGGGAAGTTATTTGGTGGACATTGGAGCTTCCAGCACGGTGTTCCATTCGGAAGACCCAACCAATTCACCCAGGTCTAACAAGGTCCCATTTAGCCTAATGGGATTCACAGGGAATGAGCAGCCTGGGGAAAGGTCCAAACCTTTGGCCATAGATTTAGGATCCCACCATACCACGTGGGGGGGTAACCAAAAGACCGATGAGGTGGCCAAGCAGGGGGCCAGGGAAGGAGAGTTCTGGGATCCCTGTAGAGCAGGCCCGGTAGCCACAATCCGGGACAAGGGAGGCACACAGGGGATAGCTTTGGCCCCGGACCTAAAGCAGGTCCAAGCCCAAGATCATGTCTTTAAGGCCGTCCGGTAAGGAGAAAGAATGGGGAGTCCATAGAAGGCCCGTTCGGGGCAGCGGACGAAACTTTAAAACAGGGTTACTGGCAGGCTGCTAGTTACATTAACCAATGCAAATTGTTTAAGCCCGAGAGAAGGGAACAGCCAGTTGGGGCAAGGTCTGAGGAAGAAATCCTCAGTCTGCAGCAGGAGCAAACTCACAGACTGCACAGGCAGGTGCAGTTGCTTGTTTTAAGGGAGGGGCCATCCCACCCACCGTTTGTGACACTCCCCCACTCATCTGGGACTTAGACGAGGTGGGACCTGGGGGCGGAGACCCTCAGCCTGCAGCAGTAGGCTGCAGAGAGTCGCCCGCTCCTAACCCAGCTTTAGGAGAGGTGGAATGTGAGGGCGAGGACCTGCAGCCGGCAGCATCAGGCTGCGCAGAGTTGCCTGCCCCTAGCACAGGTTTAGGAGAGGTGGATTGTGAGGGTGAGGACCCGCAACCGGCAGCATCAGGCTGCGCAGAGTTGCCTGCCCCTAGCACAGGTTTAGGAGAGGTGGATTGTGAGGGCGAGGACCCGCAGGTGGCAGCATCAGGCTGTGCAGAGTTGCCTGCCGCTAGCACAGGCTCAGGAGAGGTGGATTGTGAGGGTGAGGACCCGCAGCCGGCAGCATCAGGCTGTGCAGAGTTGGCTGCCCCTAGCACAGGAGGCTACCGGGGACACCCAGCCGACACCCGCGGCACCGCAACAGCCACGTCGGTCGCAGAGGACTATCAAGCCCCCGAACAGACTAAATCTATAGAAGGGGTGAATGTGATGAAATATTTCCATTCATCACTGCCTGTGACTGAGATCGATTTCAGTGTCATTTCCCTTCCCCCAGACCTCATTGTATTGTGTACTGGAATGTGCTGTATTGTATACTGGAATGTGCTGGAATGTGCTGTGTGTAGGGCTCCGCCCATACCTGGCCCCGTTTGTAAGCTAGCTTCAGTCTAGCCCCAATCTCCAGAAGGACGACATCTCTCTCGCTTACGTGTTTCGTTCTAAGTTAATAAAAGCCTTGTTTTGTTCTGCTACCTTCGAGTCTCGGAATTATTGAGGCACATCACACAGGCTCAGGGGAGGTGGATTGTGAGGGTGAGGACCCGCAGCCGGCAGCATCAGGCTGCCCAGAGTTGCCTGCCCCTAGCACAGGTTTAGGAGAGGTGGATTGTGAGGGCGAGGACCCGCAGGCGGCAGCATCAGGCTGTGCAGAGTTGCCTGCCCCTAGCACAGGCTCAGGAGAGGTGGATTGTGAGGGTGAGGACCAGCAGCCGGCAGCATCAGGCTGTGCAGAGTTGCCTGCCCCTAGCACAGGCTCAGGAGAGGAAAAGCCTGAGGATGAAAATCTCCAGCCAGCGGCAGTGGAAAGTTCACAGACCGCACAGGAGGGGGCAGTGGCTCGTGTTAAAGACCCACCAGCCAGAAAACCCCCACCAGCCAAAGTCCCTAGAAGGTCCGCACGAACACCACGGCCAAAGAAACCGTGCTCACCGGCTCCCCAGTTTAAACGGGCAGCCTCTCAAGTCAGGGATCGGTCTGAGGACAGAGGTTCCCAGCCAGTAGCCAAAGGCTGCGAGGGACCGAAAGTACAGGACAGGGCAGCCACACCGAAGGGAGTAGTGTGCTGCAGCCCGAACAGGGATTAGGCTGGCCGCCCGGAGACAGGAGGCGGGTGTACATAGTTTCTGTAATATAATTTGGTTATTGTTAAGTTTGGGTGTTTAGTTTAATTTTAAATAAGGTGATTGGTAGTTTAAGTATTATTGTTTTGCGAGTGTTTATATTGGGTCGAGGACGCAAGACTTGACTATGCTTTACCCAAGCCAGAGAATCTTCTCGGGACCTGGCTATATGCTCTTGTGTCTCTTTACAGAAGGGATTTTGAAATGAAGGGGGGCATACTCCTACTCGCCCTGATGGGAATGAGCACGGGGAAACGAGGTGACGTGGAGGACTCCCACATTTATGGGTGCTCAGGAGAGAGAGCACCGGTTGTGACTGCTGGGGGCGGCGAACGAGGCATGGAGGAGCTCGCCATCTATTCCCATGAGGGAAGATGGCCAGGGTGGCTGGGATCTAACTCCACCCAGCACTCCAGCCAGACCGGGTTCACCTACGGGAGGCCACCCTCCCCTGCCCCAGCATACAGGTTGTGGCCACATAGGTCGGGGTCACTGAGGGGAAACGCGTGTGCCTGACCTGCAGAGGACAGATTCCCCTGGGAAGGTGGTGGTGGCTCAGAAAGCTGAGCAGAGACATGGGGGACCGTACAGCTGACTGGGAACAAATGGGGAACGACACCTACCGGACAGTCACGGGGACCCAAGGGGGAACTAGTGTGTGCTGGGATAAGTGGTGGAAGTCGGAACAGGGAATTTATTTCTGCATGTGGGGGTCGCAGAGGGCCTGCTCCACAGGCATATCCATCATCTTTTCCGCATCATGGCAGGATAAGGGGAAGGGGATGGAATGGGATTCCCACCTACACACTTGTATAGTCCCACGCTCACCAGCCCCAGTTAAAGCCACTGAACTCGTGGCACGCGCCCGAAAGCCCCTGCCCACGACCCAGACAGCAAGGACCTAGAGGGGTGCCCTGCCACCACCAATGGACCAGGGAATGGGCTGGTACTAGTGCCGACCGAAAAGGTGCTATACCAGGGGGTACACTAGGCGGTAGCTTCCGTGATTTTAAACCTTACCGAGGTGCACTTACCTGAGTCGTGCCCCACAGAGACAGAACAGCTATACCAGGCCCTGTTAAGAGAAATGTTTAGGAAATTCTACGAGTTTGATTTTGCCGACGTAGACAAAACCGAACTGTACACTACACACACTGAGTATTTTAGCAATGCGGGGAGACAAAGAAGGGGAACCTGGAATGATGTTTTTACTGCATACAACACAGGATCCTCTGTTATAAACAGCTTGGATGACATAGAATTGCAGACACAGATAAACGGTTTAAAAACACAATTACGAAAAATCTTAATGGATGAAAATACAGTAGTAGGCTCAGAGTTACACGAGGACCAAGCTATGACGGTCCATTTAAAAGAGATCATTGCTGAGCTGGAGAAGCACGCAAAAACTGTAAATGCCCTCATAAGAGAGGACAGGAATGCTTCAGATCAGGCTGCACAGAACGAAGTGTGCGTACTGTACGGGGCATGGTTGCTGGGCGAGGGCCGCTATGACAGGTACTGACCTCTCGGGGTGTCGGAGCCGGGGAGCACACATAATCCTGTGTCCCCAGCACTTGAACACCTATTCAAAACCACAGTGCGGGTTTAAAGCTGCTGGTGCACGACCTATAAACTGTACCATGGAGGTCATGGCACAAGACCATGTTCCCCCACAGGTAGCATATATAGGAGGTGGGACATATTGTGTCACCGCAAGTGCACCCCCCAGCTTGGACAGCATAGCTGGTGTCCAGTAAGTGACAGCAGTTTCTGCTTTAAACCCGAGGCAGAAGTTCAAGTGGCCCAGGAACGGATTGTCCCCATTCTTGAACCCTCCACTGTTCACCTCACTGTAACAGAAAATTTCACCAACCTGCAAAAATATGTAGCACATTTCGGCTACGAAATCCCCCCTCTATCAGAACATCTTACCAAGTTACTAAAAGCAGTAGTCATCTCACAAAAACATTTCTACACGTTAGAGCAGAAGACAGTAGAGATAGGGGCCACGATATTGGACATTGTGGTTCCACCCTGGTGGGACATTTTTGAAAATATAGAGGTCCCTTCATGGATTAGAATGGCTTCCCACATCCTCGTGGTTTGCCAGCTGGGAATAGTATTGTATCTGTTGTGCACTCAGTGTAAGGGAAAAGGCAAAATACTAGAATTTCAAAACCAAAGGACTTGGAAGGAGCATTATGTTAAGGTGGAAGGAGATACACCTGTTTGAATCTTTTATTTTGTATTTCTGAATAAAGATTGTTGTTTTTTTGTGTTTGTTATTTTTAATAAAGACTTTGATTTGTTGCTTTTAATAAAGATATAAGTGTACCAAGTGGTGCAGGGGTGATGGACCCCCTCCATGCTTGGATGTATGTAAATAATTGTATTTTTGCCTATGTATGCTTATGTACACTATATTCTTAAAGAATGGGGAATGTGTGTGTCATGCGATTTTAGATAGGTAATTACAGGGAAGATTGGCTATGGAGGGTCGGGAATTTAGCTCACCATCATAAGTATGATACTTGAAGTGAGTTGAAGTATCAGAGGGGGTGGGTGTAGGATTCACAAAATTCCCACATCTCCGAAGTTATTAATAAGGGACCCTGAAGGACAAGTTATTAACAAGGGTACCCTAAAAGGAAATGGCTTTTGGACTTCATGGCAAAACCTGCAAGGTTAAAGGCAGGACCCTGCAAACAGCATGTCAAGTTCAAAGCTAAAAACTTGACATGCCTGGGCCTGTGGGAGACAGCTTGATTTGTGATTTCAAACCAGACAGCTAGAGACAGAATACGCATTCTTCCCTTTAAAACAAATCAACCCAGGAAACGACTTAATCTTGCACAAACTTAAAGCCATCAAGACTATGCATATATAATCGCTTACAATTTAAACTGGCTACCAAGCCAGGAAGATACCAATTTACAAACACCGAGACATTAAAGACCATTTAGCAACGGGACAACCACCCAAAAATCAGTTAAGGTGAATGACTATAATCACCTTAAACGAGCCCGCCAAAATTAGACAAAGAAATAGCCCTGATTTGACGCGCAGATAACAAACTCAAAAACAGTATAATTGCAGGCCCATCGGTAACCAGGGTGGCATTGGGGACAAGCAGGCACACGCTCAGGGCCAGGTTACTCGAAACGGGGCAGGCTCGACCGAAGACTACTAGGCCGCAACCACAGCCTTACACAGAGACCGACCACGAGCACCGTGGTAACAAAGGGCCGGGTAAACCATACCTTCAGATTATTGCCACTGCACAGGTAATGATCTAGGCCACCACGACCGAGCCGACACCGAAGACCGCCAGCCGAACCCCAACCGCAACAAAACCTCGACGACCAGACCACCACCAGAAGAACAAAACCAGAAGTTTTCCACTCTACAAGCTAAAGTACCCAACAAAGACTTTACTCCCTATATCTAAGGGAGAAAAGAAGGTACTTAGTCAGACAAATCCACAACCGCGCCCTTACCGCATCTGCGGACTCCACCCAACTGAAAAATCTTCACAGATTCTAAGACTTGGACCACGTGGCGATGGCAGGCCCCAAAGGACACAAAGAGTGAACCCCAAAAACGCAACCGGCTTAATTGACAGGATTCGAACTGTCAGGAAACCCCTATTGGTGAGCATAATCCCTGGCTCTTGTAGTGCAACTTAGTTAGGTATTGGGGGTGGGACAAGGGTAGGGGGATTATTAATGTGATTTTCCCTCATTGTGCTGTGTGTTCCCCATTCTTAATTAACTGTACTCTTCAATGCCTGTAACTACTCCAGTAATTTAAGTGTGTAATGTTAAGTGTGACTCTAAATAAAATACAGTTTTCTTGCACCAAACCAGTTGTCTACTCCAATTCTGTATCGCCGCCTGTACCTAAGTCCGGTGTCTAGAACCCAGGGGTGTGGGAGCGATTCGAACCGCTCAAAACAGTCAGGGGCAAAGCGGACTGCACACACCACCCCCTACAGATGGATGGCGAACTGTGAGATGTTAGCTATGTCTCCTGCTGAAGACTGGAAGGATGCTCTGGCGAAGGAATTGAGGGCATGGTGACCTTGGAGAGCCCTGGTCTGAGGCTGGAGGTCTGGTTGCAGGAGCTGGTAAAGTTCTGTGACCACCTCCTTGGTGAAGTGGAGCCTCCTAATACACTGCTCCTCACGTAATTGGAGGTAGGAGAAGTGCTATCGGAAGACCCGAGGTGGGTAAGACCTCCTATTCAGAGCCCAGGTGGCCCTCCTCCTCCCTCTACGCACATGTTCCTGTCTTTCTCGCTGCCTTTGTTCCCTCCAGTGTAGATCCTGGAGGGTGAGGTCAACTGCCAGTACAGCCCCCATGACTTTTAGCAAGTGTTGTAGTTTGAAGCATTTCAAAAATAATGAGGGAATTTTGTACTTGCCAGAACACTCCCTGATACCAAATAACCTTGAAATAACTAAAGAATACTCTTGCAGTTGCAGCAGGTAGCACACAGCCACTCAAACTGCAAAACCCAGTCAGGTGCGAGTGATTGGTGATGATCCCTTTAAATATTGTTGCTGGAGCCGGCGTCCTGCTGCTGCACGCCAGCTCTACCTGTCATTGCTTTCTCCAGCTGGTAAATGCATTGGCCAAAACCAAATTAGGAGATTGGGTTTCAAGTGAGCGCTGCACACTCACTGACGTCACTGTTCACAATTTACATTAATGACCTGGATCAGGGAGTCGGATGCAGCATTTCCAAATTTGCAGACGACACTAAACTAGGAGGGGGGGTGGGCTCAGAGGAAGAGACCAGGAAGCTCCAGAGCGATTTGGACAGACTGGGCGATTGGGCGGATAAATGGCAGATGCACTATAATGTGGACAAGTGCGAAGTTATCCACCTTGGGTGCAGGAACGGGAGGGCAAATTATTATTTAAATGGCAATAGATTGGGAGAGGGGGAAGTACAGAGAGACCTGGGTGTTCTTGTACACCAGTCACTGAAGGCGAGCATGCAGGTGCAACAGGCGGTCAAGAAGGCAAACGGTATGCTGGCCTTCATAGCAAAAGGGTTAGAATACAGGAACAGGGATACCTTGCTGCAGCTGTACAGGGCACTGGTGAGACCACACCTCGAGTACTGTGTACAGTTTTGGTCGCCTCATCTGAGGAAGGATGTTCTTGCCATGGAGGGGGTGCAGCGGCGATTCACCAGGCTGATACCAGGAATGGCGGGAATGACCTATGAGGAGAGACTATGTAGTTTAGGGATGTACACACTGGAGTTTAGAAGATTGAGAGGGGACCTCATAGAAGTGTATAAAATTCTGACAGGTCTAGACAGACTGGATGCAGAAGGAATGTTTCCCTTGGCGGGTGAGAACAGAACTAGAGGACATAATTTAAGGATAAGGGCTAAACCATTTAGGACAGAGATGAGGGGGAATTTCTTCACTCAGAGAGTGGTGAACCTGTGGAACTCATTGCCACAGAGGGCAGTGTACGCCAGCTCATTAAATATATTTAAGAGGGAATTAGATATATTTCTACGGGCAAAAGGGGTTAAGGGTTACGGAGAGAAGGCGGGGACGGGATACTGAATTAAAGGATCAGCCATGATCTCATTAAATGGCGGAGCAGGCACGAAGGGCCGAATGGCCTACTCCTGCTCCTATCTTCTATGTATCTATGTATCTATGTATGATCTCCGTGATTTCAATGTCCCCGGCGATCGAGTTTACCGGCATTGATACCAGCAACTTGAATATGGCGCACGCCGCTTGAACCGCCAACAGCTGGCAGTAGAGCACTGGCCGACATTTTAGCACCATCTCGTGGTGCTGAAGACATGAATTTTTAGCCCAAGGAATTTTTTCTACACAAAGGCTAGCAACTGCAAGGATGACGAACCCTTGAGTGTTTTTCCAAAAGCAAAATACAGTGGTTGCTGGAAATCTGAGATAAAAACAGAAAATGCTGGAAATACTCAGCAGGTCAGGCAGCATCTGTGGAGAGAGAAACAGAGTTAACATTTCAGGTCGATGACCTTTCAGCATTGGCCTAAAACGTCCTGACGAAAGGTCATCGACCTGAAACATTAACTCTGTTTCTCTCTTTGAGTGTTTTTGTTTGTTTATGGAAGCTTATGTTTATTATCGATTGTCGAATTCAGAAAACTAATTAATGGCAGAGTAAAGGGTAAATTGTGCATTTTTTATTACTCGGACATGTCGGGAACACACATCAGAAAACTGTGCAACCCTAGCCCGTGATTTTCCATCTACTAATTTTAATTGTGTTACGGCAGAAATATAAAGATAGGAACTGGATGATGATGGGGCAAGTAGTGGTGGGGGTACCTGAGGGCACAAAAAGAGCTGTGGATGGGTTGGAGAGGAAGCTTGTGGATAGGAATGTGGTATGGGGTTTGAAAGGGTATTTTGGATCCCATTTTCCTGGTCCCTCCACCCCCACAAGGCTACTAGAATCTGCTCCCCCCAAAACTGTCAGATGACACCAACCCCCCAATGCTATCAGACTCTCCCACTGCTGTGAAACTTTCCTTCCCAATCCTGCTGGACTCAAAGCCTCCTCCTTAGACTTCCCACCCCTCCATCCCAGATCCCAGATCCCAGTCCCATAAATGCTCAGAAACCATCCCAGGTCTAATGAGAGGGAGGAACTGAATGAAATCAGTATTTGTAGGGAAATTGATGGGATTGAAGGCCGATAAATCCCCAGGGCCTGATAATCTACATCCTAGGGTACTTAAGGAAGTGGCCCTAGAAATAGTAGATGCATTGCTGGTCATCATCCAAAATTCTATAGACTCTGGAGCAGTACCCATGGATTGAAGGGTAGCTAATGTAACCCCACTATTTAAAAAAGGTGGTAGAGAGAAAACAGGGAATTATAGGCCAGTTAGCTTGACATCGGTAGTGGGGAAAATGCTAGAGTCCATTATAAAAGATGTAATAGCAGAGCACTTGGACAACAGTGACAGGATCAGACAAAAGGTAAATCATGCTTGACAAATCTACTGGAAGTTTTTGAGGATGTAACTGGTAGAATTGATAAGGGAGAACCAGTGGATGTGGTGTATTTGGACTTTCAGAAGGCTTTCGACAAGGTCCCACATAAGAGATTAGTGTGCAAAGTTAAAGCACATGGGACTGGGGTAAGGTACTGACTTGGATAGAGAACTGGTTGGCAGACAGGAAGCAAAGAGTTGGAATAAACAGGTCTTTTTCCAAGTGGCAGGCAGTGACTAGTGGGGCACCGCAGGGATCGGTGCTAGGACCCCAGCTATTCACAATATATATATTTGTGGCGGAACCACCAGAGGATTACGGACAATTGTATATAATTCCTTTTACAGCAATGTAGTACAGCTGGGGGCTGCACCTTTAATGTATCTGTTAACTGTACTAGGGTTTCTTTCCTGTACTCCGCGTGATGACGTCATGCCGTCCGTCACGTGATCTCTCAACGGCGGGAAGAACGTGATGACGTCATGACGTCAGAGCTCAGAACCTTTGAACAGTAGAGCTCGGAACCTGCTAGCAGTTGAGCTCGGAACCTGCTAGCAGTTTCCAGAGAGGCTTTCAAGCAGACCAGACCTATTTGCATTGTATCCTAGTTTCCTGTACAGCTTCGTTTGTTCATTAAATTTTATTGTTTTTGATTTTCTGAGTCGATCTCAATTCTTCAGCTAGGAACTCCAGTTCCTACATATTAATAATTTAGACTAGGGAACTAGATGTAATACCTCCAAGTTTGCAGATGACACAAAGCTGGGTGGGCGAGTGTGCTGTGAGGAGGATGCAGAGAAACTCCAGTATGATTTGGATAGGTTGCGTGAGTGGTCAAATGCAAGGCAGATGCAGTATAATGTGGATAAATGTGAGGTTATCCACTTTGGTGGCAAAAACAGGAAGGCAGATTATTATCTGAACGGCAATAGATTGGGAAAAGGGGAGGTGCAACGAGACCTGGGTGTCCTTGTGCACCAGTCGCTGAAGGTAAGCATGCAGGTGGAGCAGGCGGTTAAGAAGGCAAATGGTATGTTGGCCTTCATAGCGAGAGGATTCGAGTACAGGAGCAGGAATGTCTTGCTGTAGTTGTACAGGGCCTTGGTGAGACCACGCCTTGAGTATTGTGTGCAGTTTTGGTCGCCTTATCTGAAGAAGGATGTTCTTGCCATGGAGGGAGTGCAGCGAAGATTCACCAGACTGATACCTGGGATGGCAGGGATGACGCATGAAGAGAGATTGGGTTGATTAGGCTTATATTTGCCAGAAATTAGAAGAATGAGAGGGGATCTCATTGAAACTTATAAAATTCTAACAGGACTAGACAGACTAGATGCAGGAAGGATGTTCCCGATGGTGGGGGAGTCCAGAACGAGGGGTCACAGTCTAAGGATAAGGGGGAAGCCATTTAGAACTGAAATGAGGAGGAATTTCTTCACCCAGAGATTGGTGAACTTGTGGAATTCTCTACCACAGAAGGCAGTTGAGGCCAAATCATTAAATATATTCAAGAAGGAGTTAGATATAGTTCTTAAGGCTAAAGGGATCAAGGGACATGGGGAGAAAGCAGGGACAGGGTGACAATTAAGGATAGTATTCGACTAAAAACAAGGGCATATAAGGTAGCCAAATTTAGTGGGAGGGTAGAGGATTGGGGAAACTTTAAAAGACAGCAAAAAATAACAAAAAGATTGATTAAGAAAGGGAAGATAGATTATGAAAGTAAATTAGCAAAAAATATAAAAACAGATAGTAAGAGTTTTTATAGTTATATAAAAAGAAAAAGGGTGGCTAAAGTAAATGTTGGTCCCTTAGAGGATGAGACCGGGAAATTAATGGTGGGAAATATGGAGATGGCAAAAACACTGAATGAATATTTTGTATCAGTCTTTACAGTAGAAGACACTAAGAATATCCCAACACTGGACAAACAGGGGGCAATAGGGGGGGAGGAGCTAAACACGATCAAAATCACTGAGGAAGTGGTACTCGGTAAAATAATGGGACTCAAGGCGGATAAATCACCTGGACCTGATGGCTTACATCCTAGGGTCTTGAGGGAAGTGGCGGTAGGGATTGTGGATGCATTGGTAATAATTTTCCAAAACTCCCTGGGCTCAGCAAAGGTCCCGGCAAACTGGAAAACTGCTAATGTAACACCCTTATTTAAAAAGGGCAGTAGACAGAAGGCTGGAAACTATAGACCGGTTAGCCTAACATCTGTGGTAGGTAAAATTTTGGAGTCCATTATTAAGGAGACAGTAACAGGACATTTGGATAATCATCATTTAATAGGACAAAGTCAGCATGGTTTTATGAAGGGGAAGTCATGTTTGACAAATTTGCTGGAGTTCTTTGAGGAAGTAACATATAGGGTGGATAAAGGTGAACCAGTGGACGTAGTGTATTTAGACTTCCAAAAGGCATTTGACAAGGTGCCACACAAAAGATTATTGCTTAAGATAAAAAATCACGGGATTGGGGGTAATATTCTGGCATGGATAGAGGATTGGCTATCTAACAGAAGGCAGAGAGTTGGGATAAATGGTTCATTCTCAGAATGGCAATCAGTAACTAGTGGTGTTCCTCAGGGGTCGGTGCTGGGTCCCCAACTCTTTACAATCTATATTAACGATTTGGAGGAGGGGACCGAGTGTAACATATCAAAGTTTGCAGATGATACTAAGATGGGAGGGAAAGTAGTGAGTGAGGAGGACATAAAAAACCTGCAAGGTGACATAGACAGGCTAAGTAAGTGGGCAGAGATTTGGCAGATGGAATACAATACTGGAAAGTGTGAGGTTATGCACTTTGGCAGGAAAAATCGTAGAGCAAGCTATTATCTTAATGGCAAGAAACTGGAAAGTACTGAAGTACAAAGGGATCTGGGGGTCCTGGTGTACGAAACTCAAAAGGTTAGTATGCAGGTGCGGCAAGTGATTAAGAAGGCCAATGGAATGTTGGCTTTCATTGCTAGGGGGATAGAATATAAAAATAGGGAGGTATTGCTTCAGTTGTACAAGGTATTGGTGAGACCGCACCTGGAATACTGCATACAGTTTTGGTGTCCATACTTAAGAAAAGACATACTTGCTCTCGAGTCAGTACAAAGAAGGTTCACTCGGTTAATCCCGGGGATGAGGGGGTGGGCATATGAGGAGAGGTTGAGTAGATTGGGACTCTACTCATTGGAGTTCAGAAGAATGAGAGGCGATCTTATTGAAACATATAAGATTGTGAAGGGGTTGGATCGGGTGGATGCGGGGAGGATGTTCCCGATGATGGGTGAAACGAGAACTAGGGGGCATAGTCTTAGAATAAGGGGCTGCTCTTTCAAAACTGAGATGAGGAGGAACTACTTCACTCAGAGGGTGGTAGGTCCATGGAATATGCTGCCCCAAAAAGCTGTAGAAGCTACATCATTACATAAATTTAAAACAGAAATAGACAGTTTCCTAGAAGTAAAGGGAATTAAGGGTTACGGGGAGCGGGCAGGAATTTGGACATGAGTCTGGGTTCGGATTGGACATGGCCCTGTGGGTAGCGGAGCGGACCCAGGGGCCGTGTAGCCTGATCCTGCTCCTATTTCGTGTGTCTAATTCTGTTAGATTCAGGAGATGGTTCTGTGATAGTAGATTGGCGGTTAGGATCAGATCAGCCATGATCTTATTAAATGGCGGAGCAGGCTCGAGGGGCCGATTGGCCTACTCCTGCTCCTATTTCTTATGTTCTTATGTCATTCACGTGGAAATGACTTATGAAATGATACTGGGCGCTGTCCAGGGAGAGTATAAATACTAAGGCATGGGCCCAGCTTGCTCAGGACATCCTTTAACAGGAACTAGTGAAGGACACAACTAGATCTCCATGTTGAAAAACAGTTGATTAAAGCCTTGTTTAATACTTAGACCAAGTGCCTAGTAGTTTTCTTACGTCACAGGGTACTGAATTTGGATGATCAGCCATGATCTCATTAAATGGTGGAGCAGGCTCGAGGGGCCGAATGGCCTACTCCTGCTCCTATCTTCTATGTTTCTATGTTTCCCTCTTAGATAAACCTACAGCTTCCCACTGTGTCTCTATTGGCATCCTACGAAGAGCCCATCGAGGCACTCATCGCTGCCTCCTTACGAGCAGCAACCCCAACTGTCACATCCTACTCTCTCACCAGCCTTCCTGCCCAGTGTGCCCACTTGGGGCTAATCTTGCCAATCTCCTCCCCCTCCAACTCACTCCTCCCAGTACTGACCCTGTGGATGCTGGCAGTGGGTCAGCCATCAACAACCCTCTCCGCCTCACCCTCCAGAATGTCCGTTCACTTGAAAACAAGGCCCTTGTCATCCATGAGCTTATCGTGGACGATTGCATTGACATCGTGGCCCTGACTGAAAGTTGGCTGAGGTGTGATGACTCCTTACCCTTAAATGAAGCCTCTCCGCTTGGCTATACCTTCCACCACTTGCCCCACTCAGACCGCCGTGGTGGCGGTGTGGCTCTCATCACCAAATCACACCTTGTTCTGTCCCCCTACTCCTCCGGTACTTTCTCTTCCTCTGAGCATCTCACCTTATTCCAGCCCTCTCACCTCTCATTTAAAATTCTCATTCTCTACCGCCCAGTCAAGCACCATAAAAATGTTATAACCGAGATTTCTTCACTGCTTTCCTCCCTCAGCCTCTGCACCGAGCGACTTCTTATCCTCGGTGATTTCAACCTCCGTCTCAATTCATCATGCTCGCTCTCCTCTGAGTTCACTAGCCGCTTATCCTCCCTTAATCTCTCCCTCCATGTAAACTCCTCAGCCCATATTCACAGCTACCCCCTCGACCTTGCCATCTCTCGTGGCCTCGCTACTCCCATCGTGTCAATCGCAGATTAGGCCATCTCTGACTACTTCCTCATATCGCTCTCCACCCACATCCCCCTTCCACCCCTCCACCCCCCAACCCTACTTCATTCTGTATCCGCCCCTGGAAAAACTCTCTCCCAACTCTCTTACAACTGCACTTATGCAATCCCAATTGTCCAGCCTTTGGCCCTCCATTCACCATGACATTTCTGCAGCTAGCAATCTGCTCAACCACACCCTCACCACCACCTTTGATGCCCGAGTCCCTACTAAAACAATTACTCTCTCTCGCTCTGGCTGTTCCCCCTGGTACAGCCCTCATCTTCGCTCCCTTAAGTCCAAAGGACACAGACTTGAACGGATATGGAGGACAACCGGTTTAGCCATTCACCGCCAGATCTGGCTGGACCACATAAAGCATTATCGGGTCCTTCTGGAATGCAAAGATAAACCCCAGCTTCTATTCTCCACTGCTAACTGTCTTTTTAAATCTCTCTCCCCTGTCTCATCCACCCTCACCTCCGACAACAAGTGTGAGGAGCTCATGGACTTCTTTGTCTTTAAGATTGAGACCATCCGTTCAGCTGCCTCTGCCACTTCCTTTCTTCCCCTAGCCCACCGGGTCAAACTTCCTCTAAGGTTCCCCCTGCCCTATTCCTGAACTCACATCTTTCTCCAATTTCTCTCCGATCTCCCCTCATGACCTCTCCGCGCTCATCTTGTCCATGAGACCCACTTCCTGCTCCCTCAACCCTATTCCCACCAAACTGCTGACCACCCAACTTCCTTTTCTGGCTCCCATGTTACCTGACCCTCACATCTGCTGTCATCATCCCTCTCCTCAAAAAAACAATCCTTGACCCCTCCATCTTTGCAAACTACCGCCCCATCTCCAATCTCCCTTTCTTCTCCAAAATTATTGAACGTGTTGTCACCTCCCAAATCCATGTCAATCATTCCTGCAACTCTGTGTTTCAATCCCTCCAATCAGGTTTCCGCCCCATCACAGTACTGAAACAGCTCTTATCAAAGTCACAATTGACATCCTTTGTGACTGTGGAAAGGTAAACTATCCCTCCTCGTCCTTCTTGACTTGTTTGCAGCCTTTGACACGGTTGACCACTCCAGCCTTCTCCAACACCTCTTCACCATCGTCCAACTGGGTGGGACTGCACTTGCCTTGTTTCATTCTTTTCTATCTAATCATAGCCAGAGAATCACCGGCAATGGCTTTTCTTCCCGCTCTCACATTGTTACCTCTGGTGACCCCCAAGGTTCTATCCTTGGCCCCCTCCTATATCTCATCTACATGCTGCCCCTTGGCGACATCATCTGAAAACACAGCGTCAGTTTCCACATGTACGCTGACAACACCCAGCTCTACCTCACCACCACTTCTCTCGACCCCTCCACAGTCTCTAAATTGTCAGAATGCTTGTCTGACATCCAGTTCTGGATGAGCAGAAATTTTCTCCAGTTAAATATTGGGAAGACCGAAGCCATTGTTTTCGGTCCCTGCCACAAACATTGTTCCCTAGCCATTGACTCTATCCCTCTCTCTAACATCTAACTGAGGCTGAACCACACTGTTTGCAACCTTGGTGTTGTATTTGACCCTGAAATGTTCTTCCGACCACACTCGCCATCACTAAGACCGTCTATTTCCACCCCCGTAACATCTCCCGTCTCCGCCCTTGCCTCAGCTCATCTGCTGCTGAAACCCTCATCCATGCCTTTGTTACCTCTAGACTTGACTATTCCAATGCACTCCTGGCTGGCCTCCCACATTCTAACCTACGTAAACTTGAGGTCATCCAAAACTCGGCTGCCCGTGTCCTAACTAGCGCCAAGTTCTGTTTACCCATCGCCCCTGGGCTCGCTGATCTACATTGGCTCCCGGTTAAGCAATGCTTCAATTTCAAAATTCTCATCCTTGTTTTCAAATCCCTCCATGGCCTCGACCCTCCCTATCTCTATAATCTCCTCCAGCCCCACAACCTCCCGAGATATCTGCGCTCCACTAATTCTGCCCTCTTGAGCATCCCTGATTATAATCGCTCAACCATTGGTGGCTGTGCCTTCTATTGCCTAGGCCCTAAGCTCTGGCATTCCCTCCCTAAACCTCTCTGCCTCTCTACCTCTCTTTCCTCCTTTAAGACGCTCCTTGAAACCTACCTCTTTGACTAAGCTTTTGGTCACCTGCCTTAATTTCTTCTTAGGTGGCTCGGTGTCAATTTGTTTTGTCTTATAATACTCCTGTGAAGCGCCTTGGGACATTTTACTACATTAAAGGTGCTATATAAATACAAGTTGTTGTTGTTGTATAAATACTCAGAGCATATTCCCAATGCTCCCTGATCATTGAGCCACCCCCAATGCTCCAAGTCCTGAAGACCTCCCTCCCTAATATTCCCAGATCTACCCCAGTCTTCCTGGAACTTGCAGTGTATGTAACCTGGAGAAGGAACGATATTCTGCAGCCCCTGTATACTGCAGTACCAGTAGTGACCACCCCTGTATATAAGCCTGTGTAGTAACCTTGCATAGTAGTTCCAGTTTTGTCTCCGTTCAGTAAACACCTGTTATAACCAACTCCCGCAGTCCATGTCTCAATTACACACGGACGTTACACTGGCGACGAACAGATCCGAACTTACCTACAGTTCTGCACCACCTCACGGGGATCCATCCCTGAAGCGAAGTTGTTAGAGGTCGAGGCCAGAAGGAAGGAATCCAAAAAGAAAAAAAAACAAAAAACAAACAAACAGAAGAAACGGGCGTCGACCGTGGGCAACCGCCCTCTGATTCATCGAATTCGAAGATTTGCAGCAGAGGCTGTCGAGAACTGGGCTTGGTTATCCAGTCTATGGTGTTCCAGCTAATCGGGCTGGTGGCAGGTAGTACACTGATCCTTCCTGGGCTGCGGCGGGCTAGAGCTCGGTCAGGTGGCTTTTCAACGGGGCTGAGCAGCGTTGTCGGGAAGAAGAGAGAGAGAGAGGGTGGAGCACACAGGTGCTACGAAGCCAGGCAGCGTACAGACCCAAGAAGAGGGAGGAAAGTGTCCCATAGGGTCTGCTCTGACGACGGGAACAGTAATTAAAATAAAAGAAATTAGAAGCGCAGAAAGCCACGAGGAGCTGCAGTTTGCCACGGGGACCGCGGAGAGCGGTGTTGGCAGCAGCGCGGGGGGGAAGTGCGCGAAGACCATAGGGCGTCGCCATCAAGGCATAAAAACGCCAGCAACAGCGCTGGCAGCAGCGGAAAAGACAGAAAGCGCGGGAGGCGCCATCTTAATCCAGCGGGGAAGAAGGCAAAGCGCGGGAGGCGCCATTTTGTTCAATCGGGGAAGAAGGCAAAGCGCAGGAGGCACCATCTTAGCTCTCCAAGATGTTGAAGACTGGCAATATCACTGCCTTCGATAATGCAATAGAAGACTGGACCACGTATGTGGAAAGAGTCGAAGTATATTGCGAGGCAATTGAAGTAGCCGATGAGAAAAAGGCATCGGTACTACTAAACTTAATGGGCGCAAGAACGTACGGCCTATTGCGGAACCTGATCACTCCAGTCAAACCGATGGCGAAGAGTTTTAACGAAATTGTTGATATCCTACAGGAACACCTAAATCCTACACCGCTGCTGATAGCAGAAAGATTTAAATTCCACAAGAGAAATCAGCATAAAGATGAGAGCAATGCTGATTACCTTACGGAACTACGCAAGCTATCAAAGCACTGCCAGTTCGGAGCAGGACTGGCAGATACCCTACGGGACAAATTTGTCCGTGGACTCCTGAGTGAAGGAACCCAGAAGAGGTTACTCTCAGAGAAAGAGCTGACGCTAGATAAGGCTTTCAGCGTGGCAGTATCGTATGAAGCAGCAGCAAGGGGAGCTGCGGAAATACAGCAAAAGCCACAGGAATACGGCACCCATGAAATGACACGGGGATTTGAAAAATGTTATCGCTGCGGCAGAACAACCCATGACCAGAAGGACTGCTGGTCCAAGGACAAAACATGCAGGCAATGCGGAAAGATGGGACACATTGCACGAGTTTGCAGGTCCGGGAAGAAGACTAACGACAACAAAAAGGCTACTAAGGAACAGTACAGGAAAGTACAAAAGATGACGGACAGTAGTTCCGAAGACCAGAAGAGCGATAGTGAATCCGGGAACAAGAGACTAAGCTGTCTCAAACTACACAACATAATCGCAAAAGAGGATCACCAAACCATTTGGGTCACCCTCACGATAGCAGGGTCACAAGTCAAAATGGAATTGGATACAGGATCAGCTCTGACCGTCATGAATCGACGAGACTACGAGTGGCTATTCTCACACATACCCTTGAAAGACACATCCATTGTCTTGAAGACATATACGGGGCAGAAAGTATACCCCAGAGGGAAAATAAGGGTGCCTGTCGAATACAACGGCAAGGAAATACAGAAATTGTATCTGTACATACTGCAAGATGGTGGACCACCGTTATTGGGACGTGAATGGATCAGAAAGATAAGTTTAGACTGGCACTCCATTCAGGCACTGACTGTGGCTGGTAAAAAGGATGACGACGTCACACCTGGACGATTGTCAAAAATCTTAGCTAACGCTAAAGAGGTATTTCAACAAGGACTGGGAACTCTTAAAGGTGTAACCGCCTCGATAAAAATAGAAGAGAATGCAATTCCCAAGTTTTTCAAAGCAAGACCGGTACCGTATGCAATTCGCCCAGCCGTCGAGGCAGAGCTGGAGAATCTGGAGAATGCAGGCGTGTTATCTAAGGTAGACTGGAGCGAGTGGGTGACACCCATCATTCCTGTCATGAAGAAAACGTTAAACAATAAGTCTGAGGAGCCAAGGAAGGTTCGCATCTGTGGCGAGTTCAAGGTGACTGTGAACCCAGTCCTTCACACAGTACAGTATCCTCTTCCGAGGATAGAAGATATTTTCGCCTCACTATCTGGAGGGAAGCGTTTTACAAAAATTGACCTAGCACAAGCATATTTGCAGATGGAGGTTGAAGAATCCTCTCAGAAATATCTCACGATAAACACTCACAAAGGTCTTTACCAGTATAATCGACTTGTATTCGGAGTAGCATCAGCTCCGGCGATATGACAAAGAGCGATGGAACAAGTCCTGCAAGGGATTCCGGGGACTCAGTGTTACTTGGACGACATCCTAGTGACAGGTGAAAATGACAGTGAACACCTTGCCAACCTAGAGCAGGTGCTCACTAGACTAAGAGAACATGGGCTACGAGCCAATCACCCCAAGTGCGAGTTTTTTAAGAAACAGATTTCGTATTGTGGCCACGTGATTGATGAAGAGGGGTTACATAAGCCCCCTGACAAAATTGAAGTGGTAGTTAAGGCTCCAGCGCCTGAAAATGTGTCGCAACTGAGGTCATTCCTCGGATTGGTGAATTACTACCATAAGTTTTTGCTGAATTTGTCCACAATTCTGCACCCACTGAATGCCCTACTACAAACTGGAGTAGCATGGAAATGGAGCGATGAATGTAAGCGGGCCTTTCAGAAGTATAAAGACCTGATCACTTCAAGAGAAGTATTGGCTCACTGCAACCCATCACTACCGATAAGACTGGCGTGTGATGCGTCTCCCTACGGCGTTGGATCGGTACTGTCACATAAATTCCTTGATGGTTCAGAGAGGCCAATAGCTTTTGCGTCACGCTCGTTAACTTCAGCCGAGCGTAACTACGCCCAGATTGACAGAGCGGCCCTCAGCCTGGTGTGGGGGGTGAAGAAGTTCAATCACTACCTGCACGGACAGAAATTTACTCTACTAACTGATCATCAACCTCTTGTCTCCATTTTCAACCCTCAGAAGGGCGTCCCGATAATGACAGCACAACGGCTACAGAGGTGGTCCCTTTTCCTAGGGGCACACCAATATGACATCGAGTACAAAGGAACTAAACAGCATGGGAATGCTGATGGATTGTCGCGCCTACCGTTGCCGACGGTGGAAGAAGCACCTGCAGTGGATCCTGTGGAGATATTCCACTCGACCATAGTCGAATGTCTACCTGTGATGAATGCAAACATAGAAAAGGAAACACGAAATGACCCAACACTCTCCAGGGTCTATGATTTAACGGTGAAGGGATGGCCAGCACATGGCGAACCACTGTTGCCAGCATTCTCGGCGAGAAGAGAACAGCTGTCAGTGTGCCGAGGAACCTTGATGTGTGGATCCAGAGTAGTAATTCCACCTAAATTGAAGGATAGAGTGCTCAATGAGCTTCATGAGGGTCATCTGGGAGGGGTAAAAATGAAGAACTTAGCCAGAGCGTTTGTGTGGTGGCCGGGAATCGATAGAGAAATCGAAGAGATGACCAAAAGCTGTACAGGATGCCAGAAGGTCCAAAATGCCCCACCACAAGCCCCTCTACATCCATGGGAGTGGCCCTCATCTCCATGGCAAAGGGTGCACATTGATTTTGCTGGTCCATTTATGGACTCGATGTTTTTAATTGCGGTGGATGCACATTCAAAGTGGCCAGAGGTAATAAAAATGTCCTCAACCACCACAGAAAAAACTATCACAGTCTTACGAACCATATTCGCCAGAAATGGGCTGCCTGAACAGATTTGCTCCGACAATGGACCACAGTTTGTGTCTGAAGAGTTCCGGAGGTTCTTAAAGAAGAATGGTGTTAAGCATTACACATCCGCCCCATATCATCCAGCCACCAATGGATTGGCTGAGAGGTTCGTTCAAACATTCAAGAAGGCTATCAAGGCAATGTGTAATGAAGACATACCCCTACAACACAAGGTGGATAACTTCTTGTTTGCCTACCGGAATGCGACACATGCGGTTACCAACCAAACTCCAGCCATAATGTTCTTCAATCGAAGACTAAGATGCCGCTTTGATTTGGTTAAGCCAAATATCAGAAGAGATGTGGAGAACAGGCAGTTTCAGAATATGAATGAAAGGCCAACCAGGAGTTTTAAGATAGGTCAACCAGTTTTGGCCCGGGACTACCGCACAGAGAAATGGCAGCCAGGAACGATCTGCACATGGCAAGGACCTCTAATGTATACCATGGACATTGGAGAAAGCCTTGTAAGATGCCATGCTGACCAGATTCTAGAGTCACTGGAAAACGTAAAATCTACACCGCGATCCTATACACCTGGTGATGAAACCGAAGTACCAATTGCATCTACCTCAGAATCGGTGATATTGGAAGCAGACGAACCAAACAACGACGTTGATCCCGAATCAACTTTGCCAGAAGAACCTGATACCCCAAAGAGGCGTTATCCGGACAGAATCAGGAAGCCTCCTCAAAGACTGAATTTATAATTGATTAACTTCAGCTAATGTATATAGCAACTGTAATTGTATATATATTATTTAATTATTAATCGAATGTTATGTACTGTTTAGCTAAAAGGGGAGGAATTGTAGTGTATGTACCTTGAAGAAGGAATTATATTCTGCAGCCCCTGTATACTGCAGTACCAGTAGTGACCACCCCTGTATATAAGCCTGTGTAGTAGCCTTGCATAGTAGTTCCAGTTTTGTCTCCGTTCAGTAAACAGCTGTTATAACTGACTCCTGCAGTCCGTGTCTCAATTACACACGGACGTTACAGAACTCACGGGTCCCCTACCCAATGCTCCCTTGACCTGGGGCCACTTCAAAATACTGTTAGACCCTGGGCCCCCTTCCCAGTGCTCCGAGATCCAAGGGCCACCCCCAATGCTAATAAGTCAGTGTCCATACTAATACTACTTGGCATAAAAGCCCCGTTCCAATAAAACCTCTGACTCATCACAAGCAATATCTCAGATCTGCTAGTATATTATTAAAAACCTTGAATATGGCACCAATTTCTGTCCACAAACTTCAATATAGGTGTGAGGTGGTACATTTTGATAAGAAGAATAAGGAGGCTACATATTCCTTGGAAAGTAAGTGTCTAAATGGGGTAGAGGAGCAGAGGGATCTAGAAGTACAGATACACAAATCACTAAAAGTAGCGATGCAGGTTAATAAGGCCATAAAAAAGCAAACAAAGCACTAGGATTCATTTCTAGAGGGGTAGAATTGAAAAGCAGAGAAGTTATGTTAAACTTGTACAGAACCTTGGTTAGACCACAATTGGAGGACTGTGAACAGTTCTGGTCTCTATATTTCCATATTATAAAAATTATATAGAGGCAGTGAAGAAAGTGCAAAAAAATGTACTCAGATGATACCAGAACTGAGATGTTCTATCTATCAGAAAAGACTGAACAGGCAGGGGCTCTTTTCTCTAGAAAAGAGAAGACTGAGGGGTGACCTGATAGAGGTCTTTAAGATTCTGAAAGGATTTGATAGGGTAGACCTGGAGAAGAAGTTTCCACTGGTGGGGGAGACAAGAAGTAGGGGCCATAAATATAGGATAGTCATTAATAAATCCAATAGGGAATTCAGGAGAAACTTCTTTACCCAGAGAGTAGTTAGAATGTGGAACTTGCTACCACATGGAGTAGTTGAGGCATCTAACATAGATGCATTTAAGGAGAAGCTAGATGAACATATGAGGGAGAATGGAATAGAAGGATATGCTGATAGGGTGAGTTAAGAAGGGTGGGAGGAGGCTCGTGTGGAGCATAAACACCAGCATGAACCTGTTGGGCTGAATGGCCTGTTTCTGTGCTGTAAATACTATGGCCTAGAAATTCCCTACCTTAGCGTCATCCGTTAGTGCTGGAATCCTGGTGAAAAATGACGGCCGCCACTCTAGCGCCCTTCTCTGGCGCAGGACTAGGCAGGACTGGGCAGCACGGTGGCATAGTGGTTAGCACTGTTGCCTCACAGCGCCAGGGACCCGGGTTCGAATCCGGCCTCGGGTGACTGTCTGTGTGGAGTTTGCACATTCTCCCCGTGTTTGCGTGGGTTTTCTCCGGGTGCTCCGGTTTCCTCCCACAGTCCAAAGATGTGCGGGGTTAGGTTGATTGGCCATGATAAAAATTGACCCTTAGTGTTAGGGGGATTAAATACGTGGGGTTACGGGGATAGGGTGGGATATGTGTTGGTGTAGGGGTTACGGGGATCGGGTGGGATATGTGTCGGTGCAGGCTCGATGGGCCGAAATGGCCTCTATCTGTACTGTGAGGTTTCTGTGATTTCTGTGACACCATTTTGGTGAGGGCTTTAGCGCTGCCGATAGTAGCGCTGGCCCTGGAGATGCAAATGGAGAAAGCGTGACGGCACGCCGACTTAATGTCACGCTCTGTGAACTTGGACCTTAGCGCTGAGTCCTAACTCGCTCTGAAAAGCAAACGTACAGCAGACTGACAGAGACACTGTCAGCACTTCTTAAAGTGACACACATATCTTTCAGGTAAATTTGCATTTAAGCTATTAGACTGGATTCTTTTAATTTTATTGACGTAGTGGCTTGGTGCAATACATATTATTTTTTTTTTTATGTGCAGTGAGTGCTGCTGGATGCTTGCTAGGCCTTGAGTGGTAAAGGAAGGCCCCTGAGAAGACAGAAAATGGTGGAAATACTCAGCCGGTCAGGCAGCATCATGGAGAGAGAAACAGAGTTCACGTCTCAGGTTGAGATGCTACCTGACCTGCTGAGTATTTCCAGCATTTTATGCTTTTATTTCAGATTTACAGCATTCGTTTCCAGAGGGAAGAGGCAGATGCAGAAGAGGAGGAAGCAGAAGAGGAGGAAGCAGAAGGAAGGCTGCAACCCAGACAGCCCCTTTCTGGCTGGGATATCCGGGATGGAAACATCCGCCTGCAGTCCCAGTGACCACAACCCCAATTCCTCTTTTAACATTAGTACAAAACTTACCTTCCCTCTGTTACTGACAATCACAGCACCTTCTTGGCCACAATGCTGAAATAAAAGCCACCACAAAGCAAACTTTCCCATCCAACTTTATACATCTATCCATCCAATATGACATCAAGAAATCAACTCATCACCCATATGCATTCCCTTAGTTACTGTCTTGTGTGTGCGTTTGCCTATCCGGCTGATGTCACGCAGTGCTACCCTAGTAGCTGCAGCATGGCTGGTGGAGACTGCTGACTTTCAGTGGGGGACACTGCAAATGGCCTTGCTGGTTGACCTTGAGGAGCTGGTGGCTGGGAGTGTGAAATCGAGTGACAGTGTTTCTTCTTCTTCTTCTTCTTCACTCTCCTCTCCCTCTTCTTGGTCAACCATTGGCTGGACAGGCTGCATGTCTTGTGTGTGTAAAATGAGCAAGGCACAAGAGTGGAGTTGTGGTGAAGGAGGATGGGAAAGCAAGAGGTGCATGCAAGAAGGAGGATAACGTATGAGGATATCAGCATCTTGTATCCTTTCAGCCCCTCCGCTGGTCAAGGGCTCAGCCATGCCCCTGCTAAGAATGGCCTGCACCGTCTCCTCCAAGGGGGCAAGGTGAAGCTAGGAATGGGAAGTGTGCCTCTTGTTTGGTACAGATTGTTGGTAGGCGAGTGATTGTGATTGGGGGTGGGGGGGTGGGTGGGGGGGGCTGTGCATTGTGCAGTGTGTGAAGCTAGTGGTGCAGTTGGTAGGTGACGGTTTTTGAAGATGCATTCATTGACCTTGACCACTGGTTTGAGGTCATGAAGCTTCTTTGGGCACTGGGGCCAGGTCGTGGGGGCGACACTGCTGGCAGTGACGGCCTCGGTGATCTGGCCCCACATTATTTTTTCTGGAGGGCCTCCTGGCCCGTGGGTAGAGGACTTCTCTTGCAGTGTTGACCCCCTGCACAAAGCTGGAGTGCTGCGTGCGAGACACTGGGTGCCCCTTCCCTGGCTTGCTGAGCCATTTGTATTAGTGTTGAAGCACTTTTCCCATTTTTTTTTAGGTACGGAAGGCAATTCAGCTTTCAGAGCTGAAGACTCCCATTTGGAAATTCTTTTTAATGTTAATTTTCTTTTCAGAAGGCAGTTGATCTGTAAGGGCTAAAAACTGCCTATTTTTAAATGATTTTTGTTTTTTTCATTTCAGAAGGCTTTCTTAAATGACAGCCGCACTTTACCAGAAGGCTGTTCTTGCTGCAATTACTCTATGGTCATGCTATATTGGGCCCTCCTGCCGGGACGAACATCACCAGGACGACATTGCACAATAAGCCAATGTAACAGTCCTGCCAGCGCCACCTTTCCCGGCAGCCATTAACACATTTAGCGATATTGTATTCCTAGGCTAAAGTATGTAACTTAGGCCCGGATATTAACAGGGGCGGGTTATGTAGGTGGGGCGGTGGAGTTTCGGATGGGAAACCCAGAAGTTCGGGTTTCCCCGCATGCTGTGGACTTTTAACTCCACAGCAAGTGTCTTTGGACTTGACAGGTTCCCCGCCCAGAGGTCAGCCTCATTGACAGGCTTGGCTTCCAGTCAGGATGCTAGGACTCCAGAGCAGGCTGTAGGAACTTGGGGTCCGGGGGGGTTGGGGTCCGATCCCCGACCCTGGTCTTTGTATGGAAGGGGAGTCTGATGGGCGGTTGGGGAGTTGGGGGGAAGCACTCCTGCTCCGCCTGGCCTACAAACAGTGCTGTAAAGGTACTTACTTCTCCCCGAAGCTAACCTCATCTCCCTTCAGTTGCCGGTTGCCGGGTTTCCCGAGGCCTGGGAAACTCGGCCGCCCACTGTAAAACCTGCAAAGCAGGTTACATCAGAGGCTGTCAGTCTCATTAAAATATCTGAATTGCCAACCCGCCTCCTGTGACAGTTTAACTGCCCACCCCTTGTCCCGCCTCCATTAAACCTGGAAGTGGGTGGGGTGGAGGTGGGTTAGAACATAAGAACATAAGAAATAAGAGCAGGAGTAGGCCATACGGCCCCTCGAGCCTGCTCCGCCATTCAATAAGATCATGGCTGATCATTGACCTGAACTCCACTTTCCCGCCCGATCTCCATATCCCTTGATTCCCCTAGAGTCCAAAAATCTATCTATCTCAGCCTTGTATTTACTCAAAGACTCAGCATTTACAGCCCTCTGAGGCAGAGAATTCCAAAGATTCACAACCCTCTGAGTGAAGCAATTCCTCCTCATCTCAGTCTTAAATGGCCTACCCCTTATCCTGAGACTATGCCCCCTAGTTCTAGACACTCCAGCCAGGGGAAACAACCTCTCAGCATCTACCCTGTCAATCCCCTTCAGAATCTTGTATGTTTCAATGAGATCACCTCTCATACTTCTAAACTCCAGAGAGTATAGGCCCATTCTACACAACCTCTCATCATAGGACAGCCCTCTCATCCCAGGAATCAATCTAGTGAACCTTCGTTGCACCGCCTCCAAGGCAAGTATATCCTTCCTTAGATAAGGAGACCAAAACTGTGCACAGTACTCCAGGTGTGGTCTCACCAAGGCCCTGAACAATTGTAGCAAGACTTCCTTACTCTTATACTCCAACCCCCTTGCAATAAAGGCAAACATGCCATTTGCCTTTCTTATTGCTTGTTGCACCTGTATGCTAGCTTTCTGTGTTTCTTGCACGAGGACACCCAAATCTCTCTGAACACCAACATTTAATAGTTTCTCACCATTTAAAAAATATTCTGTTTTTCTATTCTTCCTACCAAAGTGAATAACCTCACAGTTCCCTACATTATACTCCATCTGCCACCTTACTGCCCACTCACTTAGTCTATCTATATCCCTTTGCAGACTCTGTGTTCTCCTCACAGCTTACTGTCCCACCTAGCTTTGTATCATCAGCAAACATGGATACATTACATTCGGTCCCTTCATCTAGGTCATTAATGGCTCAGAAATTCAGGTCGGAGGTTTCCCGCGGGTGCAAGCCTCCGACCTGCACTTACCTAGCGCACCGGCCGTTGTGCTGTGGGCCTCCTCCAACGGCTGGCGCGCAGTGCTTGCGTATCCCAGGGGCGCAGTTCATTCGAAGCATCCCCTGGGATCACGTGGGCCATGGAGAGCCAATGGTAGCAGGGAATCTGTATTCATAGATTTGACAGGAAGAGCTGTCAAATCTATGAATACAATTCAGCCCCAAAACATCACTAAAACTTCAAATAATTTTTTTTTAAATCACATTTTTAAAATAACTATAAATTACATAAAATAACTATTTTAAACAATAATTTAAATTTTTGAAAAAATTAATTACAGTTTCTAATGGGGCTAAAAATAAACTTACCTTTGTTTAAAGTGTTTAAAAATAATAAACCTGTGGAAAAAATGTTTTAATTTAACTTAATTCACCACTTACCTTGTTAAAAGCAGGCCTTGCGACTGCTTTTTACAAGCGTAGCTCCTGGAGACTTACCCTCCCGGAGAAACCAGCAAAAAAAACGGAAGTTCCAGGCGTACATGCTGCCTCTCCGGCGCACGTGTTCGACCTGTGAACCCCTTCCTTTAAGGGATCGGAAGTTCCAGTTTCCCACGCATGCGCAGTGCATGCATGAAACCGGCACTTTCATTGTGCCTACGCGTGAGTACCCAACGCGTACTCACCCGTGGGGACCCGAAGTTCTGAGGCCCCAACACTGATCTTTGCGGCATCCCACTAGTTACAGCCTGCCAACCTGAAAAAGATCTGCTTATCCCTACTCTCTGTTTTCTGTCCGTTAATCAATCCTCTATCCATGCTACTATATTACCCCCAACCCCATGAGCCCTAATCTTGTGTAATAACCTTTTATGTGGCAACTTATTGAATGCCTTTTGGAAATCCAAATATACTACATCCACTGGCTTGTTGACTCTGCCTAATCATGTTATGATTTTCTAAGTGACTTGATACCACTTCCTTAACAATGATTCCAGCATTTTCCCGATGACTGATGTTCAGCTAACTGGCCTGTAGTTCCCTGTTTTTTCTCTCCCTCCTTTCTTGAATAGTGGTGTTACATTTGTGACCTTCCAATCTGTTGGGACCATTCCAGAATCTAGGGAATTTTGGAAGATCAAAACCAATGCATCCACTATCTCTTCAGCCACCTCTTTTAGAACCCTAGGAAATCGGCCGTCAGGTCCAGGGGATTTGTCGACTTTTAGTCCCATTAGTATCTCTGGTACTTTTTCTCTACTTACATCAATTATGTTAACATAGAAAAATAGGAGCAGGAGTAGGCCATTTGGCCCTTCGAGTCTGCTGCACCATTCAATATGATCATGGCTGATCCTCTATCTCAATACCATATTCCTGCTCTCTCCCCATACCCCTTGATGCCTTTTGTGTCTAGAAATCTATCTATCTCCTTCTTAAATATATTCAGTGACTTGGCCTCCACAGCCTTCAGTGATAGAGAATACCACAGGTTCACCACCCTGTGAGTGAAGAAATTTCTCCTCATCTCAGTCCTAAATGTCCTACCCCATATCCTGAGAATGTGACCCCTCATTCTAGACCCCCCCAGCCAGGAGGAACATCCTCCCTGCATCCAGTCTGTCTAGCCCTGTCAGAATTTTATACGTTTCAATGAGATCCCCTCTCATTCTTCTAAACTCTAGTGAATACAGGCCTAGTCGACCCAATCTCTCCTCATACGACAGTCCTGCCATCCCAGGAATCAGTCTGGTGAACCTTCGCTGCACTCCCTCTATGGCAAGTATATCCTTTCTTAGGTAAGGAGACCAAAACTGCACACAGTACTCCAGGTGTGGTCTCACCAAGGCCCTGTATAACTGAAGTAAGACATCCTTGCTCCTGTACTCAAATCCTCTTGCAATGAAGGCCAACATACCATTTGCCTTCCCAACTGCTTGCTGCACTTGCATGTTTGCTTTCAGTGACTGGTGTACAAGGTGACCCAGGTCCCTTTGTACATCAACATTTCCCAATCTATCACCATTTAAATAATACTCTGCCTTTCTGTTTTTCCTACCGAAGTGAATAACTTCACATTTATTCTTGCTATACTGCATCTGCCATGTATTTGCCCACTCACTCAACTTGTCTAAATCGCCTTGAAGCCTCAATGCACCCTCCTCACAACTCACAATCCCACCTAGTTTCGTGTCATCAGCAAACTTGGAAATATTACATTTGGTTCCCTCATCCAAATCATTGATATATATTGTGAATAGCTGGGGCCCAAGCACTGATCCCTGCGGTACCCCACTAGTCACCGCCTGCCACCCCGAAAAAGACCCATTTATTCCTGTTTGCTAACCAATTTTCAATCCATGCCAGTATATTACCCACAATCCCATGTGCTTTAATTTTGCACACTAACCTCTTATGTGGGACTTATATCAAAGGCCTTCTGAAAATCCAAATACACCACATCCACTGGTTCTCCCTGATCTATTCTACCAGTTACATCCTCAAAAAACTCCAGTAGGTTTGTCAAACATGATTTCTCTTTCATAAATCCATGTTGACTTTGTCTAATCCCGTTGATATTTTCGAAGTGTCCTGTTATCACATCCTTTATAATAGACTCTTGCATTTTCCGTACTACTGATGTTAGGCTAACCGGTCTGTAGTTCCCTGTTTTCTCTCTCCCTCTTTTTTTAAATAGTGGGGTTACATTTGCCACCCTGCAATCTGCAGGAACTGTTCCATAATCTATAGAATTTTGGAAGATGACAACCAATGTATCCATTATTTCCATGGCTACCTCTTTTAGTACTCTGGGATGCAGATTATCAGGCCCTGGGGAGTTATCAGCTTTCAGCCCCATTAATTTCTCCAGCACTATTTTTTTACTAATGCTAATTTCCTTTAATTCCTCCTTCTCACTAGACCCTTGGTCCACTAGCATTTCTGGAAAGTTATTTGTGTCCTCTTCCATGAAGACAGAACCAAAGTATGTATTTAATTGTTCTGCCATTTCCTTGTTCACCAATATAAACTCTGCCGTTTCTGACTGCAAGGGACCTACATTTGTCTTCACTAATCTTTTTCTTTTTACATACTTGTAGAAGCTTTTACAGTCCGCTTTTATGTTCCTTGCAAGTTTACTCTCATGCTCTATTTTTCCCCTGTTAATCAATCTCTTGGTCCTTTTTTGCTGAACTCTAAACTGCTCCCAATCCTCAGGCTTTTTACTTTTTCTGGCAAATTTATATGACTCCTCTTTGGATCTAATAATATCCTTAATTTCTTTTGTTAGCCATGGTTGGGCCACTTTTCCTCACCCTCATTAGACCCTTGGTTCCCCACCATTTTTGGTATGCTCTTTGTGTCTTCTACTGTGAAGACAGATACAAAATATTTGTTTAACATTTCTGTGATTTCCTTATTCCCCATAATAATTTCTCCTGTTTCAGCCTCTAAAGGACCAACATTTACTTTTGCTACTCTTTTCTTTTTTACATACTTGTAGAAACTCTTACAATCTGCTTTTATATTTCTTGCTAGTTTTCTCTCATATTCTATTTTTTTCACTTTTTATCAATTTTTTGTTCAATCTTTGCTGGTTTCTGAAACTCTCCCAATTATCAGGCTTACTATTATTCTTTGCAACATTATAAGCTTCTTCTTTCAATCTAATGCTATCCTTAACTTCTTTAGTAAGCCACGGTTGGATCACTTTTACCGTGGAGTTTTTGTTTCTCAATGGAATGTATTTTTGTTGAGAATTATGAAATATTTCTTTAAATGCTAGCCACTGCTTACCCACCGCCACACCTTTTAATCTATTTTTCCAATCTACCTTAGCCAACTCGCCCCTCATACTTATGTAATTGGCTTTATTTAAGTTTAAGACTCTAGTTTCGGACTTAGGCAAATCACTCTCAAAATTAAGGAGAAATTCTATCATATTATGATCACTCTGCCCCAGAGGATCCTTTACTATGAGATTGTTAATTAACCCTGTCTCATTACACAGTACAAGATCTAAAATAGCCTGTTCCCTGGTTGGTTCCATGACATATTGTTCTAGGAAACTGTCCCGAATGCATTCCATGAACTCATCCTCCAGACTACCTTTGCCAGTCTATATGAAGATTAAAGCCCCCCAAGATTATTGCATTGCCTTTGTTGCAAGCTCCTACTATTTCTTGATTAATATTCTGTCCAACGGTATAGCTACTGTTGGGGGGCCTATATACTACTCCCACCAGTGTTTTCTGCCCCTTTTTATTCCTTATCTCCACCCATACTGATTCTACTTCCTGATCTTCCGAGCCAAGATCTTTTCTCGCTACTGTCCTTATGTCATTCTTTATTATCAGGGCTACTCCCCCTCCTTTTCCATTCTGTTTGGGTCAGGATTCAGATTTTCAAAATTTTAACACCTGACCTGACCCCAACACACCCGTTTTTCATTGTTAAAATTCACCCCTTACTTTCTGTAACACCCTTTATGCCAACATTTAAAATTAAATCTGCATATGTGAGCACTAATAATGAGGTTCTATACGTAAACATTTATATAAACACTTAATAATAGGAAAACCGTATCAAAACATTTCACTATCATGGTTTGTTGATAATCAACAACAACAACTTGTATTTATATAGCGCCTTTAACGTAGTAAAACGTCCCAAGGCGTTTCACAGGAGCGTTATCAAACAAAATTTGACACCGAGCCACATAAGGAGGTATTAGGACAGATGACCAAAAGTTTGGTCAAAGAGGTAGGTTTTAAGGAGCATCTTAATGAAGGAGAGCAAGGTAGAGAGGCGGAGAGGTTCAGGGAGGGATTTACAGAGCTTAGGGCCTAGGCAGCTGAAAGCATGGCCACCAATGGTAGAGCAATTAAAATCGGAGAGGCCAGAATTGGAGGAGCACCGAGATCTTGGAGGGTTGTAGGGCTGGAGTAGGTTCCAGAGATAGGGAGGGGCGAAGCCATGCAGGGATTTGAAAAAAATGGTGTGAATTTGAAAATTAAGGTGTTGTCCGACCGGGAGCCAATCTAGGTCAGGGAGCACATGTATCCAATCAATATCCAAAATACTTTCTGAAAATATTTTTGTCTGCCTTTTAATTCTCAGCAAAGGAAATTTCTAATCCAAAATAAATTTTCTTTCTCCTTCTTGAAGACCCACCTTAAAACCTACACCTTTGACCGACCGCTTTGTCACCCCTTCAAATATTTCCTTCTTTGGCTTAGCGATGATTTATTTCTGATTATGTCTGAGAAGCACTGTAGGATGTTTTTCTATGTTAAACCTGCTGTATAGATTGCTATTGTTGGGGCAGAGTGGGATGTTAGAGGGCAGTGGGGATATTAAGAGACTGAGGAAGACGTTAGGAGGAAAGAAACTATATATGGGTTATGTTGGCCACGCTGATGTTATAAACACAGGTGAGATAAAAAGGACACGGCTAAGATTGATCTTATGCTGAGAAGGTGATTTAAATTTCCTGCATAAAATGGCTGCTCATACAAGAAAAAGGCGCAGTTGAACACTGAAGAGTTCCGTGAGCTGTAAAATTCTGGTTAGTGTGAAGTTATTTATCATTTAAAAGTCACTGAGTGGCATGAAGCTCAATGATTGCCAGATGATATAATAATAGCCATGTACTGAAAGTCCATCGATTTTTTGAATTAGATGAATTGTATTTTGCACTTCCTGACTACAGAATGTGCAGTAGAATTCTACTGTAATATTGCACTGCCGATCTCTGTGATTAGTGGTTACCCTGAATATTGCCTTTTATTACCAGTGGAAACAAAAATTGGCCAGAGTGTATAATGGGTGGCCAACCTGCCAACGCTGGTTTTGTACCACCACCGAAGTTGAATATTACCCCTTTCTTTGCTTTCAAAACTCAACTTTCTTCTTTAAAACAAAAATCAAATTAACATGAGGAAAAACTGCCTGTCTGCCTTTCTCTCTATTTTTGTCTTTCTCTCTGTCTCCTTCTCCCTCTGTTTCATAGGTGTTAGAAATTAGAATTTCTGTCTCACAAATGTGTGGAATTAAAATTTACTTTTTCCAACAGGCAAGTGCAGGTAATTAGTTGACTACAAAAGTCAATTTATAACATTATTATATAAATAAAACGCTTCTTTCTCATTCACCTCTCTCTATTTCCTCCTCTCTAACTTCAGTCTCTCATCCCTTTCTTTGACCCCTTTCTTTATCACTCTCCCTTAGTTTAATATATTAAAAACAATTATAGAACATAAAACAAAAGCTACAATAGGTGTGGTTATTTTCTCTCTCTTTCTCCCTCTGATGCACACACAGACACACACATCTACAGATTTAAACAGCAATTAATATAAATTTTACCTCAGTAAAACTTTTGAAATTTGTGTTTTGTTTTTCTAAATTTCTTGAAGAAAAACTAATAAGCAGAAAGTAAAGAAAATATCCCATCAGCATAGCTGACTGAATGGTACAGATGCAGATGTGAAGTTAGCTACACTGCACATGCTAAGAGTGCACAATCTAAATTCAGCTCACAGAATCAATGTCAGGGACAAAAAAATTAAGTTTGATAAAGTACCACATATTAGACTTGTTAGCAAAATTCAAACCCATGGGATTAAAGGGACAGTGGTAGGAGGATACAAAATTGGCTAAGGGATAGAAAGAAGAGAGTAGTGGCGAATGGTTGTTCTGCAGACAGGAGGGAAGTATACAATGGTGTCCCCCAGGGGTCGGTATTAGGGCCATTGCTCTTTTTGATCTATATTAATGACCTGGACTTGGGTATATAGGGCATAATTTCAAAGTTTGTAGATGACGCAAAACTCGGAAATATTATAAACAATGAGGAGGATAGCAACAGACTTTAGGAGGACATAGATTGACTGGTGAAATGGGCAGACACATGGCAGATGACATTTAATGCAGAGATGTGTGAAGTGATACATTTTGGAAGGAAGAATGAGGAAAGGCAATATAAACTAAATGGTACAATTTTAAAGATAATGCAGGAACAGAGAGACCTCGGGGTGTATGTACACAAATCTTTGAAGGTGGCAGTATAAGTTGAGAAGACTGTTAAAAAAGCATATGGGATCCCTGGATTTATTAATAGCGGCATAGAGTACAAAAGTAAGGCGGTTATGCTAAACCTTTATAAAACACTGGTTATGCATCAGTTGGAGTACTGTGTCCATTCTGGGCACCACACTTTCGGAAGGATGTCAAGTCTTGGAGAATTTTGATAGAGTACATAGTCAGTAACCAAAGGACACAGATTTAAAGCAATTAGCAAAAGAACCACAGGGGAGATGAGGAGAATTTTTTTAATGGAGCGAATTGTTATGATCTGGAATGCACAGCCTGAAAGTGTGGTGGAAGCAGATTCAACAGTAACTTTCAAAAGGGAATTGGAGAAATACTTGAAAAGTATGGACTTTCTATCCACTTTCACTAGAGACCTTCCATCAGAATCTCAGTTGTTTATTCAAAAGCAATACTTTCTAACAACTGTTATTTGTTATGAGCTGGACTGCGCTGCCTGAAAGGTGTTGGAAGCAGGTTCAATAGTAAATTTGAAAAGGGAATTGGATAAATACTTGTAAAGGAAAACATTTCAGGGCTATGGGGAAAGAGCGGGGGAATGGGACTAATTGGATAGAGCTTTCAAAGAGCTGGCACAGGCCTCCTTCTGTGCTGTAAGATTCTATGATTCTAAATCCAAGCCCAGGCTTTTGGGAAAGGCTGAAGACTTCAAGTAAAACTTTAAGTAAGACATTAAAAGACACAAAAGGTAATTCAATGGATAAATTTATTTATATTATTGTGAAACGTGTATCTATTTAAAATTTTATTTAAACCCCTATTTTGGACATTAACATTTTCAGTTACAGAGAAAAATGGGCGAATGAACACATTTTCAGGAAGCATTTTGAGCAACTGATGGGAACTCGGTGGTCAAATTGCACAACCTTAGGGTAATATACTCTAACTATAAAATAGCAGCGAGTGTACGTCACACAGTGTGACACCTTTAACAATGAGAATGCCTATCACAGTGCCACCTAGAGGAGTAACAGGTACTGCAGGTACTCACAATAAGTTTTCAATGAAACAGGTGCCACATGCACCATATTTAATATGTAATTAGTTCACTTTGTGCTCGCATTTTGTAGCACAAAGGGAGATGTTTAAAACTACACAGGAAGATTGCTCAGGAGCTGGAAGTTCTGTCAGTGCGACTCTATATAAAATTAGTAAAAGGCCCATGACTCATTCAGTGGGAGCTGCATTTCTATTTCTGTTTCACAATAAACAGCATAAAGTACTTAGCCTATTCTGGAAATAAGTGATTAAAAAACATCCTTACATTCCTCCACTTCTCTGTGAGCAACAAAATCTCACATTGAAGATAGATAATGGGCAGCGTTCCGAAGCTGAACTAGGCATTCATGTTAAATCAGAAAACCATTTTAATCAGTTCATCCACATAATTGTCAGGACCACATTTGCTTTGCTCAGCACTAATTAACTCGCTGTCTGCTCGCTTTGCACACAACAGAGGGCAGAGGGAAACAAAGAGAGAGTGGATTTAGACAAATCATATCAAGAGTTAACATTTTTTTTATTGTCTAAGAAAAATTCTGTACTTACTTACCGTACAAGACAGTGATCAGTGAGACGGGCATGACGAGGATCCCCACCAGCATGTCTGCAATTGCCAGAGACATTAGGAAGTAGTTTGTGGCATTCTGCAGTTTTTTCTCTAGTGACACTGCCATGATAACAAGAATGTTTCCACCAATCGTCAAGATTATGATGATGATAATAAGCAGCGCTGGCCAGTTCCTCTCCTTTCTGTCATCGCAGGCTTCGTTTGGTAGGGCTTCAGGGGCTAGGGTTAGGTTACAAGAGCCAGAATTGTTTGCAAGTCCTGTCAGGGCTCTGCTGCTGAGTGTACTAAGATTCAGCAGTAAAGGTGCAGAGGAGTACGTGGTCAGGTTAAGAGAGTTCCCTACTTCACTTAAAGAACTCATTCTCTGAACCTCAGCCTTCGAGACTCATCAGCAAAATCGATCACGTTTGAAGTGTGTCACCGTCATAGATAAAAGGAGTATGGGTCCTGACACCTAACGCCATTAATGTGGACACCGAAAGCCATCATCCTTCTTCTGGTCTCTCTTGTGCAGCATTACAGACTACAACCACTCTGGTCCCGTTACCATTACTAGAAAACACATACTCCAGACTGAAACTGTAGCAGCAGAACCATCCCAAGTAATTAATCTTTGCGTGTATTCATTGCTGGTTTCTTTCAGTAACTCCTTCCAAAGGCAGTTTAAAAAAAAAAGGTTGTTCTCATTGCAGTCACGGGAAAATAATCTTTATCCCAGATCAAAACTGCACTTGTAAAACCAGTCCTTAACCTCAGGCTTGTTATTTATTCTTCACTAATAAAGCTGCAGATTTTACACCTTCCAAAGCTAGGATTAATTCCCTTTTGATTTAAACGGATAGTTTCCCAGCAATAAGATCTGTAGAGTAGATGTGCTTGTTTGCCAGTTAGTACGATCAGTCTGTGGTCTGTGCATTTTCATTCATCCTCCAGTGCATTTGTTCGCTGTCTTTCCATCAGTTGCTCTCACCTCCTTTTGGCAGGGAATCAGCAATGACTGCTCAGTGTGGGTGGGCTGCACCACTAAGTATGGGACTTCCAGCAAAGCACTTTCATCATCTTTTCTACCAGTACTTGTCTGCAGTGTGCCTCCGTCAGTTACTGAAAGCATAAATAGGATATGAGCAATGCTTTAACTACCTGTGATGATGTCAGTCTGCTCATACACATTAATCAAAAAGATTAATTTCCACAAAAAGAACTTCATTTAATGTCTAGGAAATGTTATCACTCAATTTGAAATTATCATTAAAAGTCTACAATGAATACTTTGATTTGCCATCTTGATTCATCTTTGAAAGATAATTGACTGTATGACTGACTGATGTGAGCAGTAGGAATGTGTATTCCAAATTTATCCATGTCTAGCCTATTTGGATTAATTTGGAAAATTAAATCACAGTCAATGATATACTCACATACATAATTACAGTCCATGATCTACTCACATACATAATCAGAGTGCATGATGTACACACATACATAATCAGAGTCCAGGATCTACTCACGTACATAAACACAGTCTTCAATCTATTCACATATATAAACACAGTCCGCGCTCTATTCACATACATAAACACAGTCCGCGATCTATTCACATACATAATCACAATCCGTGATCTATTCACATACATAATCACAATCCTCGATCTCTTCACTAACATAATCATAGTCCGCGATCTACTCACATACATATACACAGTCTATGATCTACTCACATACCTAATAATAGTCTATGATGTACTCACATACATAATCACAGTCCTCGATCAATTCACATACATAAACACAGTCCGTGATCTACTCATACATAATCACAATCCGTGATCTATTCACATACACAAGCACAGTCCACCATCTACTCACATACATAATCACAGTCTGCGATCTATTCACATATATAAACACAGTCCGTGATCTATTCACATACATAAACACAGTCCGTGATCTACTCACATGCATAATCACAGTCTGCGATCTATTCACATACATAATCACAGTCCATGATCTAATCACATACATAATCACAGACTATGATCTAGTCGCATACATAAACACATTCTATGATCTACTCACATACATAATCGCAGTCCATGATCTACTCATATACATAAACACAGTCTTCAATCTATTCACATATATAAACACAGTCCGCGATCTATTCACATACATAAACACAGTCCATGATCTATTCATGTATATAATCACAGTCCGTGATCTATTCACATACATAATTACAGTCCATGATCTACTCACATGCATAATCACAGTCCACGATCTACTCACATACATAAACACAGTCTATGATCCACTCACATACATAATCACAGTCCATGATCTACTCACATACACAATCACGTCCATGGTCTATTCATACATAAACAGAGTCTATGAACTACTCACATATATAATCACAGTCCTCAATCTATTCACATATATAAACCCAGTCCGCGCTATTTTCACATACATAAACACAGTCCGCGATCTATTCACATACATAATCACAATCCGTGATCTATTCACATACATAATTACAGTCCGTGATCTACTCGCATACATAATCACAATCCTCGATCTCTTCACTAACATAGTCATAGTCCGCGATCTACTCACATACATAAACACAGTCTATGATCTACTCACATATATAATCACAGTCCATGATCTACTCACATACATAATCACAGACTATGATCTACTCACATACATAATCACAGACTATGATCTACTCACATACCTAATAATAGTCCATGATGTACTCACATACATAATCACAGTCCTCAATCAATTCACATACATAAACACAGTCCGTGACCTACTCATACATAATCACAATCCGTGATCTATTCACATACACAAGCACAGTCCACCATCTACTCACATACATAATCACAGTCCGCGATCTATTCACATATATAAACACAGTCCGTGATCTATTCACATACATAAACACAGTCCGTGATCTACTCACATGCATAATCACAGTCCGCGATCTATTCACATACATAATCACAGTCCATGATCTACTCACATACATAATCACAGACTATGATCTAGTCGCATACATAAACACATTCTATGATCTACTCACATACATAATCGCAGTCCATGATCTACTCATATACATAAACACAGTCTTCAATCTATTCACATATATAAACACAGTCCATGATCTATTCACGTACATAATCACAGTCCGTGATCTATTCACATACATAATTACAGTCTGTGATCTACTCACATACATAAACACAGTCTCACATATATAATCACAGTCCGTGCTCTATTCACATTCATAAACTCAGTCCATGATCTACTCACATACATAATCGTAGTCCATGATCTACACTCATACATACACACAGTCCATGATCTACTCACATGCATAAACACAGTCCATTATCTACTTACATACATAATCACAGTCCATGGTCTACTCACATGCATAATCACGGTCCATGATCTACTCACATACCTAATAACAGTCCGTGATCTACTCACATACATAATCACAGTCCATGATCTACTCACATGCATAATCACAGTCCATGATTAACCCAAATACATAAACACAGTCCATGCACTGCTCACATGCATAAACACAGTCCATGATCTACTCACATACATAAACACAGTCTATGATCTACGCACATATATAATCAGTCCATGACCTACTCACATACATAATCAAAGTCTATGATATACTTGCATATATAAACACAGTCTATGATCTGCTCACATACATAATCACAATCCATCATCGACTCACATACATAATTACAGTCCATGATCTACTCACATATATAAGTCCATGATCTACTCACATACATAATCACAGTCTATGATATACTCACATGCATAAACACAGTCCGTGATCTATTCACATACATAAACACCGGCCATGACTTCTCACATACATAATCACAGTCCATGATCTACTCACATATATAATCAGTCCATGATCTCCTCACATACATAATCACAGTCCATGATCTACTCACATACATAATCTCAGTCCATGATCTACACACATGCATAATCACAGTCCATGATATACTCACATACATAAACACAGTCCATGGAATGCTCACATATATAGACACAGTCCGTGATCTACTCACATACATAAACACAGTCCATCATCTACTCATATACATAAACACAATCCATGATCTAATCACATACATAATCACAGTCCACAATGTACTCACATACATAATTACACTCCATGATCTACTCACATACATAATCACAGACCATGATCTACTCACATACATAATCACAGTCCATGATCTACTCACATACATAATCACAGTTCAGGGTCTACTCACATACATAATCGTAGTCCATGATCTACACTCATACATACACACAGTCCACGATCTACTCACATACATAAACACAGTCCATTATCTACTCACATACATAATCACAGTCCACGATCTACTCACATACCTAATAACAGTCCACAATCTACTCACATACATTATCACAGTCCTCGATCTATTCACATGCATAATCACAGTCCGTTATCTATTCAAATGCGGAAACACAGTCCGTTATCTATTCACATGCAGAAACACAGTCCGTGATCTATTCACATACATAAACAAAGTCCGTGATCTACTCACATGCATAATCACAGTCCATGATCTACTCACATACATAATCACAGTCTATGATCTACTCACATACATAAACACAGTCTATTATCTACTCACATACATAATCACAGTCTATGATCTACTGACATATATAATCACGGTCCATGACCTACTCACATACATAATCACAGTCTATGATCTACTCACATACATAATCACTGTCTATGATCTACTCACATGCATAATCACAGTCCATGATCTATTCACATGCATAATCACAGTCCATGATCTACTTACATACATAAACACCGGACATGTTCTAAACACATACATAAACACAGTCCGTGATCTACTCACATGCATAATCACAGTCCATGATCTACTCATATACATAATCACAGTCCATGATCTACTTACATATATAAACACAGTCCATCAAATATTCAGATACATAAACACAGTCCGTGATCTACTCACATACATAATCACAGTCCATGATCTACTCATATACATAATCACAGTCCATGATCTAATCACATACATAAACACAGTCCATCAAATATTCAGATACATAAACACAGTCCGTGATCTACTCACATACATAATCACAGTCCATGATCTGCTCACATACATAAACACAGTCCATGATCTAATCATATACATAATCACAGTCCATCATCTACTCACATACATAATAACAGTCCATGATCTACTCACATACATAATCACAGTCCATGATCTAATCACATGCATAATCACAGTCCATGATCTACTCACATACATAATCACAGTCCATGGTCTACTCACACACAGAATCACAGTCCATGATCTAATCACATGCATAATCACAGTCCATGATCTACTCACATACATAATCACAGTCCATGATCTACTCACATACATAATCACAGTCCATGATCTAATCGCATGCATAATCACAGTCCATGATCTACTCACATACATAATCACAGTCCATGATCTACTCACATACATAATCACAATCCATGATCTAATCACTTGCATAATCACAGTCCATGATCTACTCACATACGTAATCACAGTCCATGATCTAATCACATGCATAATCACAGTCCATGATCTACTCACATACATAATCACAGTCCATGATCTACTCACATACATAATCACAGTCCATGATCTAATCACATGCATAATCACAGTCCATGATCTACTCACATACATAATCACAGTCCATGATCTACTTACATACATAAACACCGGACATGATCTAATCACATACATAAACACAGTCCATCAAATATTCAGATACATAAACACAGTCCGTGATCTACTCACATATATAATCACAGTCCATGATCTAATCACATACATAAACACAGTCCATGATCGACTCACATACATAAACACAGTCCATGATCTACTCACATACACAAACACAGTCCATTATCTGCTCACATACATAAACAAAGTCCACGATCTACTCACATGCATAATCAGTCCATGATCTACTCACATACATCAACACAGTCCATAAATTAGTCACATACATAAACACAGTCCATGATCTACTCACATATATAATCACAGTCCATGATCTAATCACATGCATAATCACAGTCCATGATCTACCCACACACATAAACAAAGTCCATGCACTGCTTACATGCATAAACACAGTCCATGATCTACTCACATACATCAACACAGTCCATGATCTACTCACATGTATAATCAGTCCATGATCTACTCACATACATAATCACAGTCCTCGATCTATTCACATACATAAACACAGTCCATGATCTACTCACATACATAATCTCAGTCCATGATATACTTACATACATAAACACAGTCCATGATCTAATCACATACATAAACACAGTCCATGGAATGCTCAAATATATAAACACAGTCCATGATCTACTCACATACATAAACACAGTCCATGATCTACTCACATACATAAACACAGTCCATGATCTACTCATATACGTAAACACAATCCATGATCTAATCACATACATAATCACACTCCATGATCGATTCACATGCATAATCACAGACCATGATCTACTCACATACATAATCACAGTCCATGATCTACTCACATACATAATCACAGTTCAGGATCTACACACATACATAAACTCAGTTCATGATCTACTCACATACATAATCGTAGTCCATGATCTACACTCATACATACACACAGTCCACGATCTACTCACATACATAAACACAGTCCATTATCTACTCACATACATAAACACAGTCCACGATCTACTCACACACCTAATAACAGTCCACAATCTACTCACATACATTGTCACAGTCCTCGATCTATTCACATGCATAATCACAGTCGTTATCTATTCACATGCAGAAACACAGTCCATTATGTATTCACATGCAGAAACACAGTTCGTGATCTATTCACATGCATAATCAGAGTCCATGATCTACTCACATATATAATCACAGTCTATGATCGACTCACATACATAAACACAGGCCTAGAAATTCGGTGGGGTTAGCGCCCAATTAGAGGCGTTAGAGGGCCTTGCGCCGGAATTATAGCCGCGATCGAAATTGCGTTGGGCCCTACCATCGGCGTTAGCCGGTAGCGCTGCGCCGGCACCGATGACGTCATCGGTGAGCGCAGCGTCCCGGTTGCCGTGGTAACGCGGCCGGACGCCCAAATTCAGTTGCGGCCGCCTCGCCCGTGGCAGCCGCAACCAACGATTGTTCAACGGGATGTTGCAGCACGTAGCGCCAGCGCATTAAGGTGGAGCGGCGGCCGGCCGCTTTCCCGGCGGCCGCCTGCCCGGACCATCCTCCCCGGACTCCTCCACCACAGTCCATGATCTACTCACATACATAATCACAGACTATGATCTACTCACATACATAATCACAGACTATGATCTACTCACATACCTAATAATAGTCCAAGATGTACTCACATACATAATCACAGTCCTCGATCAATTCACATACATAAACACAGTCCGCGATCTATTCACATATATAAACACAGTCCGTGATCTATTCACATACATAAACACAGTCCGTGATCTACTCACATGCATAATCACAGTCCGCGATCTATTCACATACATAATCACAGTCCATGATCGACTCACATACATAATCACAGACTATGATCTAGTCGCATACATAAACACATTCTATGATCTACTCACATACATAATTGCAGTCCATGATCTACTCATATCCATAAACACAGTCTTCAATCTATTCACATATATAAACACAGTCCATGATCTATTCATGTACATAATCACAGTCCGTGATCTATTCACATACATAATTACAGTCTGTGATCTACTCACATACATAAACAGAGTCTCACATATATAATCACAGTCCGTGCTCTATTCACATACATAAACTCAGTCCATGATCTACTCACATACATAATCGTAGTCCATGATCAACACTCATACATACACACAGTCCATGATCTACTCACATACATAAACACAGTCCATTATCTACTTACATACATAATCACAGTCCATGATCTACTCACATGCATAATCACAGTCCATGATCTACTCACATACCTAATAACAGTCCACGATCTACTCACATACATAATCACAGTCCTCGATCTATTCACATGCATAAACATAATTCGCGATCTATTCACATACATAAACACAGTCCGTGATCTACTCACATACATAATCACAGTCCATGATCTACTCACATGCATAATCACAGTCCATGATTAACCCACATACATAAACACAGTCCATGCACTGCTCACATGCATAAACACAGTCCATGATCTACTCACATACATAAACACAGTCTATGATCTACTCACATATATAATCAGTCCATGACCTACTCACATACATAATCACAGCCTATGATATACTTGCATATATAAACACAGTCTATGATCTGCTCACATACATAATCACAGTCCATAATCTACTCACATATGTAATCACAGTCTATGATCTACTCACATACATAATCACTGTCTATTATCAACTCACATACATAATCACAGTCCATGATCTACTCACATTTATAATCACAGTCCATGATCTACTCACATATATAAACACAGTCCATGATCTACTTACATACATAAACACTGGACATGATCTAATCACATATATAAACACAGTCCATCAAATATTCACATACATAAACACAGTCCATGATCTACTCACATATATAATCACAGTCCATAGTCTACACACATACATAATTAAAGCCCATGATCAAATCACAGACAAAATCACAGTCCATGATCTAATCACATACATAAACACAGTCCATGATCGACTCACATACATAAACACAGTCCATGATCTACTCACATACATAATCACAGTCGATGATCTAATAACATACATAAACAAAGTCCACGATCTACTCACATACACAAGCACAGTCCATGAGCTAGTCACATACATAATCACAGTCCATAAATTAGTCACATACATAAACACAGTCCATGATCTACTCACATACATCTTCGCAGTCCATGATCTACTCAGATACATAATCACAGTCGATGGTCTAATCACATACATAAACACAGTCCATGATCGACTCACATACATAAACACAGTCCATGATCTACTCACATACATAAACACAGTCCATGATCTACTCACATACATAATCACAGTCCATTATCTACTCACATACATAAACACAGTCCATTATCTACTCACATACACAAGCACAGTCCATGAGCTAATCACATACATAATCACAGTCCATAAATTAGTCACATACATAAACACAGTCCATGATCTACTCACATACATAATCGCAGTCCATGATCTAATCACATACATAATCACAGTCCATTAGCGAATCACAAACATAATCACAGTCCATGATCTACTTACATATATAATCAAATTCCATGATCTGCTCACATACAGAATCACAGTCCATGATCTACTCACATACATAATCACAGTCCATGATCTACTCACATACACAATTACAGTACATGATCTAATAACATACATAATCACAGTCCATGATCTACTCACATATATAATCACAGTCCATGATCTAATCACATACATAAACACAGTCCATGATCTTATCACATACATAATCACAGTCCATGATCTACTCACATACATAATCCCAGTTCAGGATTTACACACATACATATACACAATCCATGATCTACTCACATATATAATCGTAGTCCATGATCTACACTCACACATAAACACAGTTCACGATCTACTCACATACATAACCACAGTCCTCGATCTATTCACATGCATAAACACCGTCTATGATCTACTCACATGCGTAATCACAATCCATGATCTACTCACATATATAATCACAGTTCACGATGTACTCACATAACTAATAACATTCCGTGATCAAATCACATACATAATCACAGTCTGTTATCTATTCACATACATAAACACTGTCCATGATCTAATCACATACATAAGCACAGTCCATGATATACTGATATACATAATCACAGTCCACGATCTACTCACACACATAATCACATTCAATGATCTACTCAAACACATAATCACAGTTCATGATCTACTCACATACATAATCACGGTCCATGATCTACACTCATACATAAACACAGTCCACGATCTACTCACATACATAAACACAGTCCATGATCTATTCACATACCTAATAACAATCCACGATCTACACACATACATAATCACAGTCCATGATCTACTCACATACATAATCACAGTCTATGATCTACTCACAAACATAAACAGGGTCCATGATCTACTCACATACATAATCACAGTCCATGATCTACTCACATACATAATCACGGTCCATGATCTACTCACATACATAATCACGGTCCATGATCTACTCACATACATAATCACAGTCCATGAGCTAATCACAAACATAATCAAAGTCCAGGATCTACTCACATATATAATCTCAGTCCATGATCTAATCACAGACTTAATCACAGTCAATGGTCTACTCACATACATAAACACAGCCCACGATCTACTCACATACATAATCACACTCCATGAACTACTCAAACACATAATCACAGTTCATGATCTGCTCACATACATAATCACAGTTCAGGATCTACACTCATACATAAACATAGTCCATGATCTACTCACATACATAATCACAGTCCATGATTAACTCACATATATAATCACAGTCCACGGTCTACTCATATACCTAATAACAGTCCACGATCTACTCACATTACATAATCATAGTCCATGATCTACTCTCATATATAATCAGTCCATGATCTACTCACATACATAATCACAGTCCATGATTTACTCACATGCATAATCTCAGTCCATGATCTACTCACATACATAATCACAGTCCTCGATCTATTCACATACATAAACACAGTCCACGATCTAATCACATACATAAACACAGTCCATGATCTACGCACATATATAATCAAATTCCATGATCTAATCATATACATAAACAGAGTCCATGATCTGCTCACATACATAATATCAATCCATGATCTAATCACATACATAAACAAAGTCCATGATCTACTCACACACATAAACACAGTCCTTCAACAGCTCACATACATAAACAGTCAATGATCTACTCACATACATAAACACAGTCCATGATCTACTCACATACATAAACAGAGTCCATGATCTGCTCACATACATATTATCAATCCATGATCTATTCACATACAAAATCAGAGTCCATGATCTACTCACATACACAAAAGAGTCTGGGATCTACTCACATATATAAACATAGTCCATGAGCTAATCACATACATAATCACAGTCCATGATCTACTGACATACATAATCACAGTCCATGATGTACACACATACATAAACACAGTCCATGATCTAAACACATACATAATCACAGTCCATGATCTACTCACATACATAAACACAGTCCATGATCTAAACACATACATAATCACAGTCCATGATCTACTCACATATATAAACACAGTCCATGATCTACTCTCATAGATAATCACAGTCCATCGTCGACTCACATATATAATTAAAGCCCATGATCAAATCACAAACAAAATCACAGTCCATGATCTACTCACATACATAAACAGTCAATGATCTGCTCACATACATAAACACAATCCATGATCTACTCACATATATAAACACAGTCCATGATCTACTCACATGCATAATCACAGTCCTCGATCTATTCACATACATAAACAGAGTCCGCGATCTAATCACATACATAAACACAGTCCGTGATCTATGCACATATATAATCAAATTCCATGATCTATTCACATACATAAACAGAGTCCATGATCTGCTCACATACATAATATCAATCCATGATCTAATCACATACATAAACAAAGTCCATGATCTACTCACACACATAAACACAGTCCTTCAACAGCTCACATACATAAACAGTCAATGATCTACTCACATACATAAACACAGTCCATGATCTACTCACATACATAAACAGAGTCCATGATCTGCTCACATACATAATATCAATCCATGATCTATTCACATACAAAATCAGAGTCCATGATCAACTCACATACATAATTACAGTCCATGATCTACTCTCATACATAATCACAGTCCATGGTCTACTCACATATATAATTAAAGCCCATGATCAAATCACATACAAAATCACAGTCCATGATCTACTCACATACATAAACACAGTCCGTGATCAGCTCACATACAGAATCAGAGTCCATGATCTACTCACATACATAATTACAGTCTTAGATTTACTCACATACATAAACACAGTCCATGATCTGCTCACATACAGAATCACAGTCCATGATCTGCTCATATACATAATCACAGTCCATGATCTGCTCACATACATATTCACAGTCTATGATCTACTCACATACATAAACACAGTCCATGATCTACTCATGTACATAAACAGTCAATAATCTACTCACATACATAAACACAGTCCATGATCTACTCACATACATAAACACAGTCCATGGTCTGCTCACATACATAATAGCAATCCATGATCTACTCACATACAAAATCAGAGTCAATGATCTACTCACACACATAATAACAGTCTGGGATCTACTCATATACATATTCACGGTCCATGATCTATTCACATACATAATCACTGTCCATGATCTACTCACATACATAATCACAGTCTATGATCTACTCACATACATAATCACAGTCCATGATCTAAACACATACATAATCACAGTCCATGATCTACTCACATACATAAACACAGTCCATGATCTAAACACATACATAATCACAGTCCATGATCTACTCACATATATAAACACAGTCCATGATCTACTCTCATAGATAATCACAGTCCATCGTCGACTCACATATATAATTAAAGCCCATGATCAAATCACAAACAAAATCACAGTCCATGATCTACTCACATACATAAACAGTCAATGATCTGCTCACATACATAAACACAATCCATGATCTACTCACATATATAAACACAGTCCATGATCTACTCACATGCATAATCACAGTCCTCGATCTATTCACATACATAAACAGAGTCCGCGATCTAATCACATACATAAACACAGTCCGTGATCTATGCACATATATAATCAAATTCCATGATCTATTCACATACATAAACAGAGTCCATGATCTGCTCACATACATAATATCAATCCATGATCTAATCACATACATAAACAAAGTCCATGATCTACTCACACACATAAACACAGTCCTTCAACAGCTCACATACATAAACAGTCAATGATCTACTCACATACATAAACACAGTCCATGATCTACTCACATACATAAACAGAGTCCATGATCTGCTCACATACATAATATCAATCCATGATCTATTCACATACAAAATCAGAGTCCATGATCAACTCACATACATAATTACAGTCCATGATCTACTCTCATACATAATCACAGTCCATGGTCTACTCACATATATAATTAAAGCCCATGATCAAATCACATACAAAATCACAGTCCATGATCTACTCACATACATAAACACAGTCCGTGATCAGCTCACATACAGAATCAGAGTCCATGATCTACTCACATACATAATTACAGTCTTAGATTTACTCACATACATAAACACAGTCCATGATCTGCTCACATACAGAATCACAGTCCATGATCTGCTCATATACATAATCACAGTCCATGATCTGCTCACATACATATTCACAGTCTATGATCTACTCACATACATAAACACAGTCCATGATCTACTCATGTACATAAACAGTCAATAATCTACTCACATACATAAACACAGTCCATGATCTACTCACATACATAAACACAGTCCATGGTCTGCTCACATACATAATAGCAATCCATGATCTACTCACATACAAAATCAGAGTCAATGATCTACTCACACACATAATAACAGTCTGGGATCTACTCATATACATATTCACGGTCCATGATCTATTCACATACATAATCACTGTCCATGATCTACTCACATACATAATCACAGTCTATGATCTACTCACATACATAATCACAGTCCATGATCTAAACACATACATAATCACAGTCCATAATCTACTCACATACATAAGCACAGTCCATGATCTGCTCACATACATATTCACAGTCTATGATCTACTCACATACATAAACACAGTCCATGATCTACTCATGTACATAAACAGTCAATAATCTACTCACATACATAAACACAGTCCATGATCTACTCACATACATAAACACAGTCCATGGTCTGCTCACATACATAACAGCAATCCATGATCTACTCACATACAAAATCAGAGTCAATGATCTACTCACATACATAATAACAGTCTGGGATCTACTCATATACATATTCACGGTCCATGATCTATTCACATACATAAACACAGTCTGTGATCTACTCATACATAATCACAATCCGTGATCTATTCACATACACAAGCACAGTCCACCATCTACTCACATACATAATCACAGTCCGCGATCTATTCACATATATAAACACAGTCCGTGATCTATTCACATACATAAACACAGTCCGTGATCTACTCACATGCATAATCACAGTCCGCGATCTATTCACATACATAATCACAGTCCATGATCTACTCACATACATAATCACAGACTATGATCTACTCATATACATAAACACAGTCTTCAATCTATTCACATATATAAACACAGTCCATGATCTATTCATGTACATAATCACAGTCCGTGATCTATTCCCATACATAATTACAGTCTGTGATCCACTAACATACATAAACACAGTCTCACATATATAATCACAGTCCGTGCTCTATTCACATACATAAACTCAGTCCATGATCTACTCACATACATAATCGTAGTCCATGATCTACACTCATACATACACACAGTCCATGATCTACTCACATACATAAACACAGTCCATTATCTACTTACATACATAATCACAGTCCATGATCTACTCACATGCATAATCACAGTCCATGATCTACTCACATACCTAATAACAGTCCACGATCTACTCACATACATAATCACAGTCCTCGATCTATTCACATGCATAAACATAATTCGCGATCTATTCACATACATAAACACAGTTCGTGATCTACTCACATACATAATCACAGTCCATGATCTACTCACATGCATAATCACAGTCCATGATTAACCCACATACATAAACACAGTCCATGCACTGCTCACATGCATAAACACAGTCCATGATCTACTCACATACATAAACACAGTCTATGATCTACTCACATATATAATCAGTCCATGACCTACTCACATACATAATCACAGTCTATGATATACTTGCATATATAAACACAGTTTATGATCTGCTCACATACATAATCACAGTCCATAATCTACTCACATACATAATCACAGTCCATGGTCTACACACATACATAATTAAAGCCCATGATCAAATCACAGACAAAATCACAGTCCATGATCTAATCACATACATAAACACAGTCCATGATCGACTCACATACATAAACACAGTCCATGATCTACTCACATACATAATCACAGTCGATGATCTAGTCACATACATAAACAAAGTCCACGATCTACTCACATACACAAGCACAGTCCATGAGCTAATCACATACATAATCACAGTCCATAAATTAGTCACATACATAAACACAGTCCATGATCTACTCACATACATCTTCGCAGTCCATGATCTACTCAGATACATAATCACAGTCGATGATCTAATCACATACATAAACATAGTCCATGATCTACTCACACACACAAACACAGTCCATTATCTACTCACATACATAAAGAAAGTCCACGATCTACTCACATACACAAGCACAGTCCATGAGCTAATCACATACATAATCACAGTCCATAAATTAGTCACATACATAAACACAGTCCATGATCTACTCACATACATAATCGCAGTCCATGATCTAATCACATACATAATCACAGTCCATTAGCGAATCACAAACATAATCACAGTCCATGATCTACTGACATATATAATCAAATTCCATGATCTGCTCACATACAGAATCACAGTCCATGATCTACTCACATACACAATTACAGTACATGATCTAATAACATACATAATCACAGTCCATGATCTACTCACATATATAATCACAGTCCATGATCTAATCACATACATAAACACAGTCCATGATCTTATCACATACATAATCACAGTCCATGATCTACTCACATACATAATCACAGTCCATGATTTACTCACATGCATAATCTCAGTCCATGATCTACTCACATACATAATCACAGTCCTCGATCTATTCACATATATAAACACAGTCCACGATCTAATCACATACATAAACACAGTCCATGATCTACGCACATATATAATCAAATTCCATGATCTAATCATATACATAAACAGAGTCCATGATCTGCTCACATACATAATATCAATCCATGATCTAATCACATACATAAACAAAGTCCATGATCTACTCACACACATAAACACAGTCCTTCAAAAGCTCACATACATAAACAGTCAATGATCTACTCACATACATAAACACAGTCCATGATCTACTCACATACATAAACAGAGTCCATGATCTGCTCACATACATATTATCAATCCATGATCTATTCACATACAAAATCAGAGTCCATGATCTACTCACATACACAAAAGAGTCTGGGATCTACTCACATATATAAACATAGTCCATGAGCTAATCACATACATAATCACAGTCCATGATCTACTGACATACATAATCACAGTCCATGATGTACACACATACATAAACACAGTCCATGATCTAAACACATACATAATCACAGTCCATGATCTACTCACATACATAAACACAGTCCATGATCTAAACACATACATAATCACAGTCCATGATCTACTCAATTACATAATCACAGTCCACGATTTACTCACATACATAAACACATATCATGATCAACTCACATATATCATCACAGTCCATGATCTACTCACATATATAAACACAGTCCATGATCTACTCTCATAGATAATCACAGTCCATCGTCTACTCACATATATAATTAAAGCCCATGATCAAATCACAAACAAAATCACAGTCCATGATCTACTCACATACATAAACAGTCAATGATCTGCTCACATACATAAACACAATCCATGATCTACTCACATATATAAACACAGTCCATGATCTACTCACATGCATAATCACAGTCCTCGATCTATTCACATACATAAGCAGAGTCCGCGATCTAATCACATACATAAACACAGTCCGTGATCTATGCACATATATAATCAAATTCCATGATCTATTCACATACATAAACAGAGTCCATGATCTGCTCATATACATAATATCAATCCATGATCTAATCACATACATAAACAAAGTCCATGATCTACTCACACACATAAACACAGTCCTTCAACAGCTCACATACATAAACAGTCAATGATCTACTCACATACATAAACACAGTCCATGATCTACTCACATACATAAACAGAGTCCATGATCTGCTCACATACATATTATCAATCCATGATCTATTCACATACAAAATCAGAGTCCATGATCTACTCACATACACAAAAGAGTCTGGGATCTACTCACATATATAAACATAGTCCATGAGCTAATCACATACATAATCACAGTCCATGATCTACTGACATACATAATCACAGTCCATGATGTACACACATACATAAACACAGTCCATGATCTAAACACATACATAATCACAGTCCATGATCTACTCACATACATAAACACAGTCCATGATCTAAACACATACATAATCACAGTCCATGATCTACTCACATATATAAACACAGTCCATGATCTACTCTCATAGATAATCACAGTCCATCGTCTACTCACATATATAATTAAAGCCCATGATCAAATCACAAACAAAATCACAGTCCATGATCTACTCACATACATAAACAGTCAATGATCTGCTCACATACATAAACACAATCCATGATCTACTCACATATATAAACACAGTCCATGATCTACTCACATGCATAATCACAGTCCTCGATCTATTCACATACATAAACAGAGTCCGCGATCTAATCACATACATAAACACAGTCCGTGATCTATGCACATATATAATCAAATTCCATGATCTATTCACATACATAAACAGAGTCCATGATCTGCTCACATACATAATATCAATCCATGATCTAATCACATACATAAACAAAGTCCATGATCTACTCACACACATAAACACAGTCCTTCAACAGCTCACATACATAAACAGTCAATGATCTACTCACATACATAAACACAGTCCATGATCTACTCACATACATAAACAGAGTCCATGATCTGCTCACATACATAATATCAATCCATGATCTATTCACATACAAAATCAGAGTCCATGATCAACTCACATACATAATTACAGTCCATGATCTACTCTCATACATAATCACAGTCCATGGTCTACTCACATATATAATTAAAGCCCATGATCAAATCACATACAAAATCACAGTCCATGATCTACTCACATACATAAACACAGTCCGTGATCAGCTCACATACAGAATCAGAGTCCATGATCTACTCACATACATAATTACAGTCTTAGATTTACTCACATACATAAACACAGTCCATGATCTGCTCACATACAGAATCACAGTCCATGATCTGCTCATATACATAATCACAGTCCATGATCTGCTCACATACATATTCACAGTCTATGATCTACTCACATACATAAACACAGTCCATGATCTACTCATGTACATAAACAGTCAATAATCTACTCACATACATAAACACAGTCCATGATCTACTCACATACATAAACACAGTCCATGGTCTGCTCACATACATAATAGCAATCCATGATCTACTCACATACAAAATCAGAGTCAATGATCTACTCACACACATAATAACAGTCTGGGATCTACTCATATACATATTCACGGTCCATGATCTATTCACATACATAATCACAGTCCATGATCTACTCACATACATAATCACAGTCTATGATCTACTCACATACATAATCACAGTCCATGATCTAAACACATACATAATCACAGTCCATAATCTACTCACATACATAAGCACAGTCCATGATCTGCTCACATACATATTCACAGTCTATGATCTACTCACATACATAAACACAGTCCATGATCTACTCATGTACATAAACAGTCAATAATCTACTCACATACATAAACACAGTCCATGATCTACTCACATACATAAACACAGTCCATGGTCTGCTCACATACATAACAGCAATCCATGATCTACTCACATACAAAATCAGAGTCAATGATCTACTCACATACATAATAACAGTCTGGGATCTACTCATATACATATTCACGGTCCATGATCTATTCACATACATAAACACAGTCTGTGATCGACTCATACATAATCACAATCCGTGATCTATTCACATACACAAGCACAGTCCACCATCTACTCACATACATAATCACAGTCCGCGATCTATTCACATATATAAACACAGTCCGTGATCTATTCACATACATAAACACAGTCCGTGATCTACTCACATGCATAATCACAGTCCGCGATCTATTCACATACATAATCACAGTCCATGATCTACTCACATACATAATCACAGACTATGATCTAGTTGCATACATAAACACATTCTATGATCTACTCACATACATAATCGCAGTCCATGATCTACTCATATACATAAACACAGTCTTCAATCTATTCACATATATAAACACAGTCCATGATCTATTCATGTACATAATCACAGTCCGTGATCTATTCACATACATAATTACAGTCTGTGATCCACTAACATACATTAACACAGTCTCACATATATAATCACAGTCCGTGCTCTATTCACATACATAAACTCAGTCCATGATCTACTCACATACATAATCGTAGTCCATGATCTACACTCATACATACACACAGTCCATGATCTACTCACATACATAAACACAGTCCATTATCTACTTACATACATAATCACAGTCCATGATCTACTCACATGCATAATCACAGTCCATGATCTACTCACATACCTAATAACAGTCCACGATCTACTCACATACATAATCACAGTCCTCGATCTATTCACATGCATAAACATAATTCGCGATCTATTCACATACATAAACACAGTCCGTGATCTACTCACATACATAATCACAGTCCATGATCTACTCACATGCATAATCACAGTCCATGATTAACCCACATACATAAACACAGTCCATGCACTGCTCACATGCATAAACACAGTCCATGATCTACTCACATACATAAACACAGTCTATGATCTACTCACATATATAATCAGTCCATGACCTACTCACATACATAATCACAGTCTATGATATACTTGCATATATAAACACAGTCTATGATCTGCTCACATACATAATCACAGTCCATAATCTACTCACATACATAATCACAGTCCATGGTCTACACACATACATAATTAAAGCCCATGATCAAATCACAGACAAAATCACAGTCCATGATCTAATCACATACATAAACACAGTCCATGATCGACTCACATACATAAACACAGTCCATGATCTACTCACATACATAATCACAGTCGATGATCTAGTCACATACATAAACAAAGTCCACGATCTACTCACATACACAAGCACAGTCCATGAGCTAATCACATACATAATCACAGTCCATAAATTAGTCACATACATAAACACAGTCCATGATCTACTCACATACATCTTCGCAGTCCATGATCTACTCAGATACATAATCACAGTCGATGATCTAATCACATACATAAACACAGTCCATGATCGACTCACACACACAAACACAGTCCATTATCTACTCACATACATAAAGAAAGTCCACGATCTACTCACATACACAAGCACAGTCCATGAGCTAATCACATACATAATCACAGTCCATAAATTAGTCACATACATAAACACAGTCCATGATCTACTCACATACATAATCGCAGTCCATGATCTAATCACATACATAATCACAGTCCATTCGCGAATCATAAACATAATCACAGTCCATGATCTACTTACATATATAATCAAATTCCATGATCTGCTCACATACAGAATCACAGTCCATGATCTACTCACATACACAATTACAGTACATGATCTAATAACATACATAATCACAGTCCATGATCTACTCACATATATAATCACAGTCCATGATCTAATCACATACATAAACACAGTCCATGATCTTATCACATACATAATCACAGTCCATGATCTACTCACATACATAATCCCAGTTCAGGATTTACACACATACATATACACAATCCATGATCTACTCACATATATAATCGTAGTCCATGATCTACACTCACACATAAACACAGTTCACGATCTACTCACATACATAACCACAGTCCTCGATCTATTCACATGCATAAACACCGTCTATGATCTACTCACATGCGTAATCATAATCCATGATCTACTCACATATATAATCACAGTTCACGATGTACTCACATAACTAATAACATTCCGTGATCAAATCACATACATAATCACAGTCTGTTATCTATTCACATACATAAACACTGTCCATGATCTAATCACATACATAAGCACAGTCCATGATATACTGATATACATAATCACAGTCCACGATCTACTCACACACATAATCACGGTCCATGATCTACACTCATACATAAACACAGTCCATGATCTATTCACATACATAATCACACTCCACGATCTACTCACATACCTAATAACAATCCACGATCTACACACATACATAATCACAGTCCATGATCGACTCACATACATAATCACAGTCTATGATCTACTCACAAACATAAACAGGGTCCATGATCTACTCACATACATAATCACAGTCCATGATCTACTCACATACATAATCACGGTCCATGATCTACTCACATACATAATCATGGTCCATGATCTACTCACATACATAATCACAGTCCATGAGCTAATCACAAACATAATCAAAGTCCAGGATCTAATCACATATATAATCTCAGTCCATGATCTAATCACATACATAATCACAGTCAATGGTCTACTCACATACATAAACACAGCCCACGATCTACTCACATACATAATCACACTCCATGAACTACTCAAACACATAATCACAGTTCATGATCTGCTCACATACATAATCACAGTTCAGGATCTACACTCATACATAAACATAGTCCATGATCTACTCACCTACATAATCACAGTCCATGATTAACTCACATATATAATCACAGTCCACGGTCTACTCACATACCTAATAACAGTCCACGATCTACTCACATTACATAATCATAGTCCATGATCTACTCTCATATATAATCAGTCCATGATCTACTCACATACATAATCACAGTCCATGATTTACTCACATGCATAATCACGGTCCATGATCTACTCACATACATAATCACAGTCTGTGATCTAATCACATACATAAACACAGTCTATGATCTACTCACATACATAATCACAGTCTATGATCTACTCACATACATAATCATGGTCCATGATCTACTCACAAAAATAATCACAGTCCATGATCTACTCACATACATAATCACAGTCCATGATCTACTCACATACATAATCACAGTCGACGATCTACTCACAAACATAAACACCGTCCATGATCTACTCACATACATAAGCACAGTCCATGATCTACTCATACATAAACAGCGTCTACAATCAACTCACATATATAATCACAGTCCACAATTTACGCATATACATAAACACATTCCATGACATAGTCAGATACATAAATACAGTCTTTGATTTACTCACATGCATAATCTCAGTCCATGACCTACTCACATACATAATCACAGTCCTCGATCTATTCACATACATAAACACAGTCCACGATCTAATCACATACATAAACACAGTCCATGATCTACGCACATATATAATCAAATTCCATGATCTAATCACATACATAAACAGAGTCCATGATCTGCTCACATACATAATATCAATCCATGATCTAATCACATACATAAACAAAGTCCATGATCTACTCACACACAAACACAGTCCTTCAACAGCTCACATACATAAACAGTCAATGATCTACTCACATGCATAAACACAGTCCATGATCTACTCACATACATAAACAGAGTCCATGATCTGCTCACATACATATTATCAATCCATGATCTATTCACATACCAAATCAGAGTCCATGATCTATTCACATACACAAAAGAGTCTGGGATCTACTCACATATATAAACATAGTCCATGAGCTAATCACATACATAATCACAGTCCATGATCTACTGACATACATAATCACAGTCCATGATGTACACACATACATAAACACAGTCCATGATCTAAACACATACATAATCACAGTCCATGATCTACTCACATACATAAACACAGTCCATGATCTAAACACATACATAATCACAGTCCATGATCTACTCAATTACATAATCACAGTCCATGATTTACTCACATACATAAACACATATCATGATCCACTCACATATATCATCACAGTCCATGATCTACTCACATATATAAACACAGTCCATGATCTACTCTCATAGATAATCACAGTCCATCGTCTACTCACATATATAATTAAAGCCCATGATCAAATCACAAACAAAATCACAGTCCATGATCTACTCACATACATAAACAGTCAATGATCTGCTCACATACATAAACACAATCCATGATCTACTCACATATATAAACACAGTCCATGATCTACTCACATGCATAATCACAGTCCTCGATCTATTCACATACATAAACACAGTCCGTGATCTATGCACATATATAATCAAATTCCATGATCTATTCACATACATAAACAGAGTCCATGATCTGCTCACATACATAATATCAATCCATGATCTAATCACATACATAAACAAAGTCCATGATCTACTCACACACATAAACACAGTCCTTCAACAGCTCACATACATAAACAGTCAATGATCTACTCACATACATAAACACAGTCCATGATCTACTCACATACATAATATCAATCCATGATCTATTCACATACATAATCACAGTCCATGGTCTACTCACATATATAATTAAAGCCCATGATCAAATCACACACAAAATCACAGTCCATGATCTACTCACATACATAAACACAGTCCGTGATCAGCTCACATACAGAATCAGAGTCCATGATCTACTCACATACATAATCACAGTCTTAGATTTACTCACATACATAAACACAGTCCATGATCTGCTCACATACAGAATCACAGTCCATGATCTGCTCATATACATAATCACAGTCCATGATCTGCTCACATACATAAACACAGTCCATGATCTACTCATGTACATAAACAGTCAATAATCTACTCACATACACAAACACAGTCCATGATCTACTCACATACATAAACACAGTCCATGGTCTGCTCACATACATAATAGCAATCCATGATCTACTCACATACAAAATCAGAGTCAATGATCTACTCACATACATAATAACAGTCTGGGATCTACTCATATACATATTCACGGTCAATGATCTATTCACATACATAATCACAGTCCATGATCTACTCACATACATAATCACAGTCTATGATCTACTCACATACATAATCACAGTCCATGATCTAAACACATACATAATCACAGTCCATGATTTACTCACATACATAAACACACTCCATGATCAAAACACATACATAATCACAGTCCATAATCTACTCACATACATAAGCACAGTCCATGATCTACTCACATATATAAACACCGTCTACGATCAACACACATATATAAGCACAGTCCACAATCTACGCATATACATAAACACAGTCCATGATCTGCTCACATACAGAATCACAGTCCATGATGAAATCACATACATAATCACAGTCCATGATCTACTTACATACATAAACACAGTCCATGATCTACTCACATATACAAACACAGTCCATGATCTAAACACATACATTATCACAGTCCATGATCTATTCAATTACATAATCACAGTCCATGATTTACTCACATACATAAACACAGATCATGATCAACTCACATACATAATCACAGTCCATGATCTACTCACATATATAAACACAGTCCGTGATCTACTCTCATACATAATCACAGTCCATGATCTGCTCACATATATAATCACAGTCCAGGATCTACTCACATGCATAATTAAAGCCCATGAACAAATCACATACAAAATCACATTCCTGATCAACTCACATAAATAATCACAGTCCATGATCTACTCATAAACATAAACAGAGTCCATGATCTGCTCACATACAAAATCACAGTCCATGATCTACTCACATACATAATCACAGTCCATGCTGTACTCACATACATAAACACAGTCCATGATCTGCTCACATACAGAATCACAGTCCATGATCTGCTCACATACATAATCACATTCCATGACCTACTCACATACATAATCACAGTCCATGATCTGCTCACATACATAATCACAGTCTATGATCTATTCACATACAAAATCACAGTCCATGATCTTCTCACATGCATAATCAGAGTCCATGATCTACTCACATACGTAATTGTTGTGTATGTACTTTGCAGAAGGAACTATATTCTGCAGCCCCTGTATGCTGCAGTACCAGTAGTGACCACCCCTGTATATAAGCCTGTGTAGTAACATTTGCATAGTAGTTCCAGGTTGCCTCCATTCAGTAAAGACCTGTTATAACCAACTCCTGCAGTCTGTGTCTCAATTATACACGGACATAATACTGGCGACGAGCAGATACGAACTTACCTACAGTCTGCACCACCTCATGGGGATCCATCCCTGAAGCGAAGTTATCAGAGGTCGAGGCCAGAAGGAAGAAAGAAACAGAAGAAACGGGCGTCGACCATGGGCATCTGCCTCTGAGTCAGCGGAGTTGAAGAATTGCAGGAGAGGCTGTCGAGAGCAGGTGCTCACTAGACTACGTGAACATGGGCTACGGGCCAATCGCCCCAAGTGCGAGTTTTTTAAGAAACAGATATCGTATTGTGGCCACGTGATTGATGAAGAGGGGTTACATAAGTCTCCTGACAAAATTGAAGCGGTAGTTAAGGCTCCAGCGCCTGAAAATGTGTCGCAACTGAGGTCATACCTCGGATTGGTGAATTACTACCATAAGTTTTTGCCGAATTTGTCCACAATTCTGCACCCACTGAACGCCCTACTACAATTGGGAGTAGCATGGAAATGGAGCGATGAATATAAGCGGGCCTTTCAGAAGAGTAAGGATCTAATCACTTCAACAGAAGTATTGGCTCACTACAATCCATCACTACCGATCAGACTGGCGTGTGATGTGTCTCCATACGGCATTGGGGCGGTACTGTCACATAAATTCCTTGATGGTTCAGAGAGGCCGATAGCTTTTGCGTCACGCTCGTTAACTTCGGCCGAGCGTAACTACGCCCAGATTGACAGAGAGGCCCTCAGCCTGGTGTGGGGGGTGAAGAAGTTCAATCACTACCTGCACGGTCAGATCATCAACCTCTTGTCTCCATTTTCAACCCTCAGAAGGGCGTACCGATAATGACAGCACAACGGCTACAGAGGTGGTCCCTTTTCCTAGGGGCACACCAATATGACATCGAGTACAAAGGAACTAAACAGCATGGGAATGCTGAAGGATTGTCGCGCCTACCATTGCCGATGGTGGAAGAAGAACTTGCTATGGATCCAGTGGAGATATTCCACTCGACCATAGTTGAGTGTCTCCCTGTGACGAATGCAAACATAGAAAAGGAAACACGAAATGACCCGACATTCTCCTGGGTCTATGATTTAACGGTGAAGGGATGGCCAGCACATGGCGAAACACTGCTGCCAGCATTCTCGCCGAGAAGAGAACAGCTGTCAGTGTGCAGAGGAACCTTAATGTGTGGATCCAGAGTAGTAATTCCACCCAAATTGAAGGATAGAGTGCTCAATGAGCTTCATGAGGGTCATCTAGGAGGGGTAAAAATGAAGAACTTAGCCAGAGCATGTGTGTGGTGGCCGGGAATCGATAGAGAAATTGAAGAGATGACCAAGAGCTGTACAGGATGCCAGAAGGTCCAAAACGCCCCACCACAAGCCCCTCTACATCCATGGGAGTGGCTCTCATCTCCATGGCAAAGGGTGCACATTGATTTTGCTGGTCCATTTATGGACTCGATGTTTTTAATTGCGGTGGATGCACATTCAAAGTGGCCAGAGGTAATAAAAATGTCCTCAACCACCACAGAAAAAACTATCACAGTCTTACGAACCATATTCGCCAGGAATGGGCTGCCTGAACAGATTTGCTCCGACAATGGACCACAGTTTGTGTCTGAAGAGTTCTGGAGGTTCTTAAAGAACAATGGTGTTAAGCATTACACATCCGCCCCATATCATCCGGCCACTAATGGATTGGCCGAGAGGGTCGTTCAAACATTCAAGAGGGCTATCAAGGCAATGTGTAATGAAGATATACCCCTACAGCACAAGGTGGATAACTTCTTGTTTGCCTACCGGAATGCGACACATGCGGTTACCAACCAAACTCCAGCCATGATGTTCTTCAATCGAAGACTATGATGCCGCTTGGATTTGGTTAAGCCAAACATCAGAAGAGATGTGGAGAACAGACAGTTTCAGAATATGAATGAAAGGCCGACCAGGAGTTTTAAGGTAGGTCAACCAGTTTTGGCTAGGGACTACCGTACAGAGAAATGGCAGCCAGGAACGAGCTGTACACGGCAAGGACCTTTAATGTATACCGTGGACGTTGGAGAGAGCATTGTAAGACACCATGCTGACCAGATTCTAGAGTCACTGGGAAACGTGTACTCCACACCACGATCTGATACACCTGGCGATGAAACCGAAGTACCAATTGCATCTACCTCAGAATCGGTGATATTGAAACAGACGAACCAAACAACGACGTTGATCCCGACTCAATGTTGCCAGAAGATCCCAGTACCCCAAAGAGGCGTTATCCAGACAGAATCAGGAAGCCTCCTCAAAGACTGAACATATAATTGCTTAACTTCAACTAATGTATCTAGCAACTGTAATTGTAAATATGTTATTTCATTGTTAATTGAATGTTATGTACTGCTTAGCTAAAAGGGGAGGAATTGCAGTGTATGTACTTTGCAGAAGGAACTATATTCTGCAGCCCCTGTATACTGCAGTACCAGTAGTGACCACCCCTGTATATAAGCCTGTGTAGTAACATTTGCATAGTAGTTACAGGTTGCCTCCATTCAGTAAAGACCTGTTATCGCCAACTCCTGCAGTCCGTGTCTTAATTATACACGGACATAATAATAATCACAGTCTATGATCTACTCACATACATAAACCCAGTCTATGATCTACGCACATACATAATCATAGCTTTTGATCTACTCACATACATATTCACAGTCCATGATCTACTCACATACATAATCACAGTCCATGATCTACTAACATACATAAACACAGTCCTTCAACTGCTCACATACATAAACAGTCAATGATCTACTCACATACAAAATCAGATGCCATGTTCTACTCACATACATAATTACAGTCTGGGATCTACTCACATACATAATTACAGTCTGGGATCTACTCACATATATAAACACAGTCCATGACCTAATCACATACATAATCACAGTCCATGAGTTCCTCACATACATAAACACAGTCCATGATCTACTCACATATATACACACAATCCGTGATCTACTCGCATACATAATCACAGTCCATGATCTGCTCACATACATAATCACAGTGCATGATCTATTCACATACAAAATTACAGTCCATGATTTACACACATACATAATCACAGTCCACGATCTACTCACAAACATCATCACAGCCCATGATCTACTCAGAAACATAAACACAGTCCATGATCTGCTCACATACAGAATCACAGTCCATGATCTGCTCACATACATAAACACAGTCCATGATCTACTCACATACATAATCACAGTCCATGATCTACTCACATACATAATCACAGTCTATGATCTACTCACATACATAAACACAGTCCATGAACTATTCATATACATAATCACAGTCCATGATCTGCTCACATACAGAATCACAGTCCATGATGAAATCACATACATAATCACAGTCCATGATCTACTTACATACATAAACACAGTCCATGATCTAAACACATACATAGTCACAGTCCATGATCTATTCAATTACATAATCACAGTCCATGATTTACTCACATATATAAACACAGTCCGTGATCTACTCTCATACATAATCGCAGTCCATGATCTGCTCACATATATAATCACAGTCCATGATCTACTCACATGCATAATCACAGTCCATGAGCTAATCACAAACATAATCAAAGTCCATGATCTGCTCACATACATAATCACAGTTCAGGATCTACTCACATATATAAACACTGTCCATGATCTAATCATATACATAATCGTAGTCCATGATCTACACTCATACATAAACACAGTCCATGATCTACTGACATACATAATCACAGTCCATGATTAACTCACATACATAATCACACTCCATGAACTACTCAAACACATAATCACAGTCCACGATCTACTCACATACATAATCATAGTCCATGATCTACTCTCATATATAATCAGTCCATGATCTACTCACATGCATAATCACGGTCCATGATCTACTCACATACATAATCACAGTCTGTGATCTAATCACATACATAAACACAGTCTATGATCTACTCACATACATAATCACATTCTATGATCTACTCGCATACATAATGATGGTCCATGATCTACTCACATACATAATTAAAGCCCATGATCAAATCACATACAAAATCACAGTCCATTATCTGCTCACATACATCAACACAGTCCATGATGTACACACATACATAAACACAGTCCATGATCTAAACACATACATAATCACAGTCCATGATCTACTCACATACATAAACACAGTCCATGATCTAAACACATACATAATCACAGTCCATGATCTACTCAATTACATAATCACAGTCCATGATTTACTCACATACATAAACACATATCATGATCAACTCACATATATCATCACAGTCCATGATCTACTCACATATATAAACACAGTCCATGATCTACTCTCATAGATAATCATAGTCCATCGTCTACTCACATATATAATTAAAGCCCATGATCAAATCACATACAAAATCACAGTCCATGATCTACTCACATACATAATCACAGTCCATGATCTATTCAATCGAAGACTACGATGCCGCTTGGATTTGGTTAAGCCAAACATCAAAAGAGATGTGGAGAAGAACAGGCAGTTTCAGAATGTGAATGAAAGGCCGACCAGGAGTTTTAAGATAGGTCAACCAGTTTTGGCTAGGGACTACCGCACAGAGAAATGGCAGCCAGGAACGATCTGTTCACGGCAAGGACCTCTAATGTATACCGTGGACGTTGGAGAGAGCATTGTAAGACACCATGCTGACCAGATTCTAGAGTCACTGGGAAACGTGTACTCCACACCACAATCTGATACACCTGGCGATGAAACCGAAGTACCAATTGCATCTACCTCAGAATCGGTGATGTTGGAAGCAGATGAACCAAACAACGACGTTGATCCCGACTCAACATTGCCAGAAGAACCTGATACCCCAAAGAGGCGTTATCCAGACAGAATCAGGAAGCCTCCTCAAAGACTGAACTTATAATTGCTTAACTTCAACTAATGTATCTAGCAACTGTAATTGTAAATATGTTATTTCATTGTTAATTGAATGTTATGTACTGCTTAGCTAAAAGGGGAGGAATTGTAGTGTATGTACTTTGCAGAAGGAACTATATTCTGCAGCCCCTGTATACTGCAGTACCAGTAGTGACCACACCTGTATATAAGCCTGTGTAGTAACATTTGCATAGTAGTTCCAGGTTGCCTCCATTCAGTAAAGACCTGTTATAACCAACTCCTGCAGTCCGTGTCTCAATTATACACGGACATAATAATAATCACAGTCTATGATCTACTCACATACATAAACACAGGCTATGATCTACTCACATACATAATCACAGCTTTTGATCTACTCACATACATATTCACGGTCCATGATCTACTCACATACATAATCACAGTCCATGATCTACTCACATACATAATCACAGACTATGATCTACTCACATACATAAACACAGTCCTTCAACTGCTCACATACATAAACAGTCAATGATCTACTCACATACATAAACAGAGTCCATGATCTGCTCACATACATAATAACAATCCATGACCTACTCACATACAAAATCAGAGTCCATGATCTGCTCACATACATAATTACAGTCTGGGATCTACTCACATATATAAACACAGTCCATGACCTAATCACATACATAATCACAGTCCATGATTTCCTCACATACATAAACATAGTCCATGATCTACTCACATATATACACACAATCCGTGATCTACTCTCATACACAATCACAGTCCATGATCTGCTCACATACATAATCACAGTGCATGATCTATTCACATACATAATTACAGTCAATGATTTACACACATACATAATCACAGTCCTCGATCTACTCACAAACATCATCACAGCCCATGATCTACTCACATACATAATCACAGTGCATGATTTACTCACATACATAAACACAGATCATGATCAACTCACATACATAATCACAGTCCATGATCTGCTCACATACATAATCGCAGTCCATGGTCTACTCACATGCATAATTAAAGCCCATGATCAAATCACATACATAATCACAGTCCGTGATCTACTCACATACATAAACACAGTCCATAATCTACTCACATACATAATCACAGTCCATGATCTACTCACATACATAATCACAGTACATGATCTATTCACATACATAATCACAGTCCATGATTTACTCACATACATAATCACAGTCCATGATCTACTCACATACATAATCACATTCCATGAACTAATCACATACATAAACACAGTCCATGATCTACGCACATACAAAAACACATCTCCATGATCTACTGATATACATAATCACAGTCCATGCTCTACTCACATACATAATCACAGTCTATGATCTACTCACATACATAAGCACAGTCTATGATCGACTCACATACATAATCACAGCTTTTGATCTACTCACATACATATTCACGGTCCATGATCTACTCACATACATAATCACAGTCCATGATCTACTCACATACATAATCACAGTCCATGATCTACTCACATACATAATCACAGTCCATAATCTACTCACATACATAATCACAGTCCATGATCTACTCTCATACATAATCACAGTCCATGATCTACTCATAAACATAAACACAATCTATGATCTGCTCACATACAGAATCACAGTCCATGATCTACTGATATACATAATCACAGTCCATGCTCTACTCACATACATAATGACAGTCCATGATCTACTCACATACATAATCACAGTCCATGATCTACTCACATACATAATCACAGTCCATAACCTACTCACATACATAATCACAGTCCATGATCTACGCACATACAAAAACACATCTCCATGATCTACTGATATACATAATCACAGTCCATGCTCTACTCACATACATAAACACAGTCCGCGATCTAAACACAGAGATAAACATAGTCTGTGATCTACTCACATACATAATCACACACCGTGATCTATTCACATACATAATCACAGTCTGTGATATATTCACATACATAATCACATAATCACAGTCCATGATCTAATCACATACATAAACAAAGTCCGCGATCTACTCACATACATAATTACAGTCCATGATCAACTCACATACATAAACACAGTCGTTCAACTGCTCACATACATAAACAGTCAATGATCTACTCACATACATAAGCACAGTCCATGATCTGCTCACATACATAATAACAATCCATGATCTACTCACATAGAAAATCAGAGTCCATGATCTACTCACATACATAATTACAGTCTGGGATCTACTCACATATATAAACACAGTCCATGACCTAATCACAAACATAATCTGCTCACATACACAATCGCAGTCCAGGGTCTACTCACATACATAAATAAAGCCCATGATCAAATCACATACAAAATCACAGTCCATTATCTACTCACATACATAAACACAGATCATGATCAACTCACATACATAATCACAGACCATGATCTACTCATACATATAAACACAGTCCGTGATCTACTCTCATACATAATCACAGTCCATGATCTGCTCACATACATAATCACAGTCCATGATCTACTCACATGCATAATTAAAGCCCATGAACAAATCACATACAAAATCACATTCCTGATCAACTCACATACATAATCACAGTCCATGATCTACTCACATACATAAACACAGTCCATGATCTATTCACATACATAATCACAGTCCTTGATGTATTCATAAACATAAACAGAGTCCATGATCTGCTCACATACAAAATCACAGTCCATGATCTGCTCACATACATAATCACAGTCCATGCTCTACTCACATACATAAACACAGTCCATGATCTGCTCACATACAGAATCACATTTCATGATTTACTCACATACATAATCACAGTCTATGATCTGCTCACATACAAAATCACAGTCCATGATCTTCTCACATGCATAATCAGAGTCCATGATCTACTCACATACATAATCACAGTCTATGATCTACTCACATACATAATAACAGTCTATTATCTACTCACATACATAATCACAGTCTATGATCTACTCACATACATATTCACGGTCATTGAGCTACTCACATACATAATCACAGTCCATGATCTACTCACATACATAATAACAGTCTATGATCTACTCACATACATAATCACAGTCCATGATCTACTCACACACATAATCACAGTCCATGAGCTACACACATACATAATCACAGTTGACGATCTACTCACATACATAAACACCGTCCATGATCTACTCACATACATAACACAGTCCATGATCTACTCATACAGAAACACCGTCTAAGATCAACTCACATATATAATCACAGTCCACAATCTACGCATATACATAAACACAGTCCATGACATATTCACATATATAAACACAGTCTATGATGTACTCACATACATAATCACAGTCCATGATCTACTAACATACATAATCACAGCCCTCGGTCAATTCACATACATAAACACAGTCTGCGATCTATTCACATAGATAAACACAGTCCGTGATCTACTCACATATATAATCACATTCCGTGATCTATTCACATACATAAACACAGTCCATGATCTATTCACATACAGAATCACAGCCCATGATCTAATCACATACATAAACAAAGTCCATGACCTACTCACATACATAAACACAGTCCTTCAACTGCTCACATACATAAAATCAGTCAATGATATACTCACATACATAAACACAGTCCATGATCTACTCACATACATAATAACAATCCATGATCTACTCACGAACAAAATCAGAATCCATGATCCACTCACATACATAATTAGAGTCCATGATCTACTCACATATACAAACACATTCCATGATCTAATCACATACATAATCAGAGTACATAAACACAGTCGATGATGCACTCACATACATAAACACAGTCCATGATCTACTCACATACATAATCACAGACTATGATCTACTCACATACATAAACACAGTCCTTCAACTGCTCACATACATAAACAGTCAATGATCTACTCACATACATAAACAGAGTCCATGATCTGCTCACATACATAATAACAATCCATGACCTACTCACATACAAAATCAGAGTCCATGATCTGCTCACATACATAATTACAGTCTGGGATCTACTCACATATATAAACACAGTCCATGACCTAATCACATACATAATCACAGTCCATGATTTCCTCACATACATAAACATAGTCCATGATCTACTCACATATATACACACAATCCGTGATCTACTCTCATACACAATCACAGTCCATGATCTGCTCACATACATAATCACAGTGCATGATCTATTCACATACATAATTACAGTCAATGATTTACACACATACATAATCACAGTCCTCGATCTACTCACAAACATCATCACAGCCCATGATCTACTCACATACATAATCACAGTGCATGATTTACTCACATACATAAACACAGATCATGATCAACTCACATACATAATCACAGTCCATGATCTGCTCACATACATAATCGCAGTCCATGGTCTACTCACATGCATAATTAAAGCCCATGATCAAATCACATACATAATCACAGTCCGTGATCTACTCACATACATAAACACAGTCCATAATCTACTCACATACATAATCACAGTCCATGATCTACTCACATACATAATCACAGTACATGATCTATTCACATACATAATCACAGTCCATGATTTACTCACATACATAATCACAGTCCATGATCTACTCACATACATAATCACATTCCATGAACTAATCACATACATAAACACAGTCCATGATCTACGCACATACAAAAACACATCTCCATGATCTACTGATATACATAATCACAGTCCATGCTCTACTCACATACATAATCACAGTCTATGATCTACTCACATACATAAGCACAGTCTATGATCGACTCACATACATAATCACAGCTTTTGATCTACTCACATACATATTCACGGTCCATGATCTACTCACATACATAATCACAGTCCATGATCTACTCACATACATAATCACAGTCCATGATCTACTCACATACATAATCACAGTCCATAATCTACTCACATACATAATCACAGTCCATGATCTACTCTCATACATAATCACAGTCCATGATCTACTCATAAACATAAACACAATCTATGATCTGCTCACATACAGAATCACAGTCCATGATCTACTGATATACATAATCACAGTCCATGCTCTACTCACATACATAATGACAGTCCATGATCTACTCACATACATAATCACAGTCCATGATCTACTCACATACATAATCACAGTCCATAACCTACTCACATACATAATCACAGTCCATGATCTACGCACATACAAAAACACATCTCCATGATCTACTGATATACATAATCACAGTCCATGCTCTACTCACATACATAAACACAGTCCGCGATCTAAACACAGAGATAAACATAGTCTGTGATCTACTCACATACATAATCACACACCGTGATCTATTCACATACATAATCACAGTCTGTGATATATTCACATACATAATCACATAATCACAGTCCATGATCTAATCACATACATAAACAAAGTCCGCGATCTACTCACATACATAATTACAGTCCATGATCAACTCACATACATAAACACAGTCGTTCAACTGCTCACATACATAAACAGTCAATGATCTACTCACATACATAAGCACAGTCCATGATCTGCTCACATACATAATAACAATCCATGATCTACTCACATAGAAAATCAGAGTCCATGATCTACTCACATACATAATTACAGTCTGGGATCTACTCACATATATAAACACAGTCCATGACCTAATCACAAACATAATCTGCTCACATACACAATCGCAGTCCAGGGTCTACTCACATACATAAATAAAGCCCATGATCAAATCACATACAAAATCACAGTCCATTATCTACTCACATACATAAACACAGATCATGATCAACTCACATACATAATCACAGACCATGATCTACTCATACATATAAACACAGTCCGTGATCTACTCTCATACATAATCACAGTCCATGATCTGCTCACATACATAATCACAGTCCATGATCTACTCACATGCATAATTAAAGCCCATGAACAAATCACATACAAAATCACATTCCTGATCAACTCACATACATAATCACAGTCCATGATCTACTCACATACATAAACACAGTCCATGATCTATTCACATACATAATCACAGTCCTTGATGTATTCATAAACATAAACAGAGTCCATGATCTGCTCACATACAAAATCACAGTCCATGATCTGCTCACATACATAATCACAGTCCATGCTCTACTCACATACATAAACACAGTCCATGATCTGCTCACATACAGAATCACATTTCATGATTTACTCACATACATAATCACAGTCTATGATCTGCTCACATACAAAATCACAGTCCATGATCTTCTCACATGCATAATCAGAGTCCATGATCTACTCACATACATAATCACAGTCTATGATCTACTCACATACATAATAACAGTCTATTATCTACTCACATACATAATCACAGTCTATGATCTACTCACATACATATTCACGGTCATTGAGCTACTCACATACATAATCACAGTCCATGATCTACTCACATACATAATAACAGTCTATGATCTACTCACATACATAATCACAGTCCATGATCTACTCACACACATAATCACAGTCCATGAGCTACACACATACATAATCACAGTTGACGATCTACTCACATACATAAACACCGTCCATGATCTACTCACATACATAACACAGTCCATGATCTACTCATACAGAAACACCGTCTAAGATCAACTCACATATATAATCACAGTCCACAATCTACGCATATACATAAACACAGTCCATGACATATTCACATATATAAACACAGTCTATGATGTACTCACATACATAATCACAGTCCATGATCTACTAACATACATAATCACAGCCCTCGGTCAATTCACATACATAAACACAGTCTGCGATCTATTCACATAGATAAACACAGTCCGTGATCTACTCACATATATAATCACATTCCGTGATCTATTCACATACATAAACACAGTCCATGATCTATTCACATACAGAATCACAGCCCATGATCTAATCACATACATAAACAAAGTCCATGACCTACTCACATACATAAACACAGTCCTTCAACTGCTCACATACATAAAATCAGTCAATGATATACTCACATACATAAACACAGTCCATGATCTACTCACATACATAATAACAATCCATGATCTACTCACGAACAAAATCAGAATCCATGATCCACTCACATACATAATTAGAGTCCATGATCTACTCACATATACAAACACATTCCATGATCTAATCACATACATAATCAGAGTACATAAACACAGTCGATGATGCACTCACATACATAAACACAGTCCATGATCTACTCACATACATAATCACAGACTATGATCTACTCACATACATAAACACAGTCCTTCAACTGCTCACATACATAAACAGTCAATGATCTACTCACATACATAAACAGAGTCCATGATCTGCTCACATACATAATAACAATCCATGACCTACTCACATACATAATTAGAGTCCATGATCTACTCACATATACAAACACATTCCATGATCTAATCACATACATAATCAGAGTACATAAACACAGTCGATGATGCACTCACATACATAAACACAGTCCATGATCTAAACACATACATAATCACAGTCCATGATATACTCACATACATAAACACAGTTCATGATCAACTCACATACATAATCACAGTCTGGGATCTACTCACATACATAAACACAGTCCATGATTTACTCACATACATAAACACAGTTCATGATCAACTCACATACATAATCACAGTCCATGATCTACCCCCATACATAAACACAGTCCATGATCTGCTCACATACAGAATCAAAGTCCATGATCAACTCACATACATAAACACAGTCCATGATCTGCTCACATACAGAATCACAGTCCATGATCTACTCACATACAAAAACAGAGTCCATGATCTACTCATGTACATAATCACAGTCCATGATCTACTCACATACATAATCACAGTACGCGATCTATTCACATATATAATCACAGTCCATGACCTATTCACATGCATAATCACAGTCCATGATCTGCTCACATACATAAACACAGTTCATGATCTGCTCACATACAGAATCACAGTACATGATCTACTCACATACATAAACACAGTCCATGATCTGCTCACATATACAAATACATTCCATGATCTACTCACATATATAATCACAGTCCATGATCTACTCACATACATAAACACAATCCATAATCTACTCACGTACATATTCACAGTCCATGATCTACTCCTAAACATAAACACAGTCCATGATCTTCTCACTTACATAAACACAGTCCATGATCTGCTCACATACAGAATTGCAGTCCATGATCTGCTCACATAGATAAACACAGTCCATGATCTACTCACATACATATTCACAGTCCATGATCTGCTCACATACAGAATCACAGTCCATGATTTACTCACACACATAAACACAGTTCATGATCTGCTCACATACAGAATCACAGTCCATGATCAACTCACATACATAAACACAGTCCATGATCTGCTCACATACAGAATCACAGTCCATGATCTACTCACATACAAAAACACAGTCCATGATCTACTCACGTACATAATCACATTCCATGATCTACTCACATACATAATCACAGTACGCGATCTGTTCATATATATAATCACAGTCCATGATTTACTCACAAATATAATCACAGTCCATGATTTGCTCACTTACATAAACACATTCCATGATCTGCTCACATACAGAATCACAGTCTACGATCTGCTCATATATATAATCACAGTCCATGATCTACTTACATACATAATCACAGTCCATGATCTACTCACATACATAATCACAGTCTGGGATCTACTCACATACATAAACACAGGACATGATTTGCTCACATACATAAACACAGTTCATGATCTACTCACATTCATAATCACAGTCCATGATCTACCCACATACAGAATCACAGTCCATGATCAACTCACATACATAAACACACTCCATGATCTGCTCACATACAAAAACACAGTCCATGATCTACTCACGTACACAATCACAGTCCAGGATCTACTCACATACATAATCACAGTACGCGATCCATTCACATATATAATCACAGTCCATGATTTACTCACATACATAATCACAGTACATGATCTGCTCACATACAGAATGACAGTCCATGATCTGCTCACATACATAAACACAGTCCATGATCTAATCAAATACATAATCACAGTCCATGATCCACTCACATACATAATCACAGTCCATGATCTACTCACATACATAAACACAGTCCATGATTTACTCACGTCCATAAACACAGTTCATGATCTACTCACATATATAATCACAGTCCTTGATCTACCCACATACATAAACACAGTCCATGATCTGCTCACATACAGAATCACAGTCCATGATCAACTCACATACATAAACACAGTCCATGATTTGCTCACATACAGAATCACAGTCCATGATCTACTCACATACAAAAACACAGTCCATGATCTACTCACTTACATAATCACAGTCCATGATCTACTCATACACATAATCACAGTACGCGATCTATTCACATATATAATCACAGTCCATGATTTACTCACCTATATAATCACAGTCCATGATCTACTCACATATGTAAGCACATTCCATGAACTAATCACATAAATAAACACAGTCCATGATCTATGCAATTATAAAAACAGTCCATGATCTACTGATATACATAATCACAGTCCATGTTCTACTCACATACATAATCACCGTCCATGATCTACTCACAATCATAATCACAGTTCATGAGCTACTCACATACATAATCACAGTGCATGATCCGCTCTCATACATAATCACAGTTCACAATCTACTCACATACATAATCATAGTCCATGATCTACTCTCATACATAAACACAGTCCACGATCTACTCAGATATATAAACACAGTCTGTGATCTACTCAAATACATAATTGTAGTCGTTGATCTATTCACATGCATAAACACAGTCCGTGATCTATTCACATATATAAACAGTCCGTGATCTACTCACATACATAATCACAGTCTGTGATCTATTCACATACATAAACACAGTCCATGATCTACTCACATACATCATCACAGTCCGTGATCTATTCACATGCATAAACACAGTCCACAATCTACTCACATACATCATCACAGTCCGTGGTCTACTCACATACATAATCACAGTCCGCAATCTATTCACATACATAATGACAGTCCATGATCTACACACATACATAATCACAGTCTATGATCTATTCACATGCATAATCACAGTCCGTGATCTAATCACATACATCATCACAGTCCGCGATCTATTCACATGCATAAACACAGTCCACAATCTACTCACATACATCATCACAGTCCGTGGTCTACTCACATACATAATCACAGTCCGCAATCTATTCACATACATAATGACAGTCCATGATATACTCAGATATATAATCAGAGTCAATGATCTACTCACATACATAATCACAGTCGAGGATCTACTCACATACATAATCACAGTCCATGATCTACTCACATACATAAACACAGTCCATGATTTACTCACGTCCATAAACACAGTTCATGATCTACCCACATACATAAACACAGTCCATGATCTGCTCACATACAGAATCACAGTCCATGATCAACTCACATACATAAACACAGTCCATGATTTGCTCACATACAGAATCACAGTCCATGATCTACTCACATACAAAAACACAGTCCATGATCTACTCACTTACATAATCACAGTCCATGATCTACTCATACACATAATCACAGTACGCGATCTATTCACATATATAATCACAGTCCATGATTTACTCACCTACATAATCACAGTCCATGATCTACTCACATATGTAAGCACATTCCATGAACTAATCACATAAATAAACACAGTCCATGATCTATGCAATTATAAAAACAGTCCATGATCTACTGATATACATAATCACAGTCCATGTTCTACTCACATACATAATCACCGTCCATGATCTACTCACAATCATAATCACAGTTCATGAGCTACTCACATACATAATCACAGTGCATGATCCGCTCTCATACATAATCACAGTTCACAATCTACTCACATACATAATCATAGTCCATGATCTACTCTCATACATAAACACAGTCCACGATCTACTCAGATATATAAACACAGTCTGTGATCTACTCAAATACATAATCGTAGTCGTTGATCTATTCACATGCATAAACACAGTCCGTGATCTATTCACATATATAAACACAGTCCGTGATCTACTCACATACATAATCACAGTCTGTGATCTATTCACATACATAAACACAGTCCATGATCTACTCACATACATCATCACAGTCCGCGATCTATTCACATGCATAAACACAGTCCACAATCTACTCACATACATCATCACAGTCCGTGGTCTACTCACATACATAATCACAGTCCGCAATCTATTCACATACATAATGACAGTCCATGATCTACACACATACATAATCACAGTCTATGATCTATTCACATGCATAATCACAGTCCGTGATCTAATCACATACATCATCACAGTCCGCGATCTATTCACATGCATAAACACAGTCCACAATCTACTCACATACATCATCACAGTCCGTGGTCTACTCACATACATAATCACAGTCCGCAACCTATTCACATACATAATGACAGTCCATGATATACTCAGATATATAATCAGAGTCAATGATCTACTCACATACATAATCACAGTCGAGGATCTACTCACATACATAAACACAGTCCATGATCTACTCACATACATAATCACAGTCCATGATCTACTCACATACATAATCACAGTCTATGATCTAATCACATACAAAATCACAGACCATGATCTTCTCACAAGCATAATCAGAGTCCATGTTCTACTCACATACATAATCACAGTCGACGATCTACTCAAATACATAAACACCATCCATGATCTAATCACATACATAATCGCAGTCCATGATCTACTCACATACATAAACACAGTCCATGATCTGCTCACATACAGAATCACAGTCCATGATCTGCTAAGATACATAATCACAGTCCATGATCTGCTCACATACATAAACACAGTCCATGATCTACTCACATACATAAACACAGTCCATGTTCTACTCACATAGATAATCACAGTCCATGATCTGCTCACATACATAAACAGAGTCCATGATCTGCTCTCATACAGAATCACAGCCCATAATCTACTCCCATATATAATCACAGTCCATGATCTGCTCACATACATAAACACATTCCATGATCTGCTCACATACATAAACACAGTCCATGATCTACTCACATATATAATTACAGTCCATGATCTACTCACATACATAAACACAGTCCTTCAACTGCTCACATACATAAACAGTCAATGATCTACTCACAAACATAAACAGAGTCCATGATCTGCTCACATACATAATAACAATCCATGACCTACTCACATACAAAATAAGAGTCCATGGTCTACTCACATACATAATTAAAGCCCATGATCAAATCACATACTAAATCACAGTCCATTATCTACTCACATACATAAACACAGTTAGTGATCTACTCACATACATAAACACAGTCCATGATCGAAACACATACATAATCACAGGTCCATGATCAACTCACATACATAAACACACTCCATGATCTAAACACATACATAATCACAGTCCATGATCGACTCACTTACAGAATCACAGTCCATAATCTACTCACATTCATAAACACAGTCCATGATCTGCTCACATATATACATACATTCCATGATCTACTCACATATATAATCACAGTCCATGATCTACTCACATACATAAACACAGTCCATGATCTACTCACAAACATAAACACAATCCATGATCTACTCACATACATAATCACAGTCCATGATCTACTCATAAACATAAACACAGTCCATGATTTGCCCAATTACACAAACACAGTCCATGATCTGCTCACATACATAAACACAGTCTGTGATCTACTCTCATACATAATCACAGTCCATTATTTACTCACATACATAATCACATTCCATGAACTAATCACATACATAAACACAGTCCATGATCTACGCACATACAAAAACACATGTCCATGATCTACGCATATACATAATCACAGTCAATGATCTACTCACATACATAATCACATTCTATGATCCACTCACATACATAATCTCAGTTCATGATCTACTCACATACATAAACACAGTCCATGATCTGCTCACATACATAATCACAGTCAATGGTCTACTCACATGCATAATCACATTCCATGATCTACTCACATGCATAATCACAGTCCATGATCTACTCACATACATAATCACAGTCCATGATCTACTCACATATATAATCACAGTCCATGAACTACTCACATTCATAATCACAGTCGACGATCTCCTCACATACATAAACACAGTTCATGATCAACTCACAAACATAATCACAGTCCATGATCTGCTCACATACAGGATCACAGTCCATAATCTACACACATACATAAACACAGTCCATGATCTGCTGACATACATAAATACAGTCCATGATCTACTCACAAATATAATTAAAGTCCATGACCTACTCAAATACATAAACACAGTCCTTCAGCTGCTCACATACATAAACAGTCAATGATCTACTCACATACGTAAACACAGCCCATGATATACTCACATACATAAACAGAGTCCATGATCTACTCTCATACATAATCACAGTCCATGATCTACTCATAAACATAAACACAATCTATGATCTGCTCACATACAGAATCACAGTCCATGATCTACTCACATACATTATGACAGTCCATGATCTGCTCACATAGAGAATCACAGTCCATGATCTGCTCACATACATAAACACAGTCCATGATCTACTAACATATATAAACACAGTCCATGATCTACTCACATACTTAATCACAGACCATGATCTACTCACATACATAATCACAGTCCATGACCTACTCACATACATTATCACAGTCCATAATCTGCTCACATATGTAAACACTTTCCATGATCTAATCACATATATAAAGAGAATCAACGATCTACTCACATACATAAACACAGTCCATGATCTACACACATACATGAACACAGTTCATGATCTACTCACATACATAATCACAGTCCATGATCTACCCACATACATAACCACAGTCCATGATCTATTCACATACATAATCACAGTGCATGATTTACTCACATACATAAACACAGATCATGATCAACTCACACACAAAATCACAGTCCATGATCTACTCACATATATAAGCACAGTCCATGATCTACTCACATACATAATCACAGTCCATGATCTACTCATAAACATAAACACAGTCCATGATCTGCTCACATACAGAATCACAGTCCATGATCTACTCACATGCATAATCACAGTCCATGATCTGCTCACATACAGAATCACAGTCCATGGTCTGCTCACATACATAAACACAGTCCATGATCTGCTCACATATATAATTACAATCCATGATTTACTCACATACATAAACACAGTCCTTCAACTGCTCACATACATAAACAGTCAATGATCTACTGACATACATAAACAGAGTCAATGATCTGCTCAAATACATAATAACAATCCATGATCTACTCACATACACAAACACATTCCATGATCTACTCACATACAAAATCAGAGTCCATGATCTACTCACATACATAATTACAGTCTGGGATCTACTCACACATATAAACACAGTCCATGAACTAATCACAGCCAGAATCACATTCCATGATCTGCTCACATCCACAATCGCAGTCCATGGTCTACTCACATACATAATTAAAGCCCATGATCAAATCACATACTAAATCACAGTCCATTATCTAATCACATACATAAACACAGTCAATGATCTACTCACATACATAAACACAGTCCAAGATCTAAACACATACATAATCGCAGTCCATGATCTACTCACATACATAAACACACTCCATGATCTAAACACATACATAATCACAGTCCATGATCTACTCACATATATAAACACAGTCCGTGATCTACTTTCACACATAATCACAGTCCTTGATCTGCTCACATACATAATCACAGTCCATGATCTACTCACATAAATAATCACAGTACATGATCTATTCACATACATAATCACAGTCCATGATTTACTCACATACATAAACACAGATCATGGTCAACTCACATACATAATCACAGTCCATGATCTACTCACATATATAAACACAGTCCGTGATCTACTCTCATACATAATCACAGTCCATGATCTGCTCGCATACATAATCGCAGTCCATGGTCTACTCACATGCAAAATTAAAGTCCATGATCAAATCACATACATAATCACAGTCCGTGATCTACTCACATACATAAACACAGTCCATGATCTGTTCACAAACATAAACACTGTCCATGATCTACTCACATATATAATCACAGTCCATTATTTACTCACATACATAATCACAGTCTATGGTCTACTCACATGCATAATCACATTCCATGATCTACTCACATGCATAATCACAGACCATGATCTGCTCACATACATAATCACAGTCCATGATCTACTCACATATCTAATCCCAGTCCATGATCTACTCACATACATAATCACAGTCGACGATGTACTCACATATATAAACACAGTTCATGATCAACTCACATACAGAATCACAGTCCATGATCTACTCACATATATAAACGCAGTCCATGATCTACTCACATATATATTCACATTCCATGAACTACTCACATGCATAATCACAGACCATGATCTACTCACATACATAATCACAGTCCATAATCTACTCGCATACATAATCACAGTCGACGATCTACTCACATACATAAACACAGCTCATGATCAACTCACATACATAATCGCAGTCCATGGTCCACTCACATACATAATTAAAGCCCATGATCTTATCACATACATAAACACAGTCCATGATCTACTCACATACATAATCACAGTCCATGATCTACTCACATACATAAACACAGTCCATGAACTGCTCACATACAGAATCACAGTCCATGATCTGCTCAAATACATAAACACAGTCCATGATCTGCTCACATACAGAATCACAATCCATGATCTACTCACATAGATAAACACAGTCCATGATCTGCTCACATACAGAATCACAGTCCATGATCTGCTCACATACATAAACACAGTCCATGATCTGCTCACATACAGAATCACAGTCCATGATCTGCTCACATACATAAACACAGTCCATGGTCTACTAACATTCATAATCACAGTCCATCATCTGCTCACATGCAGAATCACAGTCCATGATCTACTCACATACATAAACACAGTCCATGATCTACTCACATATATAATCACAGTCCATGATCTACTCACATAAATAATCATAGTCCATGATCTACTCACATACATAATCACAGTCCTCGATCTATTCACATACATAAACACAGTCCGTGATCTAATCATATAGATAAACACAGTCCGTGATCTACTGACATATATAATCACATTCCGTGATCTAATCACATACATAATCACAGTCCGTGAACTATTCACATACATAATCACAGTCCATGATCTAATCACATACATAAACAAAGTCCATGATCTACTCACATACATAATCACAGTCCATGATCTACTCACATACATAATCACAGTACATGATCTATTCACATACATAATCACAGTCCATGATTTACTCACATACATAATCACAGTCCATGATCTACTCACATACATAATCACATTCCATGAACTGATCACATACAAAAACAACGTCCATGATCTACGCACATACAAAAACACATGTCCATGATCTACTGATATACATAATCACAGTCCATGTTCTACTCACATACATAATCACAGTCCATGATCTGCTCACACACATAATCATAGTTCATGATCAACTCACATACATAATCACATTCTATGAACCACTCACATACATAAACACAGTTCATGATCTACTCACATACATAAACACAGTCGATGATCTGCTCACATACATAATCACAGTCTATGATCTACTCACATGCATAATCACAGACCATGATCTGCTCAAATACACAATCACAGTCTATGATCTACTCACATACATAATCACAGTCCATGATTTACTCACATACATAATCACAGTCCATGATCTACTCACATACACACTCACAGTTCATGATCAACTCACATACATAATCACTGTCCATGATCTACTCACATATATAAACAGAGTCCATGATCTACTCTCATGCATAATCACAGTCCATGATCTGCTCACATAAATTATCGCAGTCCATGGTCTACTCATAAACATAAACACAATCCATGATCTGCTCAGATACAGAATCACAGTCCATGATCTACTCACATATATAGTCACAGTCCATGATCTGCTCACATATATAAACACAGTCCATGATCTACTCACATACATAATCACAGTCCATGATCTGCTCACATACAGAATCACAGTACATGATCTATTCACATATATAAACACAGTCCATGATCTTCTCACATACATAATCACAGTCCATGATCTACTCACATACATAATCACAGTCCATGATCTACTCACATACATAATCACAGTCCATAATCTACTCACATATGTAATCACAATCCATGATCTAATCACATAAATAAAGAGAGTCAACAATCTACTCACATACATAATCACAGTCCATGATCTACCCACATACATAACCACAGTCCATGATCTACTCACATACATAATCACAGTCCTCGATCTATTCACATACGTAAACACAGTCCGCGATCTAATCATATAGATAAACACAGTCCATGATATAATCACATACATAATCACAGTACATGATCTATTCACATACATAATCACAGTCCATGATCTACTCACACACATAATCTCAGTTCATGATCAACCCACATACATAATCACATTCCATGATCCACTCACATACATAATCACAGTTCATGATCTACTCACATACATAATCACATCCCATGATCTACTCACATGCATAATCACAGACCATGATCTACTCACATACATAATCACAGTCTATGATCTACTCACATACATAATCACAGTCCATGATTTACTCACATACATAATCACAGTCCATGATTTACTCACATACATAATCACAGTCCATGATCAACTCACATACATAATCACAGTTCATGATCAACTCACATACATAATTATAGTCCATGATCTACTCACATATATAAACACAGTCCATGATCTACTCTCATGCATAATCACAGTCCATGATCTACTCACATAAATAATCGCAGTCCATGGTCTACTCATAAACTTAAATCACAATCAATGATCTGCTCAGATACAGAATCACAGTCCATGATCTACTCACATACATAGTCACAATCCATGATCTGCTCACATACATAAACACAGTCCATGATCTACTCACATACATAATCAGAGTTCATGATCTACTCACATACATAATCACAGTCCATGATCTACTCACATACATAATCACAGTCCATAATCTACTCACATATGTAATCACAATCCATGATCTAATCGCAGTCCATGGTCTACTCACATGCATAATTAAAGCCAATCATCAAATCACATACATAATCACAGTCTGTGATCTACTCACATACATAAACACAGTCCATGATCTACTCACATACAGAATCACAGTCCATGATCTACTCACATACATAATCACAGTACGTGATCTATTCACATACATAATCACAGTCCATCATTTACTCACATACATAATCACAGTCCATGAACTAATCACATACATAATCACAGTACGTGATCTGTTCACATACATAATCATAGTCCATGATGTGCTCACATACATAATCACATTCCATGAACTAATCACATACATAAACACAGACCATGATCTACGCACATATAAAAACACAGTCCATGATCTACTGATATACATAATCACAGTCCTGATCTACTCACACTCATAATCAGAGTTCATGATCTACTCACATACATAATCTCAGTCCATGATCCACACACATACATAATCACAGTCCATGATCTGCTCACATACATAATCGCAGTCTATGGTCTACTCACATACATAATTAAAGCCCATGATCAAATCACATACAAAATCACAGTCCATGATCTACTCACATACATAAACACAGCCCATGATCTACTCACATACATAATCACAGTCCATGATCTGCTCACATACATAAACACAGTCCATGACCTGCTCACATGCAGAATCACAGTCCATGATCTGCTCACATACAGAATCGCAGTCAATGGTCTACTCACATAAATAATTAAAGCCCATGATCAAATCACATACAAAATCACAGTCTGTGATCTACTCACATACATAAACACACTCCATGATCTAAACACATACATAATCACACTCCATGATCTACTCACTTACATAATCACAGTCCATGATTTACTCACATACATAAACACAGTCCATGATCTACTCACATACATAATCACAGTCCATGATCTACTCACATATATAAACACAGTCCGTGATCAACTCTGATACATAATCACAGTCCATGATCTGCTCACATACATAATCGCAGTCCATGGTGTACTCACATGCATAATTAAAGCCCATGATCAAATCACATATATAATCACAGTCTGTGATCTACTCACATACATAAACACAGTCCATGATCTACTCACATACAGAATCACAGTCCATGATCTATTCACATACATAATCACAGTACGTGATCTATTCACATACATAATCACAGTCCATCATTTACTCACATACATAATCACAGTCCATGAACTAATCACATACATAATCACAGTACGTGATCTGTCCACATACATAATCACAGTCCATGATCTACTCACATACATAATCACATTCCATGAACTAATCACATACATAAACACAGACCATGATCTACGCACATATAAAAACACAGTCCATGATCTACTGATATACATAATCACAGTCAATGATCTACTCACATACATAATCACAGTTCATGATCTACTCACATACATAATCTCAGTCCATGATCCACACACATACATAATCACAGTTCATGATCTACTCATGTACATAATCATAGTCCATGATCTACTCTCATACATAAACACAGTCCATGATCTAATCACATACATAAACACAGTCTGTGATCTATTCACATACATAAACACAGTCCATGATCTACGCACATATAAAAACACAGTCCATGATCTACTGATATACATAATCACAGTCCTGATCTACTCACACTCATAATCAGAGTTCATGATCTACTCACATACATAATCTCAGTCCATGATCCACACACATACATAATCACAGTCCATGATCTGCTCACATACATAATCGCAGTCTATGGTCTACTCACATACATAATTAAAGCCCATGATCAAATCACATACAAAATCAAAGTCCATGATCTACTCACATACATAAACACAGCCCATGATCTACTCACATACATAATCACAGTCCATGATCTGCTCACATACATAAACACAGTCCATGACCTGCTCACACGCAGAATCACAGTCCATGATCTGCTCACATACAGAATCGCAGTCAATGGTCTACTCACATAAATAATTAAAGCCCATGATCAAATCACATACAAAATCACAGTCTGTGATCTACTCACATACATAAACACACTCCATGATCTAAACACATACATAATCACACTCCATGATCTGCTCACTTACATAATCACAGTCCATGATTTACTCACATACATAAACACAGTCCATGATCTACTCACATACATAATCACAGTCCATGATCTACTCACATATATAAACACAGTCCATGATCAACTCTGATACATAATCACAGTCCATGATCTGCTCACATACATAATCGCAGTCCATGGTGTACTCACATGCATAATTAAAGCCCATGATCAAATCACATATATAATCACAGTCTGTGATCTACTCACATACATAAACACAGTCCATGATCTACTCACATACAGAATCACAGTCCATGATCTATTCACATACAAAAACACAGTCCATGATCTACTCACGTACATAATCACAGTCCATGATCTACTCACATACATAATCACAGTACGTGATCTATTCACATACATAATCACAGTCCATCATTTACTCACATACATAATCACAGTCCATGAACTAATCACATACATAATCACAGTACGTGATCTGTCCACATACATAATCACAGTCCATGATCTACTCACATACATAATCACAGACCATGATCTACGCACATATAAAAACACAGTCCATGATCTACTGATATACATAATCACAGTCAATGATCTACTCACATACATAATCACAGTCCTGATCTACTCTCACTCATAATCACAGTTCATGATCTACTCACGTACATAATCATGGTCCATGATCTACTCTCATACATAAACACAGTCCATGATCTAATCACATACATAAACACAGTCTGTGATCTATTCACATACATAAACACAGTCCACGATCTACTCACATACATCATCACAGTCCGTGGTCTACTCACATACATAATCACAGTCCGCAATCTATTCACATACATAATGACAGTCCATGATCTACGCACATACATAATCACAGTCTATGATCTATTCACATGCATAATCACAGTCCATGATCTACTCACATACATAATCACAGTCCATGATCTACTCACATGTATAAACACAGTCCATGATCTACTCTCATATATAATCACAGTCCATAATCTGCTCACATACATAATCGCAGTCCATGGTCTACTCACATACATAACTAAAGCCCATGATCAAATCACATACAAAATCACAGTCCATGATCTACTCACATACATAAACACAGTCCATGATCTACTCACATACATAATCACAGTCCATGATCTGCTCACATACATAAACACAGTCCATGACCTGCTCACATGCAGAATCACAGTCCATGATCTGCTCACATACAGAATCGCAGTCAATGGTCTACTCACATAAATAATTAAAGCCCATGATCAAATCACATACAAAATCACAGTCTGTGATCTACTCACATACATAAACACACTCCATGATCTAAACACATACATAATCACACTCCATGATCTACTCACTTACATAATCACAGTCCATGATTTACTCACATACATAAACACAGTCCATGATCTACTCACATACATAATCACAGTCCATGATCTACTCACATATATAAACACAGTCCGTGATCAACTCTGATACATAATCACAGTCCATGATCTGCTCACATACATAATCGCAGTCCATGGTGTACTCACATGCATAATTAAAGCCCATGATCAAATCACATATATAATCACAGTCTGTGATCTACTCACATACATAAACACAGTCCATGATCTACTCACATACAGAATCACAGTCCATGATCTACTCACGTACATAATCACAGTCCATGATCTACTCACATACATAATCACAGTACGTGATCTATTCACATACATAATCACAGTCCATCATTTACTCACATACATAATCACATTCCATGAACTAATCACATACATAATCACAGTACGTGATCTGTCCACATACATAATCACAGTCCATGATCTACTCATATACATAATCACATTCCATGAACTAATCACATACATAAACACAGACCATGATCTACGCACATATAAAAACACAGTCCATGATCTACTGATATACATAATCACAGTCAATGATCTACTCACATACATAATCACAGTCCTGATCTACTCTCACTCATAATCACAGTTCATGATCTACTCACATACATAATCTCAGTCCATGATCCACACACATACATAATCACAGTTCATGATCTACTCACGTACATAATCATAGTCCATGATCTACTCTCATACATAAACACAGTCCATGATCTAATCACATACATAAACACAGTCTGTGATCTATTCACATACATAAACACAGTCCACAATCTACTCACATACATCACCACAGTCCGTGGTCTACTCACATACATAATCACAGTCCGCAATCTATTCACATACATAATGACAGTCCATGATCTACGCACAGACATAATCACAGTCTATGATCTATTCACATGCATAATCACAGTCCATGATCTACTCACATACATAATCACAGTCCATGATCTACTCACATGTATAAACACAGTCCATGATCTACTCTCATATATAATCACAGTCCATAATCTGCTCACATACATAATCGCAGTCCATGGTCTACTCACATACATAACTAAAGCCCATGATCAAATCACATACAAAATCACAGTCCATGATCTACTCACATACAGAATCGCAGTCAATGGTCTACTCACATACATATTTAAAGCCCATGATCAAATCACATACACAATCACTGTCCATTATCTACTCACATACATAAACACAGTCAATGATCTATTCACATACATAAACACAGTCCATGATCTAAACACATACATAATCACAGTCCATGATCTACTCACATACATAAACACACTCCATGATCTAAACACATACATAATCACACTCCTTGATCTACTCACTTACATAATCACAGTCCATGATTTACTCACATACAAAAACACAGTTCATGATCAACTCACATACATAATCACAGTCCATGATCTACTCACATATATAAACACAGTCCGTGATCAACTCTCATACATAAACACAGTCCACGGTCTAATCACATACATAAACACAGTCTGTGATCTATTCACATACATAAACACAGTCCATGATCTACTCACATACATCATCACAGTCCGCGATCTATTCACATACATAAACACAGTCCACAATCTACTCACATACATCATCACAGTCTGTGGTCTACACACATATAAATCACAGTCCGCAATCTATTCACATACATAATGACAGTCCATGATCTACGCACATACATAATCACAGTCTATGATCTATTCACATGCATAATCACAGTCCATGATCTAATCACATACATAAACAGAGTCCATGATCTACTCACATACATAATCACATTCGACGATCTACTCACATATATCATCACAGTCCATGATCTACTGATATACGTAAACACAGTCCATGATCTACTCACATACATAAACACATTCTATGATCTACTCACATACATAATCACAGTCCACAATCTACTCACATACATAACCACATTCCATGATCTACTCACATACATAAACACAGTCCATGATCTACTCACATACATAATCACAGTCCTCGATCTGTTCACTTACAGAATCACAGTCCGCGATCTACTCACATACATAAACACAGTCTATGATCTACTCACATACATAATCACAGTCCATGATCTACTCACATACATAATCACAGTCTATGATCTACTCACATACATAAACACAGTCTACGATCTACTCACATACAGAATCACAGTCCATAATCTACTCACATACATAAACAGAGTCCATGATCTGCTCACATACATAAACACAGTCCATGATCTACTCACATATATAATTACAGTCCATGATCTACTCACATACATAAACACAGTCCTTCAACTGCTCACATACATAAACAGTCAATGATCTACTCACATACACAAACACAGTCCATGATCTAATCACATACATAAACAGAGTCCATGATCTACTTACATACATAATTACAGTCTGGGATTTACTCACATATATAAACACAGTCCATGACCTAATCACATACATAATCACAGTCCATGATCTGCTCACATACACAATCGCAGTCAATGGACTACTCACATACATAATTAAAGCCCATGATCAAATCACATACAAAATCACAGTCCATTATCTACTCACATACATAAACACAGTCAATGATCTATTCACATACATCAACACAGTCCATGATCTAAACACATACATAATCACAGTCCATGATCTACTCACATACATAAACACACTCCATGATCTAAACACATACATAATCACAGTCTATGATCTATTCACATGCATAATCACAGTCCATGATCCACTCACATACATAATCACAGACCATGATCTATTCAAATACATAATCACAGTCTATGATCTGCTAACATATATAATCACAGTCCATGATCTACTCACATGCATAATCACAGTCCATGATCTACTCACATACATAATCACATTCGACGATCTACTCACATATATCATCACAGTCCATGATCTACTGATATACGTAAACACAGTCCATGATCTACTCACATACATAAACACATTCTATGATCTACTCACATACATAATCACAGTCCACAATCTACTCACATACATAACCACATTCCATGATCTACTCACATACATAAACACAGTCCATGATCTACTCACATACATAATCACAGTCCTCGATCTGTTCACTTACAGAATCACAGTCCGCGATCTACTCACATACATAAACACAGTCTATGATCTACTCACATACATAATCACAGTCCATGATCTACTCACATACATAATCACAGTCTATGATCTACTCACATACATAAACACAGTCTACGATCTACTCACATACATAATCACAGTCCATGATCTACTCACACACATAATCACAGTCTGTGATCTACTCACATACATAATCACAGTCCATGATCTACTCACATACATAATCACAGTCCATGATCTACTCACATACATAATCACAGTCCATGATCTACTCACATACATAATCACAGTCCACAATCTACTCACATACATAAACACAGTCCACAATCTACTCACATGCATAATCACCGTCCACGATCTACTCACATACATAATCACAGTCTATGATCTACTCACATACATAATCACAGTCCATGATCTACTCACATACATAAACACAGTCCATGATCTACCCACGTACATATAAACATAGAAACATAGAAGATAGGAGCAGGAGTAGGCCATTCGGCCCCTCGAGCCTGCTCCGCCATTCAATGCGATCATGGCTGATCATCCAAACTCAGCACCCTGTCCCTGCTTTCTCTTCATACCCCTTGATCCCTTTAGCCTTAAGAAATCTATCCAACTCTTTCTTGAATATATTTAATGAATTGGCCTCTACTGCCTTGTGGTAGAGAATTCCACAGGTTCACCACTCTCTGGGTGAAGAAATTCCTCCTCATTTCTGTCCTAAATGGCTTACCCCTTATCCTTAGACTGTGACCCCTGGTTCTGGACTCCCCGACCATCGGGATCATCGTTCCTGCATCTAATCTGTCCGGTCCTGTCAGAATTTTATAAGTTTCAATGAGATCCCTTCCCATTCTTCTAAACTCCAGCGAGTATAAGCCCAATCGACCCAATGTCTCCTCATACGTCATTCCTGCCATCCCAGGTATCAGCCTGGTGAATCTTTGCTGAACTCCTTGCATGGCAAGAGCATCCTTCCTCAGATAAGGCGACCAAAACTGCATACAGTACTCAAGATGTGGTCTCACCAAGGCCCTGTACAACTGCAGCAAGACATCCTTGTTCCTGTACTCAAACCCTCTCGCTACGTAGGCCAACATACCATTTGCCTTCTTAACTGCCTGCTGCACCTGCATGCTTACCTTCAGCGACTGGTGCACAAGGACACCCAGGTCTCATTGCACTTCCCCTTCTCCTAATCTATTGCCATTCAGATAATAATCTGCCTTCCTGTTTTTGCCACCAAAGTGGATAACCTCGCATTTATCTACATTATATTGCATCTGCCATGCTTCTACCCAATCACCCAACCTGACCAAATCATCCTGGAGTTTCTCGGCATCCTCCTCACAGCACACACGCCCACCCAGCTTTGTGTCGTCTGCAAACTTGGAGATATTGCATCTAGTTCCCTCGTCTAGATCATTAATATATATTGTGAATAGCTGGGGTCCAAGGACTGATCCCTGCGGTACCCCACTAGTCACTGCCTGCCACTCGGGAAAAAAGCCGTTTATTCCAACTCTTTGCTTTCTGTCTGCCAACCAGTTCTCTATCCAAGTCAATACCTTGCCCCCAATCCCATATGCCTTAACTTTACACGCTGATCTCTTATGCGGGACCTTATCGAAAGCCTTCTGAAATTCCAAATACACCTTATCTATTTTACCAGTTACATCCTCAAAAAATTCCAGTGGATTAGTCAAGCACGATTTACCTTTTGTAAATCCATGTTGACATTGTCCGATCCTATCACTGTTTTCCAAGTGCTCTGCTATTACATCTCTTATAATGGACTCTAGCATTTTCCCCACTACCGATGTCAGGCTAACCGGTCTGTAATTCCCCGTTTTCTGTCTACCACCTTTTTTGAATAGTGGGGTAACATTAGCTACCCTCCAATCCATGGGTACTGTTCCAGATTCAATCGAATGTTGGAAGATGATCAGCAATGCACCTACTATTTCTAGGGCCACTTCCTTAAGTACCCTCGGATGTAGATTGTCAGGTCCTGGGGATTTATCTGCCTTCAATCTCATCAATTTCCCTAACACCATTTCCCTACAAATACTGATTTCTTTCAGTTCCTCCCTTTCATCAGACCCTATGTTCCCCATTGAATAACCCTGGATGTTGAGTTTCCAGCCTTGGCCACCCTGGAGCCATGTTTCCGTAATCCCAATCAAATCATATTTGTTTACCTCTATTTGCACAGCTAATTCATCCACCTTATTATGAATGCTCCTCGCATTAAGACACAAAGCCTTCAGGCTTGTTTTTTTAACGTTCTTAGACCTATTAGAATTATTATTTACTGTGGCCATGTTTGATTTAAACCATTGATTTCTCTGACTGCCACTTTTGTTTTTCTCCTTCCTATCTTTTGCTTTTATCCTTGTTTCCCTTTCCTCTGTCTCCCTGCTCAGGTTCCCAACCCCCTGCCATTTTAGTTAAACCCTCCCCCAGAGCACTAGCAAACACTCCCCCTAGGACATCGGTCCCAGCCCTGTCCAGGTGCAAACCGTCCGGTTTGTACTGGTTCCACCTCCCCCAGAACCGGTTCCAATGTCCCAGGAATTTGAATCCCTCCGCCTTGTACCATTCCTCTAGCCACGTATTCATCTGAAATATCCTTCTATTTCTACTCTGACTTGCACATGGCACTGGTAGCAATCCTAAGATTACTACCTTTGAGGTCCTATGTTTTAATTTACCTCCTAACTCCCTATATTCAGCTTTTAGGACCTCATCCCGTTTTTTTTACCTATATCGTTGGTACCTATATGCACCACGACAACTGGCTGTTCACCCTCCCCTTCCAAAATGTTCCGCAGCCGCTCTGAGACATCCTTGACCCTTGCACCAGGGAGGCAACACACCGTCCTGGAGTCTCATTTGCGGCCGCAGAAACGCCTATCTATTCCCCTTACAATAGAATCCCCTATTACTATAGCTCTACCCCTCTTTTTCCTCCCGTCCTGTGCAGCAGAGCCACCTCTGGTGCCAGGAAGTTGGCTGCTGCTGCCTTCCTCTGATAAGCCATCCCCCTCAACAGTGTTCAAAGTGGTACACAGTCCACGATCTACTCACATACATAATCACAATCCATGACCTACTCACATATATAATCACAGTCCATGATCTGCTCACATACATAATCACATTCTATGATCTACTCACATACATAAACACAGTCCATGATCTACTCATACACATACCTAGGGACATAGGAACATAGGAACAGGAGTCGGCCATTCAGCCTCTCGAGCCTGTTCCACCATTCAATTAGATGATGGCTGATCTGTACCTCAACTCCATTTACCTGCCTTTGTTCCACATCCCTTGAAACCCTTACCAAAAGAAAAAGTTCAGTCTTGAAAATTTCAATTGACGCAGCATCCACACTCTTTTGGAGGAAGGGAGTTCTAGACTTCCACTATCCATTGTGTAAAAAAACCTGATTTCACTCCTGAATGGCTGAGCTAAGATTGTGCTGTCTTGCTATGGATTTACCAGCAGAGGAAATAGTTTCTCTGTATTTACTCTATCGAATCCGTATCTCATTTTAAACACCTCGATCAGGTCACCCCATAACCTTCTAAACTCAAGGGAGTACAAACCATGCTTATGAAAGCTGTTCTCATATTTTAACTATTTCATCCCCGGTATCTGATGAATCTACACTGCACCCACTTCCAAGGAAAATATATATGTTTTCTGAGATTCGGTGCCCAAAACTGAATGCAGTACTGCAGATTCAAATGCACATACACATAGCTAGCATCCTGTTTAAAAACTAATTTTGGCTAGTGTTTGTAAATCGAGCACCAAAGTCAGAAACTTTAAACAATAAACCGTATTTGTCAAATGAAGGCTGTTAATTGTGTGTACGAATATGTGTGGGGTGGGATGGTGGATGCGGAACTTTACTGATAAATGGTACCTACTGTGTGGAGGCAATATGCACCTGACTTCTGTTAGCCCGAGTTGGGTGGGGTGAGTTGTTGTGACACAATGGCCCAGAAATTAGGTTCGTGGGCTTGCCGCGCGTGCAAGCCCCCGATGTGCACTCACCCGGCGCGCCGACATCTGAAGCCTGGGCCTGCTTGGAATTCCTGTCACTGGCCCGGTTCAGATTTCGGCGCGCTGTGCTTACCTGATCCAGTGGCGTAGTTAGTTCGATGTGCCGGCTGGGATCAGGTGAGCACTGTGCAGCCAATCAGGGGAGGGGAAACTTCATTCATGAGTTTGATAGTAAGAACTGTCAAACTCATGAAAAGTACGGGCGCCCAAAAGACTAGTTTAACTTTAAATAAAATTTAAAAAAAATCCCAATAATTAAATAAACTATAAATGACTTTAAAAACTATTTTAAACAATTAATAAAATTTTTGAACAAAATAATTTTTTAAGAAATCGGGTCTAAAAATAAACTTACCTTACTGTAAATTCCTTAAAAACAATAAAGCTGTGGAAAAAATGTTATAATTTTAAATAATAGACCACTTACCTTAAAGAATCAAGTCCTTACGCCTCCTTTTTATATGTCTAAAAAGTTCAGGCCCTTGCACACGGGCAAACCTGTCAAAAAGAAGGAAGTTCAACGCGTGCGCGCAGAGTCCTGCGCGCACGCGTTGGACCTCTGAACCCCTTGGAGGAAATGCCGGTTTCCAGCGCATGCGCTGTGCATGCTGAAATCCGGCACTTCCAACGGGCCCACGCGTGAGTACCCCGTCCGTACTCACGCGTTGGGACCGGAATTACTGGCCCAATGTTACGATAGTTAAGTGACATTCAGTGTAGGGAAGGTGTCGGGGGAGTAGAGTACAATTTAACTGGGAATCAGGAACCAGCCTAATCTAAAAATAAGCCAAGCAGATTTTTCTCCATTGACAATTCTAACATGCAGCCTGAATAACCCAAACAAAGATTACTTTCTATTCAGGCCTAGGAATTCAATTGTTTTCATTCCTCATACAGGAGCAGCCCCTCGGGAAACAGATGGAGCAAAGACTAAATACTGGTAGCAGGCAGCAAACACTGATGCCAGTGGGGAATAGGGCCGGTTTAAAACGCAGCCACCATCGGGCAGGTGCTGTTACAGGATGAGCCAATAATATTTCAACATCATCAGTGATTAATGGTGATTAAAAACTTCTACCTACCCATAGTACAAATTAAAAAGTGCAAAGAACATCTTAAAACTATGTACAGCAGCTCGAATAGTGATTATTATGTGTATTATGCCTTGATCTCCATTTGTAGCCCAAGGGCGGTATGTGACATATATTCTGGTGTGCTGAGCTGGAGAGTGACTGTGTCTGATTTCATGGTCTCATAGTCAGCATACAGGGGCACGAAGTTGTGGCGGTTTTGTTACTGGATTTATAATCCAGAGGCCTGGACTAATAATTCAGGGAACATGAGTTCAAATCCCAGCATTGCAGTTTAAGAATTTGAAATTAATTAAAAAAAACTCTGGAAATAAAAAGGTGGTATCTGCAAAAGTGACCATGACACTGTTAGATTGTCGTAAAAACCTGGTTCACTGATATACTTTAGAGAAGGGAACCCCTGCCATCCTTACCTGGTGTGACTCCAGTTCCCCACAAACGTGGTTGACTCTTAACTGTTCTCTGAAGCGGGCTAGCAAGCCACTCAGTTATATTAAACCACTCAACGGTTCAAGGAGGTGGCTCAGCACCACCTTCTCAGGGCAACTAGAGATGGGCAATAAATGCTGGCCTTGCCAGTGACGCCCACATCCTTAGAATGATTTTTTTTAAGTCCTTGACTATTAAGTGTGGCCTTTTGCACTAATACACCAGTGTGGCAGAGCCACTAAGGGACTCCGATCAATTGTATATAATTCCCTTTAACAATATGTTAGCTACAGCCTGAGTCTGTGGGCTAGAAATTCAGTAGGCTTTGCGCCCAGTTTTCGCCCAAAGAGGGCTTTTGCGCCACTTGCTGAGATTGCGCCGATATTCAGCGCTGCGGTAATGGTGGCGTTAGCCAGTAGCGCTGCGCTGCCACCGATGATGTCATCGGTGTGCGCAGTGCCCCGCTACCGGCCTGACCGCCATATCTAGTTGCGGCCGCCTCTTCCGCAGCGGCCGCAAACAGCGATCTGAAAACGGGGCCGTCCTGCAGCCTTAGTGGGGCGAGTTAAGGCGGAGGTGCGGCTGGCCGCTTTTTCGGCGGCCGCCTGCCCGCACCTCCTTCCCCGGCCTCCTCCACCCCCCCCCCCCCTGCAGCATTGCCGGCTGTTTTCCGGGAGCCCGGCACTTCTCCGTGGTGCCGGGCTCCTTTGCCGGCACTAGCGAGCGGCGATCTCGCTGTTGCAGGCACCTCCCCCTTAAGAGAGGGAGGAAGGCCTGCAGTACCGCAGCCTGCCGCTCCGCAGCGGGTGGCGCTGCGGCACCTAGCGCGCCGAAATTCAGTTTCAGCGCCCCAAGCGGGGGAGGCCACACCCTTGAATAGCGGCCGGCTTCGACTTGGGGCGCTGAAACTGAATTTCCAGCGGGCGCAAGTGGCTCCGCGCGCAGCGGTAACTTCTGGGCGGAAGCGAGCTGGCGGGCCCAAACTGAATTTCTAGGCCCGTATCTTTGTTTGTACTGTTTACATGTGCAGAACGCGGTCCATTTAAAAGTGCGGGCAAACGTGATGACATCACGCCGTTCATCACATGATCCCCCACCGGCGGGAAAAACGTGATGACGTGATGACGTCAGCCAAGGGACCGCCCAAGCAGTCCTCGTGGAGCCTCCGAACTGACTAGACCTATATTCGATGTTCTCCTGTATTTGTTCATTAAACTCTGTTAGCTTTCATTAAACCCCATTTGTTTGATCGCCTGAGTCGACCTCAGTCTCTTGATAGGAACTAGACATTCCTACACCAGACCATTTGAAAGTCAACTTTCGATTCAGACAAACCTCCAAATCTGAGTCCAAACCCAACCATATCTGAACATTCAACCCTAGTGAACAGTTAAGAAGAGTTAAAGACCAACAGCGCAAACACACAGCTAGGAAAGTAAAAGCAAGGAGACCTTTTTTTATATCAAGGTGATTCTGAAATGCACCTCAATTTGCAATAGCCATCTTATATATTGTAGATATAATGCTATCGCAATGATTAGAGACTTGGGGCACAAACCTCGCAGTTGTTATTGTCATCTCATATCTTGCTGTGATAAATCTTGTACCGTTCCCCCTAGCCATGTGATAAAATACAAACTTAAAGTGACATAATTATAGATTAGTACACTTAATAACAGCTAGATTCAGGAAAGATTTTTTTTCTCACAAAATACAGTCTCATCCCTGCAGTTTTCAATGATTGGAATTGGAAGTGACGTTGGAACAAACAGTTTTTGGCATCGGTACAGATGCAAAGATAAATTTTTCCCACTTTAAAATGGCTAAAATGAGCCATGGTTGTTGATGGGACTGCCGTGTCCCCGGATGGCTATTTAAAGGCTGCTGTATTCCAGAGGGTTTATTAAATAGGGCTTTGTACACTTGCGTGGACTTGGTGTTATGTACAGGGTGCAAGTAAAATGAAACAATGAAGTTGATGTAAGAAAAAGGAGACTTACCATCAAGTAACTTTAAAGTAAGCTTTAAGTAACTTATAAACACACTATATACAAGAGAGGTCTTTACCATGCCTCTGGTGGAAGCCTCTTACAATACTGAACAGACCAGTATTTATACCAGTCCAACAGGAAGTGACATATGACAGGAAGTGAGGTATGTACACAGTTCATAGTTCATAGTTCACAGTTCACAGGAAGTGATGCCATAACTTCCCGGAAGTTATTATTTTTATCACATTCTTCCCTCCTGCAGGATTAGGAGGCTGTGGTCTACCTTTTGGTCCGCAGCCGCCGAACAAGGAAGAGTCGCACCCGTTTGGATTCCCGTCGTAGAGGGTCGCTGGTCCGCTTACATGCGGTTGGCCATTGGTCAGAGTCTGTGTGGCCTGGATTGCCCTGTGAAGGGTCGGGGAGATCATGGCTTCGAGTACGAGCCCCAATAGGTTCAAAGTCGGCCTGCCTCTGTTCAGAGGGAGGTGCAGAGCTGGTCTATGGCGGATCAGTACTTTCATGCGCGGTACTGGGAGGGTCGCAACCTTGAGCACGGGGTTCTACCGGCACCAAGCTAGTTGGTGTCCGATCAGGATCCTGGAGAGGGGTACCCGATAGGTCCCAAGAGTTTCCTGGTGAAATGCCATCACCCGATGTCCCACTAGGTCCTGGTGGGCAGGGAGCCAGATCCCGTAATGATACGGTAGATTCTCGGCCGTCGGAATATCGTATGTTTGCATAGGTGGGGTTGGCATCGGTTAGTTCGACCTCGTCTACAAGAGGGTCATTTTTAGACGTCCGAACGTATCTTCGGAGTAATACAGGTCCAGGAGTAGTTAGCCATGACGGGAGTGATGTCCCATGAGATGAGCGACGCTGGAATCCAAAGAACCGCTCATGAGGTGTAGTATTTGTGGCTGTAGAAAGCAGGGACCGTATAGAGTGCAATGCATCCGGAAGCACTGTTTCCCATTGCTGGTCTGGTAGGCCCCGAGATCTTAAAGCGAGACGTACGGAATTCCAGATGATACCGTTATACCTCTCTACCTGCCCATTTCCGATGGGATGGTATGGTGTTGTTTTGCTTGTAGCAATTCCCCGTTCTGAGAGGTAGTCCTTGAGTTCCCTCGACATAAAGGATGGACCCCGATCTGAGTGAATATAAGCCGGCATGCCACAGAGAGAAAATACCTGCTCAAGGCAGCAGATTACTGTGGACGCCAGCATATTGGAGCAGGGGAAGGCAAATGGAAAACGTGAATATTCGTCGATCATGGTGAGCAAATATGTGTTCCGAGTTGAAGAGGGCACTGGGCCCTTAAAATCGATGCTAAGTCGTTGCATCGGTTGGGTTGCATGTATGAGTATACCATCTGAGGGGCGGAAGAACTGAGGTTTTAATTCCGCACAAAGCCAGCATTCTGAGCATATTTTCTTTACATCTCCAGTGGAAAAAGGGAGATTCCGTGATCGTACGAAATGTAGCATGCGCGTAACGCCAGGATGACACAAACCATTGTGGACATCCATGAGAGTGGAGGATGACATAGTGGAGCAGAATGCCCGTGTGAGGGTGTCCGGGGCCACATTCTCCTTGCCAGGCCGATAGAGAATGGTATAACCAAAAGAGGCCAGTTCCATCCTCCAAAGTTGTATTTTATTATTCTTAATTTTGGTTCGTTTTCGATTATCGAGCATGAAGGCGACTGATCGTTGGTCCGTGATCAATGTAAAGTGCTGGCGAGCTAGAAAATGGTTCCACTTCCGTACTGCCTCTATGATGGCTGTGGCTTCTTTCTCAACCGGAGGATAATGTAGCTCGGCACCTTGTAAGGTCCTGGACATAAATGCTACAGGACGACCTTCCTGATTCAGAGTAGCCGAGATCGCCACCTCCGAGGCATCACATTCAACCACGAAAGGGAGATTCTCATCAATGGAGTGAAGAGCCGCTTTCTCCAACTGTTTTTTGAGAAGGTTAAAGGCTGCAACAGCCGCTGTTCCCAGTGGAAATGATCTAGCATGCAGCAAGGGTTGGATTTTGTCCGAAAAATGAGGAATCCATTTAGCGTAGTATGCAAACAGACCGAGAGCCTGACGTAAAGAAGCCGGATTCTTAGGTGACGGGAGCTCTTGGAGCGGGCGAAGTCTTTCTGGGTCTGGCTTAATGATACCATTGCCTACGCAGTAGCCAAGGATGTTGATGGTCAGTTGCGACTCAACAGATTTGGATTCATTCAGGGTCAAATTACGGCGATGGAGGGCATCCCGAAATTTTTGGAGGTTGGAGTCGTGTTCCTGTTGATCGTGACCTGCAATGGTAATGTTATCAAGATAGGGAAAAGTGTCCCTTAGGTTTTCCTGCTTAACCAGGCCATCCATTGCTCGTTGAAAGACAGCCACTCCATTAGTAACCCTGAATGGGAGGCGACGAAATTGGTACAGCCGTCCATTAGCCTCAAAGGCTGTGTACTGCTTATCTGAGACCTTCAAGGGTAACTGATGATAGGCACTTTTTAAATCGTAAGTTGAGAACACTTTGTATTCGGCCAGTTTATTAACCATATCATCAATGCGTGGCAATGGGTAGGCGTCCAAGTCGGTATATTGATTGATGGTTTGCGAATAATCGATGCATAGTCGCTGTTTGTGAGGTTTTAGAGGGTTCTTGACAATGACGACTTGAGCCCGCCAGGGCGACGAACATGGTTCAATGATATCCTCTGCTAGAAGTCGAGAGATTTCAGCCGCAATAAAAGATTGGTCTTCCTGATTAAAGCGCCGCGATTTCGTTATTATCGGTTTGCATTGAGGCGGAATACTGGCAAATAATGAGGGTTCATCAAGTGAAGCTGCTGATAATGCACAAAATGGTAATTTAGACGGTATATTAGAAATAGTAAGTCCGGGTTTGGATCCACCAAACTCAATGGTGAGTTTCTTATGCTGTTTTTGGAAGTCCAGCCCTAAGAGGAGATCACTACATAAGTCCTTGAGCACCGAAAGTCGGGTGGAGGGATACATACGACCATGAAGTTCAACAACACAAAAGCCAGAGATTCTGGTATTAAGTGATGACTGGGCCATCGCAATTGCCTGGTCCGATGGGAAGACATGTAGTTTCAATTTCGCAACAATCTGTTCCTTAATGAAACTATCAGTACTTCCTGAGTCAATTAAGGCATCTAAGGTATGCCCTTTAATTGAAATTTTTGTGGCTGCATGAGACAGGTTCTGTGGGCAAGCAGCTGTAATTGGTGTCGTTGCACAGAGAGTGGCTAAAACTCTCGGTGTGCTTCTTCGGGAGAGAGCTCGAGAGGAAGCTTGATAGGTCCTAGCTGGAGCATCTTGATAGGCCCTAATTGGGGCAGTTCGGTAGGCCTTAGCTGGATTGGCCCTCGTAGAGGCCCTTGATAGGCAAACTTTAGCAAAGTGTCCTTTTTTCCCGCAATAACTGCAGATTGCATTGCGAGCAGGGCAGGTTTTCCTAGGGTGAAAAGCATCTCCACAAAAGAAGCATTCCTTCCTAGATTGCCAAGAGGCTGCTAAAGTGGGGTCGTCCTCCTCTTCTTCATCAGAATTATCAGAATTAGATTCCCCCATGATAGGGTTCACCTGAGACCGCTTGAATTGTCTGGTTGCAGCTACAGCAGCAGATCGAGATCTGGGCAGCTGATAGAGGTCTGCATTTCTCTTTGCCAAATCCAGTGAACAAGCTAGGTCAAAAGCTTTTTGTAGCTCAAGTGTTTTACTTTCTAGTAGACGCTGGCGTATAAATGGAGAGGCAATCCCGCAGATGAAAGCATCACGAATCATTTCTTGGCGGTACAGCTCAGCTGAGGCTGCCTGAAAGTTACAATCTACGCTGAGCCTGCGAAGTTCTTGCAGGAATTCGTCAATTGATTCCCCTGGCCCTTGTCGGGCTGTGGCCAGTAGATGTCTAGCATAGACCTCATTTGGGGTCTTCGCATACAGTTTCTTAAGTGCCCGAATCACCTCTTCGTAATTATCCCATTCATCAACATATTCGAACACTTTTGGGGTCACATAATTGACAAGTATCTTCAATTTAGCAGGAGCATCCGCTTTACATTCATCCAGAAAATTCTCAAAAGTACGATACCAATGCTTCCATACCCTGCCAGCTGCTGGTGTATTCGGGTCCAAGTCCAGACGAATAGGTCTAAGGATTTTCTCCATGATGGGTGGTTCCCTGGATCCTTAACTTCCGAGTTTGTCTGAAGGTCTAGTATTTGTCAGTGTAAATACTAAGTTACTTAAATTGATGTAAGAAAAAGGAGACTTACCATCAAGTAACTTTAAAGTAAGCTTTAAGTAACTTATAAACACACTATATACAAGAGAGGTCTTTACCATGCCTCTGGTAGAAGCCTCTTACAATACTGAACAGACCAGTATTTATACCAGTCCAACAGGAAGTGACATATGACAGGAAGTGAGGTATGTACACAGTTCATAGTTCATAGTTCACAGTTCACAGTTCACAGGAAGTGATGACATAACTTCCCGGAAGTTATTATTTTTATCACAGAAGTCATGCATTTAGCATGTTTTAAGAACTGCAACCTGTCATTTTACAGTTGCAAAGTTCACCTTCAACCTTTGACCTCACCAAGTAGCTTTGGAGCCTAAAACAAGCTTAGGGTGGCAGTTAAGATAATGAGGGAGTTACTTCCACAAATTTGGCATGTATCATAGAAAATCTACAAGGGCAATCCTGTGACTACACAATTCCTCACAAAATGAAATCCCAACCTCTTGTCCATGCCAATCAGGGAGCCAGAGAATCATGGGGAACAGCCTGGGCTCTTGCTGCACAAGACATCAAAAGCAGAGCAAAAAAGTGGTTTGCGGTCACTCTGGGGTGTCACCTTGTGTCTGGTTACCGAGTGGGGCAGAAAGGCAGGTCACCTGAAGTGTACATGCCTGGCAGAACCTGAAAAGAATAGAAATATTTTGTAAAAATATTGGGGGAAGTCACTCATTGGCCGGAATTTTCTTTTCCTGGACGGGTCAGGTGCGGGCGGTCACCATGGCGGGTCGTGTAGGATTCACAAAATTCCGGGACCCCCTACTCAATGGACATGTGTCTGGAATTTAAAAAGGGACTGTGTTGGACCTTTTGGAGGAGAAATGTGGACAGAAATATCTCACTATTAGGCGCCTTTGGACTAAACTAGGGCCTATTGGATTGAGTTTGGACATTTTAAATTGTATACTGGGTCTGCACAGGAAAATGGGATCCTTATAGGGCTGCTAACCCACCTGGGTGGCAGGCCCCCAGGGAGACATTAGCAGTCTAACAAAAGCCCACTTACCAGGGACCCAGATACATACATATTTTAATAGTTCTTAAAACGGCTATACAGAAAAACCCTGGCATCAGCAAAACACACAATAGACAGTATCAAGACCTGATTACATTCTAACAGCACCATTCAAAAACCCCATCAACACCTTTGGGAATCTTGTATCATGCTAATGCTCAATCAGCCCACCAAAATTCTCACAAAGGGATCACATCAGTGTTGATCAGCCTGCCAAAATCGCACAAAAGGGAGTCATCTAAAATCAATTGTGCACCCGAGTTTTGGCGCAAAAGTTTAAGCAGCCTCTCAGGTATAACTGGGGGCTTGCTAGTAGCTAAAGAGAACTCAACAGATGGGCTGAAGAGAGAGAGTGCCGGTGGGCAGCAGCAGCAGCACACCGGAGCAGAAGAAACGTACCCGAGAACACGCTGGAAAAGCACTTGGACTCTGGGCTCTTTGACTCTGGCTTTGAAACATCTAACTTGCCACACGAGGTTACAACAACGCAACAAGAAAACCAAACAAGAAGCCTCGGAGTCACTGAAAGATCAACCATCATCCAGCGCTGACTCTAGGAAAAACTTGTTCACCATCAAAATGTCGACCAGTGCTAATACCGAAGACGCCGCAACCAGCCAAGGAGTCCACAAGATTGAGGAGAGAGAAAGCAGTGTGCAACTGGTCTAAACTGTGGGGAAATCCTTTGGTGAGCATAGTCCCTGTAATTTCAGAGCTTAACTTAGTTAGTGTAGTGGTGGGAGGTGGTTTTATTTTTTATTTTTTTTCTCTCACTGCATAACCTCTGTACCCGTTGTGTATACGTTTTTGTTTGGTTAACTTGTGTGGTGTGCGATTTCTAAATAAAACTTTTTCTTCTTGCACCATTTGTCTGCCTACATCTATCACATCCCCTAAATAATCCCAAGCCCCAGAACCAGGGAGTGGGATGATTCAAACGCTCAAGGTCAATTTAAAATGCCGACAAATCCACCAGCCCCTACATAATGGCGAGCTAGTGTAGGATTTCGCAATAATTTCAAAATTTCCTACAGTTCTGAAGATTAATTTTGATTAAAGAATACCTGGGTAATACCTTTAAGAATCCAAGGGGATCAAAATGGCTGTCAGACCGCATGGCAGAAGACAAAGGACTTGAAAGAGCAGCCTGGGTCTGTGGAAAAAGGTTCCAATCTGCCAATCAAAGGGGAGTTCCCACCTCCCTGCAGAGACAATCGATGTGTTTACAAAAACTGCTGCACAAAGGAGCAACCACTTGAGACTGCAGTTTCAGTTGACCACAGGACAATGGCTTTGTTTACACTAGCCTCCAAAGCTGTTTACTCAGCAATCACAGAAAGACATGTTTTTTTCAAACCAAGACAGCTCCATTCAAACCCATCATTGATGAATGGAAACACATTCAAAGCCAATCAGAGACAATTTGAAGAGACATTTAAACTGAGAAAAGGAACAGTTTAAAATGAATGGGTGATTCATCCAAACCCATTACTGGACAATGGGGCAGTTGGATCCCTTTTGTTTTAGCCCAGAAACATCCGGATCTGGGCAGGCCCCAAAAGGGGGTATAAAAGATAGCTTCCCAGAAGCTCTCTCTCTCTCTGGCCTCGCCTCCATGTCCCTCTACAGCGTGGGAGCCTGCCTGAAGATGTGAAACAGCAGCAGTTTACTTTTAAAACACTGGGGTGTTTTTTACTTCGGGGCAGTGAAGATCTAAGTTCACAGGGCACAGAGCAGGCATTTCCAGTGGTGAGCATATATTTTTCTGGCCTTCCACAAGGCAACTTAGGATAGGTATAGGGCTGGAAGTAAAGTAGGAATTTCTTTAGAACTGTGATTTTAGTCGATTTTCCTTCATTGTGTCCATTTCTCCTCCCCTATTTAAGTAAGATGGTGTTGCACTGAGCAGAGGAAGTGCTTCAGTTGGACACTGAGTTCTGTATTTAAAACTGTATTAAAAGGAGTCGCTGTTTTAAAGTACTGTATTTAAAACTGTATTAAAAGGGGTGTTGCATCAAGCTGTAGTGCTGTGGCGAACACTGTGTAGCTGTTTTAGAGTACTGTATTTAAACTGTATTAAAAGGGGTGTTGCACCTAGCAGAGAAGTGCTGTGGTGAACGCTGTGTAGCTATTTTTAAAGTAACTGTATTAAAAGGGAGTGTTGCACAAAGCAGAGAAGTGCTGTGGTGAACGCTGTGTTTCGATATTAAAGTATTCTATTTAAAGGAGTGTTGCGCTAAGCAGAGAAGTGCTTCAGTGAACACTGTACAGCTGTATTAAAGTGCTGTTTTTAAGTAAAAGCCACTAAGCTAGAGGTGCTGTAGTGAGCAAGGTGTTTCTATTTTAAAAGTGTTGGATTTAAAATAAAGGAGTGTTGCACTGAGCAGGGAGCCCTCTAGTGGACACTAAGGCCTAGAAATTCAGTAAGGCGCTGCCAGCTTTGCGGCCAGTTACCGCCCAAAGAGGGCTTCTGTGCCAATAGAGGAGGTTGCGCTGATATTGAGCTCGGCGGTAATGGCGGCGGTAGCCGGTAGCGCTGCGCCGGCACCGATGACGTCATCGGTGTGCGCAGTGCCCCGTTTCCGCCCCGATGCCGGCCCGACGCCCATATTCAGTTGCCGCCGCCTCCTCCGTGGCGGCCGCTACTAACATCCGGAGACCAGGGCCTTACTGCAGCCTTAGTGGGGCGCATAAAGGTGGAGGTGCGGCCGGCCGCTTTTTCGGCGGCCGCATGCCCGCAACTCCTTCCCCGGCCTCCTCCACCACCCCCCCCCGCGACATTGCCGGCTGCTTTCCGCGAGCCCGGCACTTCTCCGTGGTGCCGGGCTCATTTGCCAGCACAATCCAGCAGCGATCTCCCCGTTGCAGGCACCTCCACCTTAAGAGAAGGATGAGGCCTGCAGTACCGCAGCCTGCCGCACCACATCGGGTGTCGCAGCAGCACCTAGAGCGCTGAAATTCAGTTTCAGCGCCCCAAGCGGGGGCGGGCACACCCTGGAATAGCGCCCGGTTCCGACTTGGGGCGCAAAAACTGAATATCTGACGGTCGCAACTGGCTCTGCGCCCAGCGCTAACTTTTGGGCGCTAGCCAGCTGGCGGGGCCATAGTGAATTTCTAGGCCTAAGTGTACTGCGTTAAGCAAAAGTGTTGTACAAGGCATAAGAGCTATATCGATTATTTTAAGTTGTTTCTTTCTTTTGTTTTCAATAAATGCCGCTCTGTTTTGCACCCAAACCACGAGTCACGTTTTTTTTTCTGTCTACATCGCTACCGAATAAGTCCGGCGGTCAGAACTCAGGACTAGGGGAGCGCTTTGAAACCACAAGGGGGTCCCTGGAGCAGCTCAGAGGCTTCTGACTGGCCAGAGACAAATAACCCCAACCCCGCTAGCGTGTGCTAATTCCTTACACCAGCCAGGAGCTTGGTACAAAGGATGTGAGGGTGTAGACTTGGTTCTGGTGGAAAGAACAAAAATGGAGGAAAGAATCTCCGAATATGTATTTAAGAAAGTAAATATTACCAAAAAGTGGGTCATAAGCCCATTACTGGCTGAGCATCCAGTGGACGCAGCTGCTAAGTGGACCGAGAGCAAGGACCATAAAAGGCCAATAGGGAAGGCTATTTGGTTGGTCTGTTGCCAAAGACAAATCCAGTTGCTGGATAGTGTAGTGTATGTACCCGTCTACCTTTAAGAGAACTATTGTATGTAACCGTCCACCTTTAAGAGAACTACTTTAGGTGTTGCACTACTTTGTTGGCTTCTGTATACTGTAATACCGACGGTGACCACACCGGTATATAAGTGCTGTGTCAGGAAGTATTGAGCAGAGTCGCCCTGACCTTCGAATAGTAAAGTCCTGTTTTAAGTTACTCTTGGAGTCTGTGTATTAATTAACTAAACAACCCACAGACTTTACAGTGGCGACGAGTCCGATCGGGAGAGAGACAGAGCCCAAGCAAGGGGAACTGAGCGAGAGCCAGCCCAACAGCTGAAACTGTTCGCCGTTAACGGGGTGCACCCAGCGCTGGTTGCCCTGCCGAGAAAAGGGAAAGCACTGAAGCCGACGCGCAGGCTGTGAACCTGAAAGCCAGTGGCCGTCGCCCGTGGGGAAAGTGTACCCCTCCCGCCAGGGGAAGAAACGCGGGAAGCCGCCATTAGGCGGAGAAGAAGACAGAAGTGGGGAACTGCCATTGAAGTGGGCGGGGAGAGAAGATAAGCGCAGGAAACCGCCATTTTCGCGGGAACCGCCATCTTGGAAAAAAAAATTTTTTTAAAGAAATAATTCGTGGTGTTATCAGGAAGAGAGGAAGATGCCTAAGTGGGGTAACATCAACGATTTTAATTCCGAGGTAGAAGACTGGGCCACGTATGTGGAACGCATTGAGATCTATTGTGAGGCCAATAAAATAGAAGAAGATGACAAAGCTATAACCTTGCTAAACTCGATGGGCGCGAAGACATACGAGCTCTTGAAGCATCTACTAGCACCAGCTAAACCGGCGGATCAGACTTTCGATGAGATTGTGACTGTTCTGAAGGATCACTTGAACCCCACACCGTTGATGTTGGCGGAACGATTCAAATTCTATGCGAGAACGCAAAGGAAAGACGAAAGCAACGCAGAATACTTGGTCGAACTGCGTAGACTAGCGAAACACTGCCAGTTTGGAGGGAATCTGACAGAGGCGTTGCGAGACAAATTCGTGTGCGGAATGTCGAAGGAAGAAACACAAAAACGACTGCTCGAAGAGAACGATCTTACACTTGAGAAGGCTGTCCTTATTGCTGCATCGAACGAAGCCGCAGCGAAAGGAACGGTGGAAATGCAGCTAAAGGCAGTGGCACTCAGGGTGCAGCAAATTACTTCGGGTACAACGAAATGCTATCGTTGTGGGAAGACAACACACGACCAGAACCAATGCTGGTTTAAAAACCAGGAATGTAGGAAATGTGGCAAGCTCGGTCACATAGCTAAGGTATGCCGGTCAGGGAAGAAGACCAACAATAATGAGTCACCACAAAAGAGGTACAGGAAGGTACATGAGGTGACTAGGAAGAGTCCGGAAGAACAGAATTCGGACTCACACTCCAACTGCAAGGAATTGGATAGTCTGAGAATTCACAATGTGAGTAATGAAGCTGACCGACAAGCTATCTGGATCACACTACAGATTGCAAAAGTCCAAGTGAAAATGGAAGTGGACACCGGATCGGCGTTGACGGTCATGAATAAGCATGATGATAAAAAGTTATTCAAGCATATTCCCCTACGGGATACGGAACTAGTATTGAAGACATACACGGGGCACAAAGTATACCCCATCGGAAAGATAGAAGTCAAGGTGAGATACAAGGACAAAGAGCACCAAAGGATGGACCTGTATGTGTTGCCTGAGGGAGGTCCACCACTTCTGGGACGGGAGTGGATCAGGAAAATAAAGATAGACTGGCATTCACTAAACACCATGACGGTAGATTCCGGAAAGGAAGATGTCAAACCTGAACGGTTGTCCAGAATATTAGACGAAGCTAAAGAGGTATTCCAGCAAGGACTGGGAACACTGCGAGGAATTAAAGCAAAGGTTAAGATTGCAGAACATGCAAGCCCAAAATTTTTCAAAGCCAGATCGGTACCTTACGCGATACGACCTGCTGTGGAGGCAGAACTGGAAGAACTTGAACGATCAGGGGTACTGTCAAAAGTGGACTGGAGTGAGTGGGCCACGCACATTGTTCCCGTCATGAAGTCTTCACCAAGTAACAAGCCAGGGGGACCGGGGAAGGTCCGCATCTGCGGAGACTTCAAGATCACAGTGAATCCGGTGTTTCACACGGTACAATACCCGCTTCCGCGGATTGAAGATATCTTTGCTTCGTTGGCTGGAGGGAAACACTTCACCAAGATAGACCTGGCACAGGCATACTTACAAATGGAAGTCGAGGAAGAGTCACGTCAGTACCTCACCATCAACACACACAGAGGCTTGTATCGTTATAATAGACTGGTTTTTGGGGTAGCTTCGGCTCCAGCAATTTGGCAGAGGGCCATGGAGCAGGTATTACAAGGAATTCCAAGCACGCAGTGTTACTTAGACGATATCCTGATTACGGGAGAAGACGAGGAAGAACACCTCACAAATTTGAAACTGGTGCTCACTAGGTTGAAGGAATATGGCCTTCGAGTTAATCGCAAGAAATGTGAGTTCTTCCAAAAACGGATCTCGTACTGCGGTCATGTCATTGACCGAGAGGGGCTGCACAAGTCACCTGACAAGATAGAAGCTGTCGTGAAGGCCCCCCGCTCCGGAAAACGTATCACAGTTAAGATCATTCTTGGGGTTGATTAATTATTATCACAAGTTTCTGCCGAATCTATCCACGGTGCTGCATCCGCTGAATGCTCTGTTGCGGAAAGAAGTACCATGGAAGTGGAGTGAGGAATGTAAAAAGGCCTTTCGCAGAAGCAAGGCGTTGATTACCTCTGAAGAAGTGTTGGCTCATTTCAACCCAACGTTACCTCTTCGTCTAGCTTGTGATGCTTCCCCCTATGGAATTGGAGCAGTACTTTCACACAAGTTACCAAATGGCTCGGATAGGCCAGTGGCATTCGCGTCCCGATCATTGACCTCTGCGGAGCGAAATTATGCTAAAATAGATAGGGAGGCCCTCAGCCTTGTGTGGGGCGTAAGGAAATTCAATCATTATCTGCAGGGCAAGAAGTTCACATTACTGACAGACCACCAGCCGTTGGTGTCCATATTCAACCCTAACAAGGCCGTTTCCACCATGACAGCGCAAAGGTTACAGAGGTGGTCCGTGTTACTTGGGGCACACCAATATGACATCGAATACAAAAGGTCCAAACAGCATGGAAATGCTGATGGGTTATCGCGCTTGCCATTGCCGATAGTAGAAGAAGCGACTACAGTGGACCCGGTAGAGATGTTCCACTCATCCATAGTGGAATGTCTACCAGTAACAAATTCGATGATCGAAAACGAAACAAGAAATGACCCGACTCTCTCACGAGTCTATGACTTAACGGTGGAGGGATGGCCAGCACAGGGCGAACCAACGCTGCCAGCATTTTCGCAGAGAAAAGAACAGCTGTCAGTGTGTCGAGGAACCCTGATGTGTGGATCTAGAGTGGTGATTCCACCCAAACTTCAACAGAAGGTGTTAAAGGAGCTGCACGAGGGACATCTGGGTGGAGTGAAAATGAAGAACCTAGCAAGAGCGTTTGTGTGGTGGCCAGGCATTGATGGGGACATCGAAGAAATCACTAAGAGCTGTCTAGGATGCCAGAAGGTCCAAAACGCGCCACCACAGGCTCCTCTGCATCCATGGGACTGGCCCTCATCTCCTTGGCAAAGGGTACATATCGACTTTGCTGGTCCATTTATGGACTCAATGTTTCTAATAGCGGTGGATGCACATAGGGTCAGCCACAAATGGCCAACCTACTCCACCACCTTACACGGTTAATGTTGAGACAGAGATACCCAGAACACCTACCTCCGATCTGGTAATACTGGAATCAGATGAACCTGACACTGTCCTTCAAGCCGAATCGACCTTGCCAGAAGCACCTACTACCCCGCCGGAAGTTACGACACCACCGAGGCGTTATCCGGACAGAGTCCGGAAACCTCCAGAGAGACTGAATCTGTGAACTGTCTTGCATAAAGTTGTATATATGTTATAATGTATGTTTAATGGGGAATCAGTATGTTGTAAGCTAAAAAGGGAGTATTGTAGTGTATGTACCCGTCTACCTTTAAGAGAACTATTGTATGTAACCGTCCACCTTTAAGAGAACTACTTTAGGTGTTGCACTACTTTGTTGGCTTCTGTATACTGTAATACCGACGGTGACCACACCGGTATATAAGTGCTGTGTCAGGAAGTATTGAGCAGATTTGCCCTGACCTTCGAATAGTAAAGTCCTGTTTTAAGTTACTCTTGGAGTCTGTGTATTAATTAACTAAACAACCCACAGACTTTACAGATAGGAAGGTCAAGAAATTGGTAGCAGAGCTCCGGGAATCCGAAGAGCACTCAGCCGTAAGGGCTATGGCAGGGGAGAAAATGTTTGAGGAATTAACTAAACAAAAGCATATCAGGTTACAGCTAGAAGAGACCCACAGGAGTAAGCAGGGCTATTTCCAATGCCAAGTAACAGAGGCAAAGGGGAATGAGCTAGCGCTGCAGGGGGAAAATGCCCGCCTAACAAAAGTAATAAGAGAACAAGAGGAGAGGATACGGGATGTGCAGGCAGCCTATAAAGTAACCAGTAGCAAGGGCTTCGGGGTGGAGGATCACGGGCTCTGTGAGGCCAAGATAAAAGGTTTAACCCAGGCCCTATCTAATGCTAAGGGGATGGTATGCCTGATAAGCCCAAGCGCTCCTAAGGGAGACGTGTAGGTGCAAGGAGGAGTAGAGGGGGATAGAGTGGCAGAAAGGGACGTCCAGCCACCACCTGTAGCCCTACCGAGGTTAAGCCTGGCAGTACAGAGAGAGCACAGCACTGAGGAAATACAAGGGGTGTCAGGACCGGGGCCGATGTGCCCAATCCGACAACAAAAGTATGGTGCCGGCAACGGTGGTCAGGGACAAGGGGCCCTGGAGAGCCAATTTGTAATTCCCCATGGAACCCAGCAGCTCCGGGCAATGGTAGCTCATTTAGAAAAGTTAACCCCTCAAGGGGACCCCTCGGTCCATTTTATGGACATAGAGCAGGCAGCCGGTATAAACGGCTGCGATGAGGCCGAACAGGTTAAAATGCTGCTTTTCTCCTTGGATCGCAAGGTATACCAGGCCCTCTCGGCAGATAGCAAGAGGGGGCAGAGCACATACGCTGTGATCCAAGAAGAGGTGTTAGAGGTTCTGGGCCTAAATGATGGAAGTCCGTTTTCCCAGGTCGAGAAGACCCTGCAACAGGCAGGTGAAACCCCACAGGCTTTCTCAAACAGGCTGTGGCCCGTCTACGAGAGAGCATGTGGAGGAGATCTCGACCGGGAACACCTGGACCGGGAACCAACAGCTCGCTGGCTTCGCAGCCTAGTGGCTAACTGCCTGCCATGAGTAAAGGCTAAAGCCGAGCTGTGGTTCGACCCCTGAGACCCCACCGCTACCGAGGAGTCAGTGGTTAGACAGTTAACCCTGGCTTACCGGAATGGCAGAGGGGCAGTTGAGGCCCCACAAAAAGGAAAGGTCCACGAGATCCGGCCCAGTAATTCCAGGATAGAATGGCACCAGGAAGGGGGCAGCCCTTCCGATTCAAAGAGTACGTGCTATGGGTGCGGAAAAAGTGGACACTGGCGGAAGAATTGCCGAAATCCTTGGAAAGATAGGGCAGGAAAGGAATCCTTACCCTTAAAGGATTCCCCTGCCACAAAAGGTTTAACAGCCCGGCTCAAAGAGCCGAGCCTGTGGCACACAATCCCTCTGGCAGTTTCGATGAGATCATGGCCGCGCTCCGAACTATGATAATGGGCTCAGGGAAGGTAGCTGTAGCCACTGGCGCAACCCCATCTGCCCCACCTAATCCTGATCCATGACTAGAGCCAGCGCAGCCTGTATACCTGTGCCCTTTACACTATGATGAGTGGAAACGGCCTTGCGTGAAGATGGAGGTGGAGAGGGTTAAAGGGACCTATCTGCTAGACACTGGTGCTTCCAGCACCATCGTCTATGCGGATAACCCAACCACCTCACGTCTGTTGAACGGAGTCCCGTATTCCTTGCTAGGGTTCACAGGTAACGAGCAGGCTGGCTCGTTCTCTATTCCATTATCAATTGACTTAGGAGCACTCCACACCAAGTGGAAGTGTGTCCTAATGAAGTGGGAGAAAGAGGGAACAGGGATCCTAGGTGCAGATTTCAATATTGGCCACAAGGTCCTAGTGGACGTCAGAAATCATTGTCTATGGGGAGCGGTGTGCATGGGGGAAGAGAAAGAAGTTGTTGTGATCCCGGGGATACAAGGCAAAGGGACCCTATACACGGTAATGCCAAAAGAAGGCTATGACCTCGAGTTACTGGTAAGCAGTACCCCCAGAGTGTATCAGGCGTTTGTCTTAGAGTCATAGGCCTAGAAATTGGGTATAGCCCCGCTTGGGGTGTTAGAATTGGCGCTGCGCAAATTTTATAGCCAGACGCAACTTATCGCCACCTCGCGCGATATTGGGTTGCAGCGCCCCAAAGGTGATTGAGGCGCAAGTTCAGGCGTTACACGGGGCTCCTAAGGTGCTAACATGCCGGCGCAACCCAACATCGGGGTGGGCGGGCGCAGCGCAGGTGCTCTCAATTACCGATGAGCACGAGACTTCCAGGCGCCGGCCAGCTCTTAAAGGGGTGGGTCAGGCAGCTCCAGCATCCACACTCTGCGCCTTGTAGGCCTGAAAATTGGCGCAGGCCCTTCTCTGACGCAAAAAACTTGGAGCAGATGGAGAGGGTGAGGCAGAGAGCAGAGCGCTTCACCAATGAGGCTCTGGAGGAATTGGTGGCCGCAGTGGAGCGCCGGCGAGATGTACTCTACCCCGACAATGGCAGGAAGCCTAATCATAAGGACTACCGACGAGCTTGGAGGGATGTTTCTCAGAGGGTCAACTCCAGCAGCATGGCGACCAGGAGCCCTGTGCAGTGCAGGAAGAAATTCAACGACCTCACTCGGGTCGTGAGGGTGAGTGGTGTTTATGCAAACTTCTGCATCCCTCCATTTGCACCTGACTTTATGGCTACAGGGTGCGCTATGCCCCAATGGCCATCTGTCAGCAAGCACCCATGGCCCTTTCTGGGCACACACATGCACATTTGACTCAGGGCATCATGTAAGGGCTCTTCCACCATGGGGGGCATGAGATGATAACTCAGGGCATCATGTAACATCACTTCCCGTCCTTTCCCCTGCAGGCCAAGCTGGCGAGAAACTGCAAGGACCAGCTTCGCACCGGAGGAGGTCGTCCTCAACTGCAGCCTCTGACGGATCTCGAGGAGAGAGTCCACCAGATTGTTGGAGGATGTCTGAGTGGTCCTATCACCACTGCAGCTGCCGACCCCATTGTCCACAGCGATGGTAAGGTTCTCAACTATTACAGCTGTCTCCTTCCACTTGTTTCCCCCGCCAGCGTGCTTTCTCACTGTGGACCCATGTCATAGCATTGCCGCACTCTTGCATCCCTTGCTGCCAAGCTGTCCTTTTGCTAAAGCCACTCTTCAGCCTCCCTGCTTTCAGATGCTGCATCACCAGCTCGGGAGCCGGCCCCTCAAGCTGCCAGTGCCAGTGGCTCCGGAGGCGACGAGCAGGAGGAAGCCGGACCATCCGTGCCAGCCTCAGGGGAGCCAACGCATCTGGAGACTAGGGATAGTAGTTCCCCGGAGGGGTTGGGGGGGTGCTCTGATGAGGAGCCAGTTGCAGGAACCAGCGGCCTGCAGCAACGCGAGGGGGGTAGGGAAGCTCAGGGGCCGTCTCCCCAGAGGGCGAGGCAGGCCACGATGACTGCTGCACAGAGTGCAGAGGAGGTGCGTAGCCTTGCCAAGATGAGCGCCCAGGCCCGGCTCAGGCACACTGAGCTTATGGCTTCAGTGGGGAGGATGCCTGAGTCGATCGACACACTGGCAAAGAGTGTGCTGGACTTTGGGGCAGCAATGGAAAGGACTGTCCAGGGCTTCGGGGCAGCAATGGAAAGGTCTGTCCAGGGCTTCAGGGCAGCAATGGAAAGGTCTGTCCAGGGCTTGTCCAAGGCAGTCGAAAGGACTGTTCCGGCCTTGTCCGAAGCAGTGGAAAGGACTGTCCATGGCTTCTCCGAAGCACTGGCACCTGCAACGCAGGTCCTCACTGCTGCCACGCAGTCACTTGCTGGCCTCGTCCACACGCAAATTGAGGCTACACGAACACTCACTGCTGCCACCCTAGCTGCATCAGGCAGGATCACCCCAGGCCCTTGCAGCACCACAGCAGGCCATGAATCTGTGGAGCAGTCGATTGTGGCGGATGATCCGGTGCGGCCCCGTCAGAGTGCCAGTGTGTCGGCCGACCACGGTGCAGGTGTCCTCTCTCGGCATGTGAGCAGTCCTCATGCCACCGCTAGAATGTCAGCAGTGCAGCTGCCACCACCTGCACAGCAGACTGCTTCCAGCCATGCCCAGTTGGAGCAGCCAGCTTGCGGGCCCTCCAAGCCCAGAGGTCGTCCAGGCCGTCCCTCTGGGGCTTCAGCGCTTCCAGACACACAGCAGGCGTCCCTCAGCGTTGACGCAGCCACTGGGGTCCAATTACGGAGGAGCTGCAGGGAGGGAAGGGGCCGACCTCGTAAGAGAAGTCAGTCTCCATCAAGGGGTCAACAGTAGAGGGAGGTGCTAAGACGTCTCTTTTTTCGAATTCAAGGCCGTCCACACCTGCTGTGTTTGTTTGTTATGTTTTGGTTAGTCTCGCCGGTTTGCCAGACAGTTATCTGTTAGTTTGTTAGTCATACTTTCTGTTACCATTACGTTGTCATGCTGGAAGGAAGCACTTTTTTGAAAATAAAGAAAATGTTTTATTTACAATGGAGCTGTAGACTATTTACAATCATGTTGGCCTTCATAGGCTTACTGCGAACTGAAGGGCGCTGTTCCAATCACAGCCACCATTCCGTCAGAGGGGCCTAGAACCGAGTCCTTATGAGCCTCTGACGAACGGCCCTTCCAGTTTCTGGAGCCCTCCCATCTTCCTCCTCCTCCTCCTCCTCCTGATCCTCCTCGTCCGCATGCTCCTCCTCCTCCTCCTCCTCCTCGTCCGCCTGCTCTGCTGGACTTGAGGGTCAGCTGGTATTGGCTGGGTGCATCGAATGGCCAGGTTGTGGAGCGTGCAGCAGACAACGACGATGCGCGCCACATGCTCCGGCGAGTACTGTAGGGCGCCCCCCGAATGGTCGAGACAACGGAAACGATGCTTCAGCACACCAATTGTGTGCTCCACAATGTTCCTGGTCGCCTGATGGCTGTTGTTGTAATGCTCTTCTGCCGGGGTGCAGGGCAAACGGAGCGGGGTCATGAGCCATGGGCAGAGAGGATAGCCCTTGTCGCCAAGAAGCCAGCCTCGTGGGTGAGCCGGGGCCTCAAAAAGATCAGCCACTGAGGTCTGCCGCAGGATGAACGCGTCGTGGCTGCTGCCAAGGAATTGTGCATTGACCGCCATGATCATCTGCCGGTGATCACAGACCAGCTGCACATTGAGGGAGTGGAACCCCTTGCGGTTGCGGAACTCCTCAGGATTCTGTAATGGAGCCCGCAAAGCCATGTGTGTGCAATCAATGGCCCCCTGCACCATGGGGAAGTCCGCAATAGCCGCGAAGTCCTGCGCGCGCTCCCCCTGCTTCTCCAGGGTCACAGGGAAGGTGATTAATTCACGCCTCCTTCTATAGAGGGCAGCTGTCACTTGCCGGATGCAGCAATGCACCGCAAATTGTGAAATATTTGATATGTCCCCAGTTGCTGCCTGAAACGAGCCACTGGCGAAAAAGTTGAGGGCAACAGTGACTTTGACAGCCACCGACAGAGAGGTCCTGCACCATATCCGCGGCTGCAGATCTTCAGCAAGCAGGTGGCACGGCTCAGTCACAACATCCTTACCAAATCTGAGCCTTCGCAGACACTGCTCCTCCGACATGGTAAGGTATGAGACCTGCTGCCTGAAAACCCTGGCAGCGTATGGTCGGATTTGGTGACATCCATTGCCCCTCCTCCTTCTGGCCAATCCCGGCCCTCTCTCCCTCCATCTCTGTGCCCTTGCCAGTTGCTCTGCCAGGATGACGTTCCCCTCCAAAGCAGCTCCCATTATTATGTCAGACGAGTAAGACGCAGTAATCTCTCACGATCAAACTGTTCTGGACATGGCTGAAGGTCCCAAGGCTCCGCTGGCTCGATGAGAAGAACTCTCTGCAACTGAAGGTCTGCAACTCCCTCCAGCAGCGCGCAGGATGGCCAGCCCAAATGGCTGCCGCTTTTATACTAGTGCTGTCTGTTAGATCCGTGTATCTTGATGTTGTGTGTCCTTCAATAATTAGACAAGAGACTGCAGAGAACAATCAACAGGTGTTTACTGGATGAGGGTTACTCTAAAACTAAACTGTACAGATCCCTACTCAGGGTTATATACAGGTGTGGTCACTGCCGGTACTACAGTATACAGGAGCTGTAAAAAGTACTTCTCCCCTTAAAGGTACATACACTACAATTCCTCCCCTTTTAGATTAACAGTACCATAACATTCATTTAACAATTAAATATCAACTAATTACAATTAACACTTTTAACATGCAACATTAACTGAAAATAGTCTATTTATAAATTCAGTCTTTGGGGAGGCTTCCTGATCCTTTCTGGATAGTGCCTTTCCTGAGTGTCTTGCTCTTGGTGCGGAGGCGATTCTGGCCCCCTGTCATCGGTTGGTTCATCAGCTTCCGATGCTACTGTTTCTGGGGTAGATGCTACCTGTATGTCGGGTTAATCACAAGGTACGTATGGGCGAGACATGGGGTTGACTCGTTCCTGTGACTCTAGGATCTGGTCAACATGGCGTCTCACAATGTTCTCCCCAACATCCACTGTGTACATTAGTGGCCCCTGCCGTGTGCATATCGTTCCTGGTTGCCATTTCTCTGTTCGGTAGTCGTGGGCCAAGACTGGTTGCCCTACATTGAAGCTCCTTGTCGGCTTCTCATTGATGTGCTGGAATTTCTTATTCTCAACATCTCTTCGTACATTTGGTCTGAGCAAATCCAGACGAGATCTCAACCTTCGGTTAAAGAACATCATGGCCGGGGTCTGGTTGGTGACTGCATGTGTCGCATTTCTGTAGGCTAACAGGAAATTGTCCACCTTATGCTGCAGTGGAATGTCGTCATCGCACATGGCCCTTACTGCTTTTTTAAAGGTTTGTACGAACCTCTCAGCCAATCCATTTGTGGCTGGATGATACGGGGCGGATGTGTAATGCCTTACCCCATTCCTTTTCATAAATCTTCGAAACTCTTCGGACATAAAGGCCTAGAAATTCAGTGGGCCTTGCGCCCACTTAGCGCCTAAAGAGGTCTTCTGCGCCGGTGGGGTTGGTAGCGCGGAAATTGAGTGCAGCGTTAATGGCGGCGGTAGCCGGTAGTGCTGCGCCGGCACCGATGACGTCATCGGTGTGCGCAGCGCCCCAGTTCCGCCCCGATGCCGGCCCGACGCCCATATTCGGTTGCAGCCGCCTCTTCCGCAGCGGCCGCAAACAACGTTCGTGAAACACGGCCTTCATGCAGCGTTAGTGGGGCGCATAAAGGTGGAGGTGCGGCCGGCCGCTTTTTCGGCGGCCGCCTGCCCGCAACTCCCTCCCCGGCCTCCTACACCACCCGCCCCCCCCGCGGCATTGGTGGCTGATTCCCGCGAGCCCGGCACTTCTCCGTGGTGCCGGGCTCATTTGCCGGCAGAATCCAGCGGCGATCTCACGGCTGCAGGCAGCTCCTCCTTAAGAGAAGGAGGAGGCCTGCAGTACCCCAGCCTGCCGCACCGCATCGGGTGGCGCAGCGGCAGCTGGAGCGCTGAAATTCACTTTCAGCGCCCCAAGCGGAGGCGGGCACACCCTGGAACAGCGCCCGGTTCCGACTTGGGGCGCTAAAAGTGAATTTCTGGCGGGCACAACGGGCTCCGGGCGCTGCGCAAACTTTTGGGCGCAACTGAGCTGGCGGGGCCATACCTAATTTCTAGGCCAAACTGTGGTCCGTTATCAGAGCAAATCTGCTCTGGCAAGCCGTTCCTGGCAAATATGGTCTGTAGGACTGCAATAGTTTTCTCCGTGGTGGTGGAGGACATTTTGATCACCTCAGGCCATTTCGAGTGCGCATCCACGGCTATTAAAAACATTGGCCTAGAAATTCAGTATAGCCACGTTTGGGGCGCTAAAGCCGGGCGGCTGCTAAAGTTTGCGCCCGGCGCAACTTAGCGCCACCTTCGCCGATATTCAGTGGCATCGCCCCAAGAGGTTGCTGCTGCACTAAAACAGGCAATGCACGACTATCATTAGGCGCTAAGCCGGCGGCCCGGGGCGATACCCCCGAGGGCGGGCGCAGCGCAGGTGCGGCGAGTTGCTGATTGAAGGCAGACACTCTGGCGCCGGTGAGCTCTTAAAGGGGGAGGGTGGATTTGTTTGGCTGCCACGCCCTGCACACTGCAGCCCTGAAGCAAGGCCTGACCACTGCTGCTTGATCTGTACAACGCCCAGTGCAATGGAGAAGCCCAACGTTTCCACCCATTGCAGCCCCCATTATATGTTTCCAATCAATGCTATGGGTCTGAAGTTAAAGACAAGTGCAAAGCTGTGGCCTGAAGCCACAAGTACCTGTGCGAGTGTTGAGCCAAACCAGAAAGCTCTCTACCTTTGTCTCTCTCCAAAGATCCGTCTCTCACAAAGAAGGAGTGTTGCAAAATGGCTGCCATTTCTACTGCAGGAGGAGTGCCCTTTAATTAGCGCCCCCCGCGCCCCGCAGCGACTGGGAACCGTTCCCCTCTACCAGTCGCTAAGGGCACCAGGCGCACAATAGGCCGGCGCCACTGAATTTCCGGTTTGGGGCGCACAAAGGACGTTGCACCATGAAATGACGTCAGGATCTGCGCGCGCAGCTGAGCGCGCGCAAAGGCTTGGCGCCGCCGCTAAATCTTAACTGAAGTTGGCGAGAGGCGCAGATCACGCTGCGCCTGGGCGCTAGCTGCTTAGCACCCCACATCTCCTCCTCCTAAGGCGCTAGCGGCTGGCGCAAACAACTGAATTTCTAGGCCATTGAGTCCATGAATGGACCAGCAAAATCAATATGCACCCGTTGCCATGGAGATGAGGGCCATTCCCATGGGTGTAGAGGGGCATGTGGTGGTGCATTTTGGACCTTCTGGCATCCTGAGCAGCTCTTTGTCAGGTCCTCAATTTGCTGATCGATCCCCAGCCACCACACATAAGCCCTAGCAAGGCTTTTCATTTTCACCCCTCCCAGATGGCCTTCGTGAAGCTCATTGAGCACTCTCTCCCTTAACTTGGGTGGAATTACCACTCGGGATCCACACATCAAGGTCCCCTGGCATCCTGACAGCTGTTTTCTTCTGGATGAGAATGCTGGCAACAGTGAGTCGCCATGTGTTGGCCATCCCTTCACCGTCAAGTCATATACCCGAGACAGTGTTGGGTCATTTCGGGTCTCCTTCTCTATATCAGCGTTAGTTACTGGCAAGCGTTCAATTATAGTCGAATAAAATATTTCGACAGGGTCCACTGCTGGTGCTTCCTCCGCAGTAGGCAGTGGCAGGTGTGATAGCCCATCAGCGTTTCCATGCTGTTTCGTGCCCTGATACTCGATTTCATATTGGTTCGCCCCTAGAAAAAGGGACCATCTTTGTAGCCGTTGCGCAGTCATCACCGGAACGCCCTTCTTTGGATTAAAGATGGAGACAAGTGGTTGGTGGTCAGTCAGCAAGGTGAACTTCTGCCCGTGCAGATAGTCGTTGAACTTTTTCACTCCCCACCCTAGGCTGAGGGCCTCCCTATCAATCTGGGCGTAGTTACGCTCGGCTGAGGTTAGTGACCGAGACGCAAAGGCTACTGGCCTCTCCGAGCCGTCCGGGAATTTGTGCGATAGCACCGCTCCAATGCCATAGGGTGATGCATCACACGCCAACCGAATTGGTAGTGCTGGGTTGAAATGAGCCAACACCTCTTTTGATGTGATCAATTCTTTGCACTTCTGGAAAGCTCGTTTACATTCGTCATTCCACTTCCATGGTACCCCTGTTTGCAGTAGGGTGTTCAGTGGGTGTAGTACTGTAGACAAATTCGGCAAGAACTTATGGTAGTAGTTCACCAGCCTGAGGAACGACCTCAGTTGTGACACATTTTCCGGTGCTGGAGCCTTGACTACTGCCTCAATCTTTTCAGGGGACTTATGTAACCCCTCTTCATCAATAACGTGGCCACAATACGAGATCTGCTTCTGGAAAAACTCGCATTTGTGGCGATTAGCTCGGAGCCCATATTCCTTCAATCTAGTGAGCACCTGCTCCAGGTTGGCGAGGTGATCACTGTCATTTTCGCCCGTGACCAGGATGTCGTCCAAATAACACTGGGTCCCTGGAATCCCTTGCAGGACTTGATCCATTGCCCTTTGCCAAATAACCGGAGCTGATGCTACCCCGAACACCAGCCGGTTGTATTGGTAGAGACCTTTATGCATGTTGATCGTGAGGTACTGTTTCGAGTCTTCTTCTACCTCCATTTGCAGGTACGCCTGGGCCAGATCAATCTTAGTGAAGCGTTTCCCTCCAGATAGCGAGGCGAAAATATCTTCAATCCGCGGAAGCAGATATTGTACCGTGTGAAGGACTGAGTTCACTGTCACCTTAAAGTCCCCACAGATGCGAACCTTCTTTGGTTCCCCAGGCGTATTACTCAACGACCTCTTCATTACAGGAACGATGGGTGTAGCCCACTCGCTCCAGTCCACTTTGGACAGTACTCCTGAACGTTCCAAACCTTCCAGCTCTGCTTCGACGGCTGGGCGGATCGCATAAGGTACCGGTCTGGCCTTAAAAAACTTTGGGCTTGCATTTTCCTCTATTTTGATCGTCGCTGTTATGCCTTTTAGTGTTCCGAGTCCCTCCTGGAACACTTCTTGTGCGTCAGTTAGCATTTTTGACAGCCGTCCAGGTGTGACGTCATCACCTTTTTGGCATCTACAGTCAGTGCTTGTATGGAATGCCAATCTAGCTGTATCTTCCGGATCCATTCACGTCCTAGTAGTGGTGGTCCTCCATCTGGCAATACATATAGGTCCATTTTTGGTGTTTCCTTGCCGTTATATATAACGTTCACCCTTATTTTTCCTTTGGGGTAGACTTTTTGCCCCGTGTACGTCTTCAAGACAATCTCTGTATCTCTCAAGGGTATATGTGAGAAGAGCCGCTTGTAGTCCCTTCGGTTTATGACTGTTAGGGCTGATCCTGTGTCCAATTCCATTTTCACTTGGACTCCGGCTATCTTGAGCGTGACCCAGATAGTTTGGTGATCCTCCGTTTTGATCACATTATGTAGTTTCAGACAACCCAGCTCCTTGCTTCCAGAGTCTGTATCACTTTGCTGTTCATCTGCACAACTCTCCGTCACCTTATGTACCTTCTTGTACTTCTCCTGTGGGGATTTCTTGCTGCTGGTTTTCTTTTCTGACCTGCAGACTCTTGCTATGTGTCCTACTTTTCCACACTGTCTGCACACTTGGTCCTTGAACCAGCAATCCTTATGGTCGTGTGTTGTTCTGCCGCAGCGATAGCACTTCACTGTTCCGTATGGCATTTCATTTGTGCCATATTCTTGCGGTCTCCGTTGTATCTCTGCCGTGCCCCGTGCTGCTGCTTCATGTGATACTGCCATGCTGAAAGCCTTGTCCAGCGTAAGATCCTTTTCTGATAGAAGCCGTTTCTGGGTTCCTTCACTTTGAAGCCCACACACAAACTTGTCCATTAAAGTATCTGCTAGTCCCGTTCCAAACTGGCAGTGTTTCGACAGCTTGCGCAGTTCCGTTAAAAACTCAGCATTACTTTCATCTTTATGCTGGTTCCTTTTGTGAAACTTAAATCTTTCCGCTATCAGCAGCGGTGTGGGGTCTAAGTGGTCCTGTAGGATTGACACTATGTTTTCAAAATCCTTTTCCACTGGCTTCTCTGGGGTTACTAGGCTTCGCAGTAAGCCATACGTTTTTGCACCCATTGAATTCAACAATACCAGCGCTTTCCTGTCACCTGGCACTTCATTCGCCTTGCAGTACACTTCTATGCATTCGACATATGTTGTCCAATCTTCGACTTCATTGTCGAACGCTGTGACACTGCCACTCTTCGGCATCCCTGGGTGTGGTTAGACTGGCTCAAAATGGCATCTCCCGCGCTTTCCTTTCTTCCCCGCTGACGCTGCTCGGCCCTTGAACACCGGCTGCGCTCTGCGCGTTTTCCTGCGCGCCTCTCTCTCTTCTCGTGTCGACGCCGCTCGGTCCTGAACACCGGCTGCGCCCTGTGCGCTCTACCCCCTCTCTTCTCCTGTCGACGCCGCTCGGTCCCGAACACCGGCTGCGCCCTGTGCGCGCTACCCTCTCTCTTCTCCCATCGACGCTGCTCGGCCTTTTTCTGTGCCGTTGGTCGGCTCTAGCCGCCGCTGTCCGGGAAGGGTTTGCGCTGTACCTGTTGCCAGCCCGTTTCGCTGGAGTCTCCGCTGGATGGTCGACGCCCATGCTTCTGGACTCAGCCTTCTTCTTTCACTGTTCTCCAGGAGCGAATCCCTGGGAGGTGATGCAGAGTTGCAGGTAGGTTTGAATCTTCTCGTCGCCAATGTTAGATCCGTGTATCTTGATGTTGTGTGTCCTTCAATAATTAGACAAGAGACTGCAGAGAACAATCAACAGGTGTTTACTGGATGAGGGTTACTCTAAAACTAAACTGTACAGATCCCTACTCAGGGTTATATACAGGTGTGGTCACTGCCGGTACTACAGTATACAGGAGCTGTAAAAAGTAGTTCTCCCCTTAAAGGTGCATACACTACACTGTCCCCTTTAAAGAGCGCCCCCCGACTCCGAGAAGGACCTGGTAACGTTCCATCCAATTGTCACTAATAGCGCCAGGCGGAGCGGAGGGGGGCGCCACTGAATTTCCGGTCCGGGGCGCCAAAAAGGCGTTGCACAATGAAATGCCATCATGATCTGCCTGCGCTGTGAGCGGGCGCAAAGAGTTAGCGCTGGCGCTAAAAGGCTACTCAATATGGCAGGAAGCACTGGGTTCACTGCGCCCGCCCGAAGATTGGGTAACGCCCCAAATCTTGGACTCTTTGGCCTAGAAATTCGGTATAGCCGCGTTTGGGGCGCTAGTACTGGCGATGCGCAAAGTGTAGCGCCAGCCGCAAGTTAGCGCCACCTAGCGCGATATTGGGTTGCAGCGCCCCTAAAGGTGATTGCGGCGCTAAATGAGGCGCTGCACACTACTCTTAAAGCACTAACCCGGCGGCGCAACCCAATTTCGCGGCAGCGGGGCGCAGCGAAGGTGCTGTCAATAATCACTTTCCCTGAGACACACTGGCGCCGGCCAGCTCTTAAAGGGGCAGGTCAATTGGCATCACCGGTCACACTCACTGCCTTGTAGGCCTTCAAAGCGGTGGGAGCCTACCTGTGGCGCACCAGCCTAGCAAGACATGGGAAGGGTGAGGCAGAGGGCGGAACCCCTCACTGATGGGGCATTGGATGCTTTGGTTGGCGCAGTGGAATCAAGGCCAAGGAAGATGGTCGGAATGTGATTTATGTTTTGGACAGTCTTCCGGGTGTGAGAGCCAGTTACATGTCAATGTATTAGTTTTGCTTTCTGTTACCATAGCTTTCTCATGTTTGAAGGAACCACATTTTGTGTAATGAAACACTTTCTTCATTTACAATGGCCATGCCTGCTATTTACATGCATCTTGCCCTTCACAGGCTTGGGGGTATCAGACCGGTTCCATTCCTCTTCTTGGAATGGCAGCAAGCATTCCGTGAGAGGGGCCTAGTAGCTACTTCTGATCAGCCTCTGATGCGCAGCCTGAGAAGGGCCGCTCACGTAGAAGTTCAGGCCAGCAGGCATCTTCTCAGCCACCGACAGAGATGTCCTGCACCTTATCTGAGTCTGCAGATCTGGCTGAAGCAGCTGGCACAGCTCAGTCACCACCTCCTTTCTAAATCGCAGCCTTCTGACACACTGCTCCTCCGGCATGTTCATGTAGGAAAACTGCTGTCGGAAAATCCTGCCAGCGTAAGGTCTGCTGTGGTGACGTCTGTTGGCCCTCCTCCACCTGGCCATGCCCGCCCCCCTCTCCCAGCGTCTCAGTGCCCTTTCCAGATGATTCAGCAGCAGGACGGAAGGTTCCCCATTGTCAAGGCTCACCAACAGCAAGGTGATGGTCAGAAGGCTGAAGATCGTCTGCCTGCGCTGGCTCAGTGGTCAAATGGCTCTCAGTGTGCAGCTCAGCAACTCTTTGTAGCTCTCGAGGAAGTTGTGCTCCAAAAATGGCTGCCGCTTTTAAAACACACCAGTCCCCTTTAAATAACGCTCCTCCAGCCCGAGAGCGACTTGGTAAGGCCCATGTAAGCTGTCCCTATTACCGGCAGGCGCTACGGAGGGGGGCGCCACTGAATTTCCAGTCCAGGGTGCCCAAAAGGCGTTGCACACTCAAATGACATCATAATCAGCCTGCGCCCATGAGCGGGCGCTAAGATTTAGCGCCGGCGCTAAATGCATGCTGAATATGGGGTGAGGCGCTAGGCGCCTTGCGCCCGCCTGGAACTTGGCTAACGCCCCACTTCTCGGCCTCTTTAGGCGTTAATCGGTGGCGCAACCAACCGAATTTCTCCCCCTTTAGGCGCTAGTCGCTGGCGCAACCAACCGAATTTCTCCCCCATAGAGTTATACAGCACAGACAGAGGCCCTTCGGCCCATCGCGTCCGCACCGGCCATCAAACCCTATTTAATCTAATCCCATTTTCCAGCTTTTGGTCTGTAGCCTTGTATGCTATGGCATTTCAAGTGCTCATCCAAATGCTTCTTGAATGTTGTGAGGGTTCCTGCCTCTACCACCCTTTCAGGCAGTGAGTTCCAGATTCCAACCACCCTCTGGGTGAAAAAGTTTTTCCTCAAATCCCCTCTAAACCTCCTGCCCCTTACCTTGAATCTATGCCCCCTTGTTATTGACCCCTCTACTAAGGGGAAAAGTTCATTTCTATCCACCCTATCTATGCCCCTCATAATTTTGTACACCTCAATCAGGCCCCCCCTCAGCCTTCTCTGCTCCAAGGAAAACAACCCCAGCCTGTCCAGTCTTTCTTCATAGCTGAAGCGCTCCAGCCCAGGTAACATCCTGGTGAATCTCCTCTGCACCCTCTCCAAAGCAATCACATCCTTCCTATAGTGTGGCGACCAGAACTGCACACAGTATTCCAGCTGTGGCCTAACCAGCGTTTTGTACAGCTCCATCATAACCTCCCTGCTCTTATATTCTATGCCTCGGCTAATGAAGGCAAGTATCCCATATGCCTTTTTAACCACCTTATCCACCTGTTCTGCTGCCTACAGGGATCTATGTACATGCACACCAAGGTCCCTCTGATCCTCTGTCTTTCCTAGGGCCTTACCACTCATTGTGTATTCCCTTGCCTTGTTAGTCCATCCAAAATGCATCACCTCACACTTTTCAGGGTTAAATTCCATTTGCCACTGTTCCGCCCATCTGACCAACCCATCTATATCGTCCTGTAGCCTGAGGCTTCCCGCCTCGCTATTTACTACCCCACCAATTTTTGTGTGGCAAATCTCGGTGCATTCGCCACCCACAAGCATGATTGTGGAAGGGTAACAGGGGTCGAGGTTAGCGTAGATGGGGATCCCATGGCCAGGCCCCAAAAACAGTATAACTTCCCTAGGGAGGCGGAGGCAGACCTGGAGATTGCCCTGGGTTCCCTAATCACACAGGGAGTGTTGAGGCCGATAGCCACCCACGTGAACTCACCACTTTGGCCGGTTAGGAAACCGGACAATTCGTGGAGAGCCACTGTGGACTACCGGGTCCTCAACCGCAATATCCCAGCCTGTGCGTCCACGGTCGCTGCAGTCGCCGACCTAATTGGAAGCATACTGGCATCCGTATGCACCTTCACGGTGCTGGATATCTCAAACGGTTTTTGGTCCATCCCGTTAAAGAGAGGGAAACAGTACAAATTTGCTTTTACCTTCAAGGGCCAGCAATACACGTGGAACTGCCTTCCCCAGGGGTTTCATCACAGCCCCAGTAGATTCCACCAATGCATGGCCAATTGTCTAAAACACTTCAGCAAGCCCCAGCAGTTGGTAGAGTATGTGGATGACCTGCTCCTATTCACCGACAAGGGTGAGGAGCACGGCCCACTGCCAGCTGAACTGCTGGAGCTGCTAAAGGAAGAAGGTTTTAAAGTCAACCCAAAGAAGGCGCAGATCGGCCAGCTAGAAGTAAACTTCCTGGGGCTGACTGTGCGCACAGGTGAGAGGGCAATAGATAAGGCCAGGAGAGAAGCACTGCAGGAATTGCCAGCCCCTTGTTCTGTTACTGGAGTAAGATCTTTCCTAGGGCTTACCGGTTACTGCTGGGATTTCATTGAGGACTACGCAGCCACAGCAGCCCCCCTACTCCGACTCCTTCACAAAGGAGTGGAGTGGGACTGGGATAAAAGCTGCGGGGAGGCGTTCACTCAATTAAAAAAAAATCTGCAAACCGCGCCAGCTTTAGGGGCTATTGATGGGGATGAGGAGTTTTTCCTGGAATTAGCAGCCAGTGGGGACAGCCTGAGCGCAGTGCTGCTTCAGGAGCGACATGGCCAGCTCAGACCGGTGTGGTCTACTCCTCCAGGGTGCTCACAGGTGTGGAGAAGGCATACTCCAACTGTGCGAGACACCTCCTCGCCACTCATTGGGCGGTAAAAAGATCCCTTATTTTTACAGGGGGGTCTCCAATTATGCTCCTCACCCATCACACGCTCACCCAAATGCTCCTAGATGGGAGAATTAAAGGCGGGACAGTCAGCAGTGCCCGCCTCGCTCACTGGACCCTACTTCTCTCCAAAAAGGGCTTAAAGGTGAAAGGTCTTTGTAAGCCTAAACTAGCGGCCAACATGATCTACTCAGGGGTGGCCCATAGTTGTTCCATAGAAGGGGTATGGGACGTCGATGTAGGATTTCGGGCCGGGATACATCCCACAGGCCGCAAAATCTACGTTGACGGCTCCAGCACAGTGTTGGCAGGCGAGCAACTCACGGGCTGCGGGATCTATGACCCACGGGCAGGAATTGCCCTGGCGATTAAGCTCCCGAGCACCATGAGTGCCCAGCATGCCGAACTGTCGGCGGTGGTGTACATTGTGACCCACCCCGTGGAGTTCCCTACCCCGTATACGATTTGTTCTGATAGCATGTTTACCTGCAATTCGTGTACAGTATACCTGGCCATCTGGACCCGTCGCGGGTATACATCTGCGGACGGGAAACCTCTAGCAACCAAGACATTGCTGGAGAGAATCATGCGGGCTATAGGCAGTGAAGGGCAGGTGTATATACATAAGGTAAAGGCCCACTCAAAGGCCGAACCCCGTGGGGAGGGTAGCCAGCGGGCAGGCACCCTAGCTAAAGAGGGTGCTCGTACGGGCAGTTTCTGGGACCCGTACAATTTAGGACTCATGGCAGCAATTAGGGGCAGAGACAGGACACAAGGGAGTGCAGGGGTGGCATTGGCCCCGGACCTGAAAATGGTTCAGGCGCAGAACTCCGCCCTGAGATCTGTTTTGAGTTTGCTCGCCAAGGGGAAGAAGGTAGAGGGTCCATACGGCGCGGCTAAAGTGCCCGTAAAGGAAGGCATGTTGTTCCATGGGGATCAGTGGATTGTTCCGCAGCAGCACCAAAGGGAATTCCTCCAACTGGCCCACGAGGGTCCAGGAGCTGGACACCCCGGACCTGAGACTACCTGGCAATGGGTGGAACAGGCAGGGTGGTGGCCGGGACTCAGGGAGGATGTCCGGCAGTTTTGCTCGGAGTGTTTGGTGTGCGCAGCCAACAACCCTGACTCCCAGAAAAGGAAGGTGTCCATGGGGCATATCAGAAGGGTAGAGGGACCATGGCAGTTGATTCAGATCGACTATATCGGGCCCCTACCCACCACCCAGGGAAGATACAAATACTGCCTGGTTTTGGTAGATGTTTTCTCCAAGTGGGTGGAAGCCTTCCTTTGCCGCACAGCGACCGCACTAGGCACAGCTAGAATTTTAGTTAGGGAAGTGTTCTCCCGGTGGGGCTTCCACAGTATGTGGAGTCTGACCAGGGAAGTCATTTTACCGGGAAGGTGATGCAGGCCACCCTTAAGGTGCTCGGCATCGAGGGGAAATGGCATGTCGCCCACAACCCGCAGTCATTGGGCCCTGTGGAGCGACTGAATCGGACTATAAAGGAGAGGCTGCGAAAGGAGACGGGAGACTCACCCAAGGCATGGGTGGAGGTCTTGCCGTTAGTCCTAATGGGGGTCCGGGCCAGCCTGTCAAAAAGCACAGGGTATTCCCCGCACGAGCTTATGACTGGCCGGACCATGCGAAATCCCACCCATGTGCTAGCCCCGGTGCTTACTGTGGGCCAACTCAAGGAAGTGAGCCGGGACAGCTTCACTAAGAATCTGTTTGAGAACCTCAAACAGATTCACTGGCAGGCTGCTGGTAACATGGGGAGGCAGCACAGAAGTAACCGATTGCTGTTGGAACCCCGTAGACGCCACAAATAAGCGGTAGGGGATCAGGTGATGGTGAGGAACTTCGCGCGGGTAGGTGTTTTTGAAGCACTGTACATGGGGCCATACAATATTGTTGATAAAGCAAGCCCCATGGTGTCCGCTGTCAAGTTGCCCCGCCACACGAAATGGTTCCACATCAACCAGTGCAAGCTGTACAACCCAGGGTCAGCTAAGCACAAAGGGCAGCCGGGAGGGCTGAGCAGTCCTTGGGACAAGGGCCCCCAGCCGGCAGCCTCCGACTGTGGGGGAACCGCAGGGGTAGTGGGGGCAGACTCACAGGCCGTACAAGTAGGGGCCATGAGCTGCATTGCTGGAGGGCTGTCCCACCTATAGTTTGGGATTCGTACGAGCCCCAGGTACTCAGAGGCCTTAGAAGAACCTTCCGTACCCTGCAGCCCAGGTTCCCATGGTCCCCTACACTACGATACAGACTGCTCCGTCCCGAGAGGGACTCCAGGAAGCAAAGACTGCGGAAGGCGGGAGACCACTTACGGGCAAAAGGTCCCAGGCCTGCAGTGTCCGACTGTAGGGAACCGGCAGGGGAGGCAGCAGCCCCACCGGTCGTAGCCTCTGAAGGGAACGAGCCCACAACAGAGGTAACAGCCCCACCAGGCACTGAACCCGATTATGGGAAGCCTGTGGGGGAAGTAGCAGCCCCACCGGGCATAGGTTCCGACTATGGGGAACCAACAGGGGAGATAATAGTCCCACTAGCTTTAGGGTTAGGCGCGGTTCACTGCATAGAGGGAAGGGCCATCCCACCTATGGTATGGGACTTGGAAAAACCCCCGCGTACCGACCCCGTGAGAAGGAGTAGCCGAGTCTCACGGCCTAGGACGCCATGGTCCCTGATACAAATGCTGCCCAGATACCGCAGAAGGCACAGGACATCCAGGATGTAACCTGGCCACCCGGAGATGGGTAGCGCTGTATATAGCTTTGGTTTAAGTTAGTATCTAAGTTAAAGGGGTTTTCAGTTTTAAGTTAATAGTTTGGTTTGGATTTTAGAGCTTTCAAGTTTAAATTTGAATAAGATTACCTTGTAGCCAAGCCAGAGAAGGTTTTCTCAAAGGCAAGGCTGTCGGTTTATGACCCCTCCAGGAAAAACCAGAAGATGATGGAAGGAATCCTGTTCCTACTCACCCTACTGGGGGCAAGCACCGGCAAAAGAGGTGATGTCGAGGAGTCCTGGATCTTTGGGTGCTCGGGTGGAAGAGCGCCCATTGTTACTACTGGGGATGGTACTTGAGGCGCGAGTGAGGTCACCATCTATCACCACCAGGGAAGGTGGCCAGGATGGTTGGGGTCCAATTTAACCAAATACCCCAGCCAGGCCAGGTTTACTTACGGGGAGGTGTCCCTCCCATGCCCAAGGGTAAAAATTGTTGCTTCCCGGGTTAGGTTGACGGAAGGAAAGAGGATGTGTTTAAGTTGTAAAGGACGGATTCCCCTGGGTAGGTGGTGGTGGCTCAGAAAGCTGAGCAAGGACGCGGGGGACCAGGAAGCGGGATGGGTATGATTTAACAATGATACCTACTGGACCATTACAAGTGCCCCAGACGGAGTGAGAGTATGTTGGGATAAATGGTGGGAGTCAGAGCAAGGAATGTATGTGTGCTGTGGGGATCGGAGAAGGTCTGTCCAGCAGGCATCTCTATAGTATTCGTTAAACAGTGGCAGGATTCAGGGAAGGGGGTGGTGTGGGACCAAAGCCTACACGCCTGTGTGATCCCACGTCCCCCGACCCCAATAAATGCCACGGAATTAGTCGCACACCCTAGAGGGCCCCCACCGACTGCCCTGCCAGCTAAGACCATACTAGAGAGGTGTCCCACAACTACCAAGGGACCAGGGAACGGGCTAGTTTTAATACCTACAGGAAAAATCCTATACCAGGGGGTACACTATGCAGGGGCATCAGTAATACTAAATCTGACAGAAGTCCACTTACCGGCATGGTGCCCCAAGGAGACAGAGCGATTGTATCAAGCTCTACTTCGGGAAATGTTTCAACATTTCTACGAGCTAGACTTTGGGGAGGTGGATAAAGAACATTTGTACAGTTTCCCCGCAGAGCAAAATAGTGGTACAGGGAGGCAGAGAAGGGGGACGAGGAACGATATTTTTACGTCTTATAACACTGGGTCCTCAGTCGTCAACAGCATGGACGATGTGGAACTCCAGATTCAAATTAATGGACTTAAGGATCAGTTATGCAAAATACTGGGGGATGAGAATACAGTGGTGGGCTCAGAGCTACACGAGGACCAAGCTATGACGGTCCATTTAAAAGATATTATTGAAGAGCTGGAAAGACATGCAAAGACTGTGAATGCACTGATATGGGAGGATTGGAATGCTTCGGATCAGGCGGCACAGAATGAGGTGTGCGTGATGTACGGGGCATGGTTGCTGGGCGAGGGCCGCAGCAACCTGGAGGACTTGAGCCAAGGTCAAGTCTCCTCCTGGATCAGTAACAAGCACCTCGCAGCTCTCCACCCGTATAGTCATTCACTAAGTCCGTGTCAGCTCAGTCTAGCCTCTGAAGCCTACCCCGTACCAGTAAACTGCGGACGGTCCAACCATACACTTATGGGGGTAGTGGTCAGGATGCCAGTCATGAGTGAGGCATCCCAACCAGCATCCGTTTACAGAGTGGAGAATATAGGGATCATTCAGGGAGGAGCACACATTTGTTTCACAGTGGTCCCACCTTATGTCATAAAGCGGGAGCACGCTATGACAGGTACTGACCTCTCCGGGTGCCGGAGCCGGGGTGCACATGTAATACGGTGCCCCTAGCACTTGAACGCCTATGCAAGATCACAATGCGGGTTTAAAGCTGCTGGCGCACGGCCTATCAACTGCACTATGGAGGTGATTGCCCAAGACCACGTTCCTCCACAAGTGGCATACGTAGGGGGTGGGACATATTGTGTCACCACCAGTGTGCCCCACTATCAACACGGACCCTACATCTGGTGCCCGGTGAGAGAAAGCAGTTTCTGTTATAAACCCGAAGCAGAAGTTCAAGTGGCCCAGGAATGAATATTACCCATTCCTGAACCCTCTACCAATCACCTCACTGTCAGGAGCAATGTAACAAACCTGCAAAATTACATTGCACATTTCGGGTATACAATTGCCCCCCTGCCCAAACATCTCACCGCTCTGCTCAAGGCAGTGGAAGTGTCCCAGAAACATTTCTACACGCTAGAACAGAAAACAGTGCAAATTGGGAGTGAAATCACAGAGATAAAAGTTCCACCCTGGTGGGATTTGATGGAGGACATAGAAGTCCCTCCATGGATTCGGATTGCCTCCCATACTCTTGTTTTGTGTTAGCTTGGCATTGTAGTGTATTTACTGTGGACTAGTTGCAGGAAGAGGAAAAAAGGCCGCCGATCCCGGCACCGGAGGGTATTCGATGAGCCCTGAATAGGCTGCGAGACATGTGGAGGGAGGGAGTAAAACATGGAACAGAGATATGAGGCATGGCAGTACGATCGCAGGGATTTCTATTTAGATTTAAAGTCCAAGACCACCTGCTGTACAAGTGCAGGGGTTTGGGTTAAAAGGGAAAGTGCTGTATAGAAGTGGTGTGTAACCTGAATGTTTGGTTAATGCTGTAAGGTACGCCTAAGGGTGTGTAAGTAAAATTTTGTGATGTTTGAGTCTACTCTGAAAGTTTGTAATGCACCTTGAAGAATCTGTGTTATATATTGAATGTATAACTGGGGCGGGGGGGGCGTCGGATCCCCTTGGCCAATGGAACTTGTAACACAAAAGGCATACTTGATGTACTGTATTCGTGAGGGAAATGTAATGTTTCGAGGTTTTTTTTTACAATTACTAGGTAATTAAGGGAAGGTTCGGCTCTGGGATATTAGGAATTTTGTTCACCAAAGGTGACACTATAAGGGAATAGTGTCAAAGGCGGGACTGTAGGATTCACAAAATTCTGGGACCCCCTACTCAATGGACATGTGTCTGGAATTTAAAAAGGGACTGTGTGGACCTTTTGGAGGAGAAATGTGGACAGAACTATCTCACTATTAGGCGCCTTTGGACTAAACTAGGGCCTATTGGACTGAGTTTGGACATTTTAAATTGTATGCTGGGTCTGCACAGGAAAATGGGATCCTTATAGGGCTGCTAACCCACCTGGGAGGCAGGCCCCCAGGGAGACATTAGCAGTCTAACAAAAGCCCACTTACCAGGGACCCAGATACATACATATTTTAATAGTTCTTAAAACGGCTATACAGAAAAACCCTGGCATCAGCAAAACACACAATGGACAGTATCAAGACCTGATTATATTCTAACAGTACCATTCAAGATCCCCATCAACACCTTTGGGAATCTTGTATCATGCTAATGCTCAATCAGCCCACCAAAATTCTCACAAAGGGATCACATCAGAGTTGATCAGCCTGCCAAAATCGCACAAAAGGGAGTCATCTAAAATCAATTGTGCACCCGAGTTTTGGCGCGAAAATTTAAGCAGCCTCTCAGGTATAACTGGGGGCTTGCTAGTAGCTAAAGAGAACTCAACAGATGGGCTGAAGAGAAAGAGTGCCGGTGGGCAGCAGCAGCAGCACACCGGAGTAGAAGAAACGTACCCGAGAACACGCTGGAAAAGCACTTGGACTCTGGGCTCTTTGACTCTGGCTTTGAAACATCTAACTTGCCACACGAGGTTACAGCAACGCAACAAGAAAACCTAACAAGAAGCCTCGGAGTCACTGAAAGATCAACCATCATCCAGCGCTGACTCTAGGAAAAACTTGTTTACCATCAAAACGTTGACCAGTGCTAATACCGAAGACACCGCAACCAGCCAAGGAGTCCACAAGATTGAGGAGAAAGAAAGCAATGTGCAACTGGTCTAAACTGTGGAGAAATCCTTTGGTGAGCATAGTCCCTGTAATTTCAGAGCCTAACTTAGTGTAGTGGTGGGAGGTGGTTTTATTATTTTTTTCTCTCACTGCATAACCTCTGTACCCATTGCGTATACGTTTTTGTTTGGTTAATTCGTGTGGTGTGCGATTTCTAAATAAAAATATTTGTTCTTGCACCAAACAGTTGTCTGCCTACATCTATCACATCCCTTAAATAATTCCAAGCCCCAGAACCAGGGAGTGGGGCGATTCGAACCGTCAAGGTCAATTTAAAAGGCCGACAAACCCACCACCCCCTACAGTCGTGAACTCGTTGTTGATTCCATTCCGGTCCTGAAATCTACTTTGCGTTAATGGGGCCTATTAAGCCCGCCCTGCGTGTTACCCGGCCCTATTAAATGGTGTGGGTCTGATGACATCATCTATGACGTGTTTTCAGCTGGGATATTTAAAGGAGCCATGGCCACACTGCATGTGAAGGTTCATCTAGGAGTGTGAAGGTTGATCTAGGAATGTGTAGGCTGTATACTGCACCATTAAAGTGTTGCAAACACTTCCAGAGATGACTGCACAGAGACAGAGGGCTGCACCCAGGTTCTCTGATGACTCCCTCCATATGCTTGTGGAGGGAGTCTGGGCATGCAGGGAGGTCCTCTTCCCTTCTAAGGGTGGCAGAGACCTCCTCGGGAGACCAAAAGAGCCTGGCTCCAAATAGCTGAGGAGGTAAACAACAGGGATGTTGTGAGGAGGACCTGGGTGCAGTGCTGCAAACGTTTCATTAGATCACGAAAGGTGAGTGCCAAGCCACACTTAACTTCATCCTGCTGTGCCTCTCATCACATCCCCATCACTCTGCCTTCCCAACCTTGCTCCTGCACATCCTTGCTCACACTAACATTACTTGCACGTCCACCCATCTCTCTACATACTCACATCCCCATTTGACTAACCACCACTCACACTCACCCTCATCCTAATGAAATCATGCAAACTAACAACACACAAGTTTCAACAATTTCAGATCATAACCTCGGCCCCTATTTCATTTTTTCTTGTAATTTTTCCACTCCTTTCCCCCCCCCCTTTCCTTTTGTTTCTCTCTCACACCTGGCAGCTATCTCTTGCCCTGCCAGTACACTTTACACCTAATCTCAGCCTATTACCATCTCGTCTAGCTTCTAATCTCTTTTACTTCCTTTGTTTCTTTTATTCTTTTGTCCGATCGCAGCCCTGCCTTCGATCTAGTTTCTTTTCTTTCCAGTTTTGAAGAAAGGTTCGACCCAAAACGTCAACTCAAATCTCTCTCCACGGATGTTGCCTGACCTGCTGAGTTTTTCCAGCATTTTCTGTTGTTATTTCGGATTTCCAACATCTGCAGTATTTTGCTATCACACAAGTAGGCCAGTTGGCTTTGGCACCCCACTTCATCATAGTCTCCCAGTAAAGATGTAACCCGTCCATTGCTTGCTCTCATTCCATCACTCACTCAACCTTTTCTTCTTTCCCTCCTTGCAGAAAAAGAGAGCCCACAATAAAAGGGAGAGGGAGAGAACCGGCAGTGGAACGCCTTCAGTGGCGACCCTAACAACAGCAGAGGAGGTTGCCTTAGAAGTTTCGGGAGTCACTTAACAGCTAGAGGTGGGAAACAGAGAGAGGGGGACATCTCAGCAACCTGGTGACAGCATTACATCTCATACAGCCACATGGCACACATCACTCACTCAGGGGACTGATGTCAGCAGCCAGTGAATGGTCATCATGTGCATAATGTTATGTGCACCATTTCTTCATATGACATATCTAACTCATCTCTTTACTCACCCACAGGTCCATCAAGAGCCCCCCCACCCACTGTCCAGGAAGACGACTCCTCAGATGAGCCTCCAGCCTCTGAGGGTGCACCATCACCAGATATAAGCGCACCCAGCACAAGCACAGATACGCACACCTCGGTGGGTCCAATACGAGATAGAGTAGTGTTGTCACCTGGTGTCTCACAACTTACAAGTGAGCAGGAGCAGATGGTGAAGACAAGGACAGCAGTGGAGACTCCTTGCCGGAGGGCGCAGGATGCTCCCAGCTCTGCTCAGCTGCATGCAGACGCTGAGCCTCAGGGTCCATTCAGAAAGAGGGTGATCCTGGAGGTGCAGGAAGAAGTCCAGGAGGCTTTGACAGGTTTTGTGAGCGTGATGTCTGCAAATGTCCAGAGAATGGAGGAGTCCATCACCACCATGAGCACCACCGTGTCGCAGGCAATGGCGACTGTAGGCTCTTCCATGGATAGGATGGCAACCTGCATGGAGTAGCTAATGCGCCACTCACAGGAGCACATAGTCTCTATGGAGAATAGATGGCTATCTATGGAGAATAGATGGCAGAGGCTCATAGAGCTCCTCTCTCGGAGGGATGTCAACATGGACGTGGGCCCTCATGGCCCCACTGATGTGCAGCAAGGTGCTCGCCAGCTCCTTGCTAGCAGGGACGTGCGGGTAGCCCATGAGAAGGATGATGGTGAGACGGGACATGGAAGTGTGGGCTCCTCTCAAAGTGTTCACACTTCTCCCCCGTTGCCCTCCCCTCAGTCAGAGCCCCAGATACCTCCTCAGACAGCGATGTCCTTTAGGGAAGGAAACCTGCTGCCCTTACCCAGTCTGGTCTATATGTGACTCCAGTCAGACACCAACCTCTTAACTGCCCTCTGAAGTGGCCTAACAAGCCACATAGCTGTAGAAGGCCCACCACCATCTTCTCAGGGCAACTAGGGATGGGCAATAAATGCCAGCCTTGCCAGCGACACCCACATCCTGAAAAGCAATTTAAAAAATCTTTCTGAAACACCAAATGAGAACTGAAACTGGCTTCACCAACTTTTACTGTGAAAGCTCTTCTAAAGGACTAAAGAACTTCGGCCAGTTTTCTATTTGTGTGAGGAGGCAGATGTCGTTCATCATTTTCACCATTCGTGCATCACACACAAGCGGCATAATAATGTTTTGATGCAGTTTGTTGAAAAGTTTATTGAAATATTTTTCAATTACACTGTTGTCCCTAACACTATTGGAATCTAAAGCATTGGGTCCTCAGTGTCAAAAATGAATCATTTTGTTCCCTTCAAGTAAGGGCACCAGCTCTTAGGAATAAAATATTATGAATTTAAGGTCACGACCTGTTATAGAAACATTTCTACTTGGCAAAGACACAATTTGATTTTCATTGCGATGACACACAAGTAGCTGCTAATATTTTTCTCAGAGTTTTAATTAACTTCTGACCTAAAAATGTTTGAGAGAGCAAACAGTACATGAGATTTTTTTTAATATTCGTTCATGGGGTATGGGCATCACTGGCAAGGCCAGAATTTATTGCCCATCCCTAGTTGCCCTTGAGAAGGTGGTGGTGAGCCGCCTTCTTGAATCGCTGCAGTCCGTGTGGTGAAGGTACACCCACAGTGCTGTTAGAGTGGGTGTTTCAGGATTTTGACACAGCAACGATGAAGGACCAGTGATATACTTCCAAGTCAGGATGGTGTGTGACTTGGAGGGGTACTTGGAGGTGGTGGTGTTCCCATGCGCCTGCTGCACTTGTCCTTTTAGGTGGTAGAGGTCGCGGGTTGGGAAGTGCTGCCGAAGAAGACTTGGCGAGTTGCATCTTGTAGATGGTACACACTGCAGCCACGGTACACTGGTGGTGGAGGGAGTGAATGTTTAAGGTGGTGGGTGGGGTGCCAATCAAGCGGGCTGCTTTGTCTTGGATGGTGTTGAGCTTCATGAGTGTTGTTGGAGCTGCAAGTGGAAAGTATTCCATCACACTCCTTACTTGTGCCTTGTAGATGGTGGAAAGGCTTTGGGGATTCAGGAGGTGAGACACTCGACGCAGAATACCCAACCTCTGACCTGCTCTTGTTGCCACAGTATTTATGTGGCTGGTCCAGTTTCTGGTCAATGGTGACCCCCCAGGATACTGATGGTGGAGGATTCGGTGAGGGTAATGTCGTTGAATGTCATGGGGCGGTGGTTAGACGTTCACTTGTTGGAGATAGTCATTGCCTGGCACTTGTGTGGCACGAATGTTACCTGCCACTTATCAGCCCAAGCCTGAATGTCGTCCAGGTCTTGCCACATGCAGGCATGGACTGCTTCATTATCTGAGGAGTTGCGAATGGCACTGAACTCTGTGCAGCCATCAGCGAACATCCCCACTTCTGACCTTATGATGGAGGGAAGGTCATTGATGAAGCAGCTAAAGATGGTTGGGCCTAGGACACTGCCCTGAGGAACTCGTGCAGCGTTGTCCTGTGGCTGTGATGATTGACCTTCAACCACCCCAACCATCTTCCTTTGTGCTAGGTATGACTCCAGCCAGTGGAGAGTTTTCCCCCCGATTCCCATTGACTTCAGTTTTACTAGGGCTCCCTGATGCCACACTCGGTCAAATGTTGCCTTGATGTCAAGGGCAGTAACTCTCACCTCACTTCTGGAATTCAGCACTTTTGTTCATGTTTGGACCAGGGCTGTAATGAGGTCTGGAGCCAAGTGGTCCTGGCAGAACCCAAACTGGGCATCAGTGAGCTGGTTATTGGTAAGTGCTGCTTGATAGCACTGTCGACGACATCTTCCATCACTTTGCTGATGATTAAGAGTGGATTGATGGGGCGGTAATTGGCTGGATTGGATTTGTCCTGCTTTTTGTGGACAAGACATACCTGGGCAGTTTTCCACATTGTCGGATAGATGCCAGTGTTATAGCTGTACTGGGACAGCTTAGCTAGAGGCGCAGCTAGTTCTGGAGCACAAGTTTCAGCATGACAACTGGGATGTTGACGGGGCCCACAGCCTTTGCTGTATCCAGTGCGCTCAGCAGTTTCTTGATATCACGTGGAGTGAATCGAATTGGCTGAAGACTGGTTTCTGTGGTGGTGGGTGTATTGATTTGTATGTGGGTTCAATGACGACACATTCATGAAAGAGAATGACTTTTTATCTAAAGTATGTTCAACTCACTTAACAGCATTACAGGAGACACCATCTTAGAGATCCATCTAAAACGAAAACTAAAACTAAACTTTCTCTCACATGCCCTCTGCTGGTCAGGCATAAATAATCAAGCAGGCAAATACCATCACTATTTGCTGATATCATTACATCTCCCTTTCTTAAAACAAAAGTATTTTACTTTTATCTAACAACATGTTTTCTTTGTATTACTCTGCATTTTAACTGTAACACTTAATGAACTTACATTATCATTATCATGATCAAGGTTTTTTAACCTTGTTTTGTGTGTTCACATGAAATATGTAAATACCTAGAACTTGAAGAAAGAATAAGATAACATTACTTCCTTCTATAACAAGAGTCCTTAAATTTGCTCAATGAGTCTCTCAGGAGGCTTCACGTGTCTTGAGGATTTTCTGATTGATTGTCCTTGAATCTGAGTTGTTGCCTCCGATGATGATTTCTCAGCTGTGTGATCAGGTTGTTCAATAGTATCAGTCTTTTGACCTGCTGTGGCTGGTCCCATGAGAAGATCCCGATGATTTCTTCTCAGAACAGCACCCTCATCTGTCTGAATGGTGTATGATCTTGGTTGGACTTCACTCAGGACAGTTCCCTTCTGAGTCCATATGTTTGTTTTGTCTTTGAACCTTACTTGGTCACCAGTGTGGAGTTCAGGTAGGTTTTGTGTTCCTCTGTCATAGTAGTACTTTTGCTTTTCTTTCTGTTGTTCTTTGAACTTCCTCACTTTCTCCCCCTCTTTTGTTTTGAGGAGGTTCTCCGGGATGGGTAGGTTTGACCTTAACAGACGTCCCATAAGGAGTTGGGCTGGTGACATACCACACTCGAGCGGCGTTGTGCGGTATACAAGCATGCTCTGGTAGAAGTCAGTTCCACTGTCTTTTGCCTTGTACATCAGTCTTTTCACTGTCTGGACCTATTTTTCCACTAGTCCATTGGACTGTGGAAAGTGAGGACTTGACGTTGTGTGGACAAAGTCCCACTCTTTGGCAAAGTGTCAGAAACTTTCATTGTAAAACTGGGGTCCGTTGTCTGTGAAGACCTCGCATGCCACGGTGTCGGAAACTTTCATTGTAAAACTGGGGTCCGTTGTCTGTGAAGACCTCGCATGCCACGCCATGTCTGGAGAATATGGCTTTCATACATGTTATCACAGCATCTGCAGTGGTGGTGTACAGTCTACAAACCTCTGGATACAGGGAGTAATAGTCTGTGACTACAAGATAGTCCTTCCCTTGACATACGAATAGGTCAGCGCCTACCTTCTGGTAAGGTCTGTCTGGCGCTGAGTGTGGCTTTAGTGGTTCTACCTGATTGCTTGCTTGATATTTCAGGCATATTGTGCAGTTTGACACCTCATTTGTCACATCTTGGTTGATTCGTGGCCGGTACATCACCTCTCGTGCTCTTTTCTTACACTTTTCGATTCCCAGATGTCCTCCATGGATCCTTTTTAGCATCTCATTTCTCAGACTCTTTGGGATAACTATTTTACTTCCTTTGTAGATGATGTCTTCAACCATTGATAGTTCCGCCCTGCAGTTCCAATACTCTGCCATGTCAGGTGAGCAGTCTTGCTTCATGTTGGGCCATCCATCCAAGATGCTTTTCCTCAGTCGTCTCATTGTTTCATCTTTGTTTGTCTCAGTCTTTATGAGCTCCATTTTTGCATCTGCTATGGGCAGTGCACTTGTGATCATGTCCATGTAGGCGTTCACTTTTTCATCCATTTTGGTGTTTGCGGGCTCACTTGGGTCAACAGCTCTGGACAACGTGTCTGCTGTATACATCAGTTTACCCGGTGTGTACGCAACATTCAGTGTATAGCGTTGCAGCCTGATCATCATTCTTTGTATTCTAAGCGGACAGCTATTTAGTGGCTTTTGGAACAATGCAATCAAGGGCTTATGGTCAGTCTCTACACTGATTGCTTGTCCTGACACAAGCTGGTGAAATCTTTCACAGGCGTATGTGATGCTGAGCAGCTCCTTTTCTATTTCAGCATATCGCGTCTCCGCGTCTGTCATTGAGCGCAATGCATATGCAATAGATTGCCAGTAGTCATATTTTTGCAGAAGAACGGCACCGAGCCCACTCTGTGATGCATCTGATGATATCTTGATGGGTCTCGCTGGGTCATAAAACCTCAGAACTGGTTCCTCTGTGAGCAGTTTCTTTAGATCGCTCCATGACTTCTCATGCTCATGATTCCATTCCCATTCTATGTTCTTTTCAGTTAGTCGTCTCAGTGGCGCCATCTTTTCTGAGAGGTTGGATATGAATTTACCCATGTAGTTGATCATTCCATTAAACCTCTGCATGTCCTTTTTGCATTGTGGCTTTGGCATATTCTCAATGGCGGACACCTTTCTGGGATCTGGTCTGATGCCCTCACTGCTAAGGATATCTCCCACGAATGTCAGTTCTGTCACCCCGAGCTGGCATTTCTCTCTATTCAGCTTCAGGTTTGTTTTCCTTGTTGCTTCCAGCACTTTTTTCAGTCTCTCGTCATGCTCAGTTCTCGTGGTTCCCCATACTATGATGTCATCCATTGATGTATCAACTCCCTCCAGGTGCTCATAGATCATATGGATAGTTTTGTGATACACTTCAGGAGCTGAGGCAATGCCAAATGGTAACCTTAGGAATCTGTATCTGCCAAATGGACTGCTGAACGTGCACAGTCTTGAACTTGCCTCATCCAGTTTCATCTGCCAAAATCCTGATGATGAATCTAACTTGCTGAAATACTTTGCATTTGCAAACTGTGACATGATTTCCTCACGTGTAGGAAGCTTGAAGTGCTCTCTCTTTATTGCTCTGTTTAGATCTCTTGGATCCAGGCAAATTCTGAGCTTTCCATTCTTTTTGTCCACAACGACGAGGGAACTCACCCACTCAGTTGGCTCATCTATCTTCTGAATCACGTTCAGGCTTTCCATCCTGTCCAACTCTGCCTTCAGTTGCTTTTGAAGAGCAAACGGAACTTTTCTGCATGGATGTATGACCGTTGGCATACTTATATCTACTCTGATCGTGTGTTCTCCTGGAAGGCAGCCTAGACCCTGAAATAGGTCATTGTACTCTTTCATGAGTTCATCATAGACTGTCTCCCCTTCGCTTTCCACAACGAGGACTCTCTTTACCAGGTTCAGTCTCTCACAGGCTATTAAACCTAGTATGGCTTGCACATCCTTTGGCACCACGATTAATGCTAGCATGTGCTCTCTGTCCTTGTGTGTCACTTTGACAATGCATCTTCCTTTCACTGGTATATTAGTACCTGAGTATCCTGTCACTTTCACTTTTATTCCATGTATCTTTGGTCTGGGTCTAATTTTCTTAAAATCAGTTTCTGATATCACATTAACTTGTGCTCCAGTATCCAATTTAAATGGAATGTGTATGTCATTCACTTTTAGTGTCAACATCCAGTCTCTTTTTTCTTTTTTGTTTTCAGACACGACATCCACATAGAACTCCTCTATCTTACTTTCATCTACTGTATGGACCTTGCTTTGTAGCGCTTGGTTCTTACAGCAACGGGTATAATGGTTGTTTTTGTTGCAACTATTGCATTTTTTACCATATGCTGGACACTTTTTTGGTGTATGCTGTGTTCCGCATCGACTACATGACTTTTGATTGCCCCTTTCATTTTTGTTCGCTGGCCATGCCTCTTTTTTCACATTGGCACTCTTTTTGTTAAACGGTTTGTGTCCGTTCTTACTCACTGCATCCATGTTGCAGCTACTGTCACTGAACAGCTCCTTTGCCTGCGACTTCACAGTCTCTGTAACCCTACACAGTGCTATGGCTTTTCCCAGGTCTAGATTTTGCTCTCTTAGCAGTCTTTCCCTTAAACCATTATCTGGAATACCACACACCAGTCTGTCTTTTATCAGCGAGTCTGTCAGTCCCCCAAATTCACATGTTTTGCTTCTGTTTCTCAGTTCAGTCACATACTGATCAATAGTCTCTCCCGTTTTCTGTACACATGTGAAAAATCTGTGCCTCTCAAACGTCACGTTACGTTTAGGTATGCAGTAGGCCTCAAACTGTTCCATTATTTTATCTAGCTTCATTTTGTCTCCATCAGCAGCGAATGTGAAGTTATTATACACCTCCAGCGCTTCATCACCCACGACATGTAAGAACACTGATGCTTTCATTTTATCACTTTTCTCGTCAGCTCCGATTGCCGCTAAATACAACTCCAAACGTTGTTTGAACCTTCTCCAATTTTCAGCCACATTACCTGTCAACTGAAGCTTCGCCGGTGGGTGTAAACCTTCCATTTTTTCACTTCGTTAGCTATTCTCCAATGGTAAATAACGATGTTCTCTTTTGGCTTGCTAATATGTGGAGAGCTGATTTAACTTCAGATTTTTCCTCTTCATCTCTTTCAATCACTTCTGACACCATGTATTGATTTATATGTGGGTTCAATGACGACACATTCATGAAAGAGAATGACTTTTTATCTAAAGTATGTTTTAACTCAGTTAACAGCATTACAGGAGACACCATCTTAGAGATCTCTCTAAAACAAAAACTAAAACTAAACTCTCTCTCACATGCCCTCTGCTGGTCAGGCATAAATAATCAAGCAGGCAAATATGCTGGTAAGGCATCATAATCAAACAGGCAAATACCATCACTATTTGCTGATATCATTACAGTGGGGACCTCAGGTGGAGGCCGATATGAATCCTCCACTCGGCACTTCTGGCTGAAGATGGTTGCAAACGCTTCAGCTTTGGCTTTTGCACTCATGTGCTGGGCTTCACCATCATTGAGGATGGGGATATTCATGGAGTCTCCTCCTCCCGTTAGTTGTTTAATGGTCCACTACCATTCACGACTGGATGTGGCAGGACTGCAGAGCTTTGATCTGATCCGTTGATTATGCGATTGCTTAGCCCAGTCTATAGCATGCTGCTTTCGCTTTTTAGCATGTATGTAGTCCTGTGCTGCAGCTTTCCCAGCTTGGCACTGCATTTTTAGGTACGCCTGGTGCTGCTCCCGGCATGCTCTTTATTGAACCAGGGTTGGTCCCCTGGCTTGATGGTAATGGTAGAGTGAGGGATATGCCAGGCCATGAGGTTACAGATTGTGGTGGAATACAATTCTACTGCTGCTGATGGCCCACAGCGCCTCATGGATGCCCAGTTTTGAGCTACTATATCTGTTCTGAATCTATCCCATTTAGCACGGTGGTAGTGCCACACAACACAATGGAGGGTGTCTTCAGTGTGAAGACGGGACTTTGTCTCCACAATGACTGTGTGGTGGTCACTGTTACCATTGCTGTCATGGACAGATGCATCTGTGACAGGTAGATTGGTGAGGACGAAGTCAAGTAGGTTTTTCCCTCGTGTTGGTTCTCTCACCACCTGTCGCAGGCCCAGGCTGGCAGCTAAGTCCTTCAGGACTCGGCCAGCTCGGTCAGTAGTGGTGCTACCAAGCCACTCTTGGTGATGGACATTGAAGTCCCCCACCCAGAGTACATTCTGTGCCCTTTCTACTCTCAGTGCTTCTACCAAGTGGTGTTCAACATGGAGGAGCACTGATTCATCAGCTGAGGGAGGGTGGTAGGTGGTAATCAGCAGGAGGTTTCCTTGCCCATGCTTGACCTGAAGCCATGAGACTTCATGGAGTCTGGAGTCAATGTTGAGGACTCCCAGGGCCACTCCTTCCTGACTGTATACCACTGTGCCGGTGAGACAGAACATACCCAGGGATAGTGATGGAGGAGTTTAGGACGTTGGCTGAAAGGTATGACTCTGTGAGTATGACTATGTCAGACTGTTGCTTGACTAGTCTGTGCGACAGCTCTCCCAATTTTGGCACAATCCCCAGATGTTGGTGAGGCGGTTGTTGCAGGATTGACTGGGCTGGGTGTGCCATTGTCATGTCCATAGCCGGAGCCGAGGTCGATGCCGGGTGGTCCATCCGGTTTTATTCTTATTGCTTTTTGTAGTGGTTTTTTACAACTGAGCGGCTTGCTCGGCCATTTCAGAGGGCAGTTAAGAGTCAACCACATTGCTGTGGGTCTGGAGTCACATATAGGCCAACCCAGATAAAGACGGCAGATTTCCTTCCCTAACAGACATTCGTGCACCAGATGGGTCTTTACGACAATCCGATAGTTTCATGGTCACCATGACTGATACTAGCTTTTTATTCCAGATTTATTTAATTAACTGAATTTAAATTCCCCAGCTGCCATGGTGGGATTTGAACTCATGTCTCCAGATCATTAGTCCAGGCCTCTGGATTACTCGTCCGGTAACATAACCACTATGCTACCGTTCATGGAAGAGGAGGATGTGGAGGAAGAGAAGGAAATGGAGGAAGAGGAGGAGGAGGAGGATGTGGAGGAAGAGGAGGATGTGGAGGAAGAGGAGGATGTGGAGGATGTGGAGGAAGAGGAGGAAGTGGAGGAAGAGGAGGATGTGGAGGAAGAGGAGGATGTGGAGGAGGAGGAAGAGGAGGAGGGGGAGGAAGAGGAGGACATGGAGGAAGAGGAGGAGAAGGAAGAGCAAGGGGGGAGGCAACCCAGACAGCCCCTTTCTGGCTGGGCTGTCCGTGACTGACTCATCCAGCTGTGATACCAGTAAGTGGAACCCCAATTCCACATTCACCAACAATCCCACACCTTACCTTCCCTCTGTTACTGACCATCATAGCGTCCGCTTGGCCACAATGCAAAAATAAAAGCTAACACAAAATAAACATTCCAAGCCAAATTTATTAATTAAATCCATGCCATATTGCATACAAACATTAATTAATCACCCTTGTGTATTTCCTTAGTGCCTGTCTTTATGTGCCTTTGCCTGTGCTAGTGCTCCTCTGCAGTGCTACCCCAGTGGCTGCAGCATGGCTAGTGGAAGGCTGCTGACTTTCAGTGGAGGAGACTGGAGGATGACCTCGAGCAGCTCTTGGTCTAGAAGGCTCAGCTTTGGACTGCATGGGCGGCAGCAATCTGGGATGGCTGGCTGACAGGCAACAGCAAAGGCACTGGCAGAGTGGCAGGCATGGGAGGATGAATGCTGTCATCCTGAGAGAGGACAGCAGGTTCATGCTCCACGGAGCCACTGCCATTTCCCTGGGCAATGCACCAAGCATTTCATTGTGGATACCCATCAGCCTTCTTCTGTAGCCTGCCCCATCGCAGTGCTCATCTGAAATCTCTGCAGCAGAACTTGTGTGCAACCTCACCCTCTGGGGAGCTGGCACCTGTGCTAACCTTGCCCCCTGCCATGACTGCAGACCACTCGTGCCCAGTGTCTCACCATGTGCAGATCCCTCCATCTAAACTATCCTCTAAAGTACGCAGAGTGTCAGTATCTGAGCTGGTGGCTGCAAGTGTGAAATCGAGTGATGGTGCTGTGTCTTCATCATCACTGCCTCCTTCCTCTTCCACCTGTTGCTGTTCCACCACTGCCTGGCCAAGTTGCAGTTCTTGGGTATCTGAAAAGAGAAAGGCACAATGGTAGAGTTGAAGTATGGCAGGGGGCGGGGTAATTAAGAGGTGCATGCTTACACCATCTGCAGCATTTAAATCAGAAGGCATTGTGGGATGAGGGGGAAGTGGGATGTGAGAAGGAGGATTAGATATGAGGATACCGTCAGCTTTGATGGATTCAGCCCCACCGCTGGCCATGGGCTCAGCGAAGGCCGCTCCAATGATAGCGACCACCGTCTCCTCCATCGGGGTCAGGTGATGCAGGCACGCCTGTCTCCTGCCGATTAGATCCTGCTGCCTGCAGTTATGCGCCAACTTGTCCTGCAAGAGAGAGGGAAGTGTTTTAGGGAGTGCGGTGCAATGTGTTTGGGTGAAGTGGCTGTCAGTTGTTGAATAGCTGACAGTGTGTGCAAGCTGTGAGATGTGGGTGTGAGGCTTGCAGCAGTGGTAAGTGTGTGAGGGTGAGGTGAAGCTATGAATGTAAGGTAGGAGTACTGTTTGATAGAGATTGTTAGCAGGTGCGTGATGGGGTGTGGTGTCTTGAGCAGTGTGTGAGGCTAGTGGTGCAGTTGATGGGATATGGCATTTGCAGATGAATTCACTGACCTTGACCACTTATGTGAGATCATTATACTTTTTGCGGCACTGCATCCAAATCCTTGGGGCTTGACGTCTGGCATTGACCGCCACGGCTACCTGCTCCCACTGCCTTCGCAGAGTTTGTCTGCAGGGCCTCCTGGCCCCCTGTGGAAAGAGGACCTCTTGCCTCCTGTCCACCTCCTCCACCAAGGCCTCCAGTGCAGTGGCTAAGAACCTTGGAGCATGCTCTCTCCCCTGTTGCATCATTAGTCACTGTTCTTGCAGGTCAGACTCTCTTCCCCAGCCACTTTCAGCAACTGCTGCAGCCAGAATGCACTTCCCCTTTAAGAGGTGCAGGCTAGCTTTAAGTGGTGCTAGCCTCGCTCAAACCCCCTGCTGAGGCGTTCAGCCACTCAGCAGCGCATTTACCACTGCCTCAACGCTGCAATCATTTAAATTACCAGGCAGCACAAAGTTTGCATGCTGCCTGCATTGGAAACAACAGGTGTAGATTAATCACGCATCCCCACCCCCGTGCCCGTTTTCGGGGGCTATCGAATTTAGTCCCCATGAACTCTTATCACTGACTCCCTAATCCACAGGAATTGGTCTTTACCTATTTATCCAATGAAAATCCTTCATCATTTTTAAAACTATTAAATCTCCGGTGAAAATACTGCCAGTGTCCAAAGAATCTTCTGATCTTCATCACCATCTTGATGGTTTTAATGTCCATTTTATAACATGGTCCCCAAAACTACACACAACACTCTTAACTGGGCCTAACCATTACCGTGTACAAATTTATCACTGACGAGTGCACATTTACAAATATAAATAAAAATATTAAAATAAAAAAATTGCTACCTTCCAAGTTAAAACTGCCACTTCTGAACTCTCATCCCAAATCCTGTTGTAGAAATTGAACTTTTTTCACACACTATTTTTACAGCCTCCCTGAATGACATTGCCAATTAGATGTGATTAATTTTATGTAGCTGACTTGTGCCCTCTAGAAACTGATTTGATACATCCCCAAACTCAGTTCCCAAAGCACCCTCACAGCTCTGAGAGAGAGGAAAGTGTCATCCCATCAGTCTGAGCTAGACTAAAACGCAGATCCCAGAGGTGAAAGACAGTTTGCTGAACCACTACTTAGTCTCTTCATAATTAATACTTTGGGCAAAATCATAATTAATACTTTGAGGAAAACAATGTTGGAAGTAGTCACATTTTACCCCCAGAGAACTAAAACTTCTAACCCCGTTCAGTGCTGTCACTGTTTTCATTAGAACACATGGGGCTAGATTTTCAGTTGCTTGCGCCAGCAGTTAGCGCCTTAAGAGAAGTGATTTCCGGGCGCTATGCGTGTAGCGCCCGGGCGCAGCGCAGTTTGCGCCCCGCCCCAAATTAAGTTGCCCGTTAGCGCCGGCGCAAAGTTTAGCGCCCGCCCGGATGCGCGCGCAGAAAATGACGTCACATCCTCGTGCAACGCCCTTTGGCCGCCCCGATTGCAAACTTCAGTCGGACCGCCCCATTGTGCGGCGGGCGGCCGGAGCGTTTGGAAAAAGGAACGCAACACAACCAGCGCGGGCCCCGGGGGGCGCTAATTAAAGGGAACGTCCTCTCCAGTATAAAGGCCATCCATTATTTCAGAAAACAGTCTTGTGCAACGCATTTCTGGAGACACAACAAGGAGGATAGCTAACTGGTTTCAAGCAGCAAGAGCCAGGTATTTTTGGACTCAGGCAACAGCGCTGCAAGTGGCCATTTGGAAATTAGAGTGTTTGCCAGGATTTGATGGGGGTTGCATGGGGTGCCAACGCGGAGCTGCAGCTCCATGTCCGTAGGGCTCGCAGACGTATTGTGAGAGGGGCAGCCCTGGCTAGAGGCAGAGGGGGCTACAGGCGTCGGCCACGTAGGCCTTACCCAGTCAGGCTATACCGCCAGCAGCGCTCCTACCTAAACATGAGTGCCGCGCGATGTGTTAAAAGGCTCCGATTCCGGAAGGGGGTGATTGCAGAGATCTGCCACCTGCTTCGCCGAGATCTGCGGCCAAAGCTCAGGTGCAGGACGTCTCTGTCGGTGGAAGTGAAGGTGACAGTGGCATTGAACTTCTATGCCACCGGCTCCTTCCAATACGCTGCTGGGGACATAGCAAACATCTCCCAGTACGGCGCGCATCGCTGCATCCGCCAGGTGACCGAAGCACTGTTCAGAAGGAGAAGCCAATTCATCTCCTTCCCCATGGCCCTGGAGAGCCAGCATCAGCGCGCATTGGGATTTTCCAGACTCGGGGAATTCCCCTTGGTGCAGGGCGCCATTGACTGTACGCATGTGGCTTTGCGGGCCCCTCTGGAGCATGGCGAGCAGTATCGCAACAGGAAGGGCTACCATTCTCTGAATGTGCAGCTGGTCTGTGACCACAAGCAGCGCATCATGGCAGTCAATGCCAGCTTCCCAGGCAGCAGCCACGATGCCTTTATCCTGCGGCAGAGTACTGTGCATGACATGTTCCAGGCACAGCCTCCCCCAAGAGGATGGCTACTCGGGGACAAAGGCTATCCTTTGTGCACCTGGCTCATGACCCCGCTCCGCGCGCCCAGGACCGCTGCTGAAGAGGCCTACAACGAGAGCCATCAAACCACCCGCAACATCATCGAGCTAACTATTGGGGTCCTCAAGCAGCGGTTCCGCTGCCTTGATCGCTCCGGAGGAGCTCTCCAGTATTCGCCGGACCGGGTCTCCCAATTTGTGGTGGTTTGCTGCATGCTACACAACCTGGCTATCCGCAGGACTCAGGCACTGCCACCTGACGTTGGACCAGCACCTCAGGAGGAGGAGCAGGAGGAGCATGAGGAGGAGGAGGAGGAGGAGGAGGAGGAGGAGGAGCAGGAGTACGTTCCCAGGAGGGAGCGACCAGGGCCAAGGGCCGCACGACGCCACCTTATTACACGGTACTTCTAAGCCCCCTGTCAGGGAATGGCCAGGGGCCATGAGGGAAGATGAATGCAGCCGCTCCGCAAGCCCTCAGCCGGCGAAGCCAACAAACACTAAGAAGAACAACCATGGAGACTGCATGAATAAAGATAATTTTTTATTAAACAAAAATGAAAAGCCCTTCCCACATGAATCCCCAAAAACAATAAACGGGCCCCACAAAAAGCCCAACAAACGACTCACTCCCACAAACTGGGGAGGAGCCACTCCACCTTTATTGAAACCGGGCCTCAACGTCGGCCTAACGCAAAAAAAAAGCCCTCCAAAAGCACAACCATGGGCAAAATAAAGATGGCCACCGCCATATTAAAGGAAAGCTGGCCACACCCTCTACTGAGTGGCCCGCGAGGGCGAGACCTTGGCCAGCATTTTGCCTCCCCTGCCCTGCCTGCTGCTCCTTCGCAAGCTCTGCCCAGTGGCTGCTGCGAGGCTGGGGGAAGGCGCCTGAGGCTCAGATGCCCTTCCGCCAGATGCCACTGGGGGGCGGCCTACACGGCGTTTGGGCCTCGAGGGGCCGTCTCCTGAGTGGCGCGCCTGAGCCTGGCCACCATCAGCTGCAGCCGCTTGCCCTTGACGCCCCAGAGGGGGAATGGCGGCGACGGATGGTGCAATGTGGGCCAGCTGGCGTCTGGGATGCGCTGGCTGGTGCTGTGGCGCGGTGGCACTCGGCCGGGCCCGCACTGCAGGATCCGCAGCAATCAGCCGACGGCCGGCTTGCTGGGATGGTCCAGCGCGGCGCCTGCCCTGGCGATGCCTGCCTGAGACAGCGCGTGTGGCAGCAGTGAGTGGCCCTCTGGTCCTGGTGTGCGCGCGCATCACATCCGCCAGGGTCTTGACGGCATCAGTTAGCATGCGGCCAGTCGCGGCAGTTGCTGCCCCGAACTCGCGCACACTGGTCGCCAGCGACTCGATGGCCTCAGGCATGCGCCCCACCACGCTCATGAGCTCCGTGTGGCGCCGGTCCGAGTCGTCGGCCATCTGATCGAGCTTCCGCACCTCCTCCGAAGTGAAGGTGTCCGGACTGGAGTCGCGACTCTCCCGCTGGGGAGGAGGGGGCCGAACTAGGGGACCCTTGCCGCGTTGGTGACGGCGAGTTTGCCGAGCAGCAGCACTCCCCTCTGATCCTTCCCCCCTTTGGGGGGAAGGCCGCGGGCCACGCGCACGGCTGCTGGGTGGCTGGACGCCACTGGTCCCAGAAGCTGCATTGCCCTGCGACAGTTCCTCCAGGCACTCGTCCAGTGAGGAGGTGTCGAGCATTTCCTCCTCTCCTGCGGGACGTGACTGTTCCCCCGAAGGTCCGGCTTGCTCCTCCTCCTCCTCCTGGTTGGAGGTGCTGTCACTGGCAGCCTCAGGGTCCTGGTCGTCACCAGCTGAAAGCAGGAATGCACAAGAGTAGCTTCAGAGTGAGGAGACGGCGTCAGCGAGGGAGTTAGGACTGGTGGGATTCAGCGCATTGGTGGGACAGTGGCAAAGGAGGTAGCTCGGATGGGCCAGTGCGACGCGAGAGGGCCAAAAGGCGAGGTCCTTACCATTGCCGGGCAGTGGAGGGTCGGATACACCGCACGCTGTGGGGACAATCACACGTGCTCCCATGAGCACACACACGCGCTCCTCCAGCCGAGTGAGCTCCTGCAGCTTGGCGCGGCCACCCCTGGCACGGGCCTGGCGATTAAACGCTACTTTAGCCTGCAAGAGAAAGGACGGGCTGTAAGGGCGCAGTGAAGCCCTGATGTAGTGTGCACTGCCTCCCATGGTGGAATAGCTTGGCCAGAGTGAAGCCCTGATGTAGTGTGCACTGCCTCCCATGGTGGAATAGCTTGGCCAGAGTGAAGCCCTGATGTAGTGTGCACTGCCTCCCATGGTGGAATAGCTTGGACAGAGTGAAGCCCTGATGTAGTGTGCACTGCCTCCCATGGTGGAATAGCTTGGACAGAGTGAAGCCCTGATGTAGTGTGCACTGCCTCCCATGGTGGAATAGCTTGGACAGAGTGAAGCCCTGATGTAGTGTGCACTGCCTCCCATGGTGGAATAGCTTGGACAGAGTGAAGCCCTGATGTAGTGTGCACTGCCTCCCATGGTGGAATAGCTTGGACAGAGTGAAGCCCTGATGTAGTGTGCACTGCCTCCCATGGTGGAATAGCTTGGCCAGAGTGAAGCCCTGATGTAGTGTGCACTGCCTCCCATGGTGGAATAGCTTGGCCAGAGTGAAGCCCTGATGTAGTGTGCACTGCCTCCCATGGTGGAATAGCTTGGACAGAGTGAAGCCCTGATGTAGTGTGCACTGCCTCCCATGGTGGAATAGCTTGGACAGAGTGAAGCCCTGATGTAGTGTGCACTGCCTCCCATGGTGGAATAGCTTGGACAGAGTGAAGCCCTGATGTAGTGTGCACTGCCTCCCATGGTGGAATAGCTTGGACAGAGTGAAGCCCTGATGTAGTGTGCACTGCCTCCCATGGTGGAATAGCTTGGACAGAGTGAAGCCCTGATGTAGTGTGCACTGCCTCCCATGGTGGAATAGCTTGGACAGAGTGAAGCCCTGATGTAGTGTGCACTGCCTCCCATGGTGGAATAGCTTGGACAGAGTGAAGCCCTGATGTAGTGTGCACTGCCTCCCATGGTGGAATAGCTTGGACAGAGTGAAGCCCTGATGTAGTGTGCACTGCCTCCCATGGTGGAATAGCTTGGCCAAAGTGTAGAGTGCCGAATGGCCATTTGATGCTCATGACTGTCCCAATGCTGCTGGCTGAGGGCTGGCCAAAAGGACTTTCAGGTCCCTTTGCCCATCATGTCAGGTGTACATGCAAGAATGAGGAGGAGACTGGAAAGGCTACTCACCCTCACAATCCTGGTCAGATCGTTGTACTTCTTACGGCATTGTGTGTGGGTCCTGGGGGCCTCGCCGGTGAATGTCACCCTCTGGGCGATCTGCTTCCAGGCTTTGGTGTAGTCGTGGTGGGTTGGATTCCTCCCACTGTCTGGAAACAAGATCTTGCGCCTCACCTCCAGAGCTGTGAGCATGATGTCCAGATCACCCTCTGAGAAGCGCAGGGCACGCTGACGGGCCTTCTCTGGCGTTGCCATGACTCCCTGGGGCTGAGCAGTAGTGTTGAGGCCTCTTTGCAAGGCTGCAGTGTGCAGGGCGTGGCAGCAGACTAATTCGTCCCTTCCCCCTTTAAGAGCTGGTCGGCACCACGGGGTCTGCTGTCAGTGCAAAAATGACCGCACCCGTGCTGCGCCCCGCCTGGGCGCTATCCCTCTGGACCGCCGGCTTAGCGCCTAAAGAGAGTAGTGGAACGCCTCTTTTAGCGCTCCACCAACCTCTTAGGGCGAAGCCACTGAATTCCCGGCAACGGGGCGCTACTTTGGGGCGGGCGCTAACTTCGGGCGGGCGCTAAAGCTAGCGCCCCAAAACTGCCTAAACTGAAAATCTAGCCCTGAGAGTCCTGACCCGACTGATGTGACATTGAGTTTTGAAAATCCTTTTATTTAGTACTTCACTAACTTAAAGCAGCCAGCAGATTTATCTTTATTAAAAACTGTAACTGTTTCACGCTGACTACAGAAAATCCCACACCAACAAAGGGGAAAGTTTGAACTTCTATCGGCAGGCGGAGAACGAGTGATAACGAATTGGCCACGTGTTTTACACCTCGCCCAATTATTGCTTATTGCTCGCTATCACCCACGATAAAAGTTTAAATTACCCCCAGGAACGTTATCGATGGTGCTCGCCGATTAACACAGTAAGATAAAAGTAACTGTAGGACTAGGCTGTGAGAATGGTCAAGGGTTCCAGGTGTTTCTATAATTACAAGCAGAAGGCAGCAGCATGGCGGTGACCTGGTTTGGTGCATTAATGTATGGAGTGTCTAGACGTGGGTTATGTTTAGGAGTTCTGTGAGTTCCCTATTTCGGGCTGGTGTCCAGGAGTTGAGGTGCTTCTCCATGGGTGGAGAATTTGCAAGTAAATCACTTGGGTCACTATGATGCACCTTTTGCCCATGGTTTGGGCTAAAGAATGCTGCGTGAAGTGCAAAGGAACATGTAGGAATGGACAAGATTAAAAACATAAACTATAAGTACATTTTAATAATAATATAGAAGATAGGATCAGGAGTAGGCCATTCAGCCCCTCGAGCCTGTTCTGCCTTTTAATGAGATCGTGGCTGATCATCCAAGTTCAGTACCCTGTCCCTGTTTTCTCCCCATATCCCTTGATCCCTTTAGCCTTAAGAAATATATCCAACTCCTTCTTGAATATATTTAATGAACTGGCCTCAACTGCCTTGTGTGGCAGAGAATTCCACAGGTTCACCACTCTCTGGGTGAAGAAATTCCTCCTCATCTCAATCCTAAATGGCTTACCCCTTATCCTTAGACTGTGACCCCTGGTTCTGAACTCCCCCGCCATCGGAAACATCCTTCCTGCATCTAGTCTGTCTAGTCCTGTTAGGATTTTCTAAGTTTCAATGAGATCCGCTCTCATTCTTCTAAACTCCAGCGAGTATAAGCCCAATCGACCCAATCTCTCCTCATACGTCATTCCTGCCATCCCAGGTATAAGTCTGGTGAATCTCCGCTGCACTCTCTCCATGGCAAGAACATCCTTCCTGAGATAAGGCGACCAAAACTGCACACAATACTCAAGGTGTGGTCTCACCAAGGCCCTGTACAACTGCAGCAAGACATCCTTGCTCCTGTACTCGAATCCTCTTGCTATGAAGGCCAACATACCATTTGCCTTTTTAACTGCCTGCTGCACCTGCATGTTTACCTTCAGCGACTGGTGCACAAGGACACCCAGGTCTCGTTGCACTTCCCCTTTTCCCAATCTATTGCCGTTCAGATAATAATCTGTCTTCCTGTTTTTGCCACTGAAGTGGATAACCTCGCATTTATCCACATTATACTGCATTTTCCATGCATCTGCCCAATCACTCAACCTGTCCAGATCATACTGGAGTTTCTCTGCATCCTCCTCACAGCACACACGCCCACCCAGCTTTGTGTCGTCTGCAAACTTGGAGATATTACATCTAGTTCTCTCGTCTAGATCATTTATATACATTGTGAATAGCTGGGGTCCTAGCACCGATCCCTGCGGTACCCTGCCTGACACTTGGAAAAAGACCCGTTTATTCCAACTCTTTGCTTCCTGTTTGCCAACCAGTTCTCTATCCAAGACAGTACCTTATCCCCAATCCCGTGTGCTTTAACTTTGCATGCTAATCTCTTATGTGGGACCTTATCGAAAGCCTTCTTATACCTAAAATAAGTATGGCAAATGTTTGCTATGGACATTATGAGATGTAAATGAAAGGCTGCTAAATATATTTCAGTACTCAAAGGGTTCAGTGCACCCTAAGGGTATTGACGCCCCCGCCCCCCCCCCCCGCCAATTCCGTAAGGGTTTCCCCCAGTCTCTTGTCATTACAACATTATGGTGGGAAGACTGTGGAAATCCCTGTGGAATTTGTAAAAATCACTTTAAATCCAAGCACAGAATTCCAATGCGCCAAGACTTACTCCATTTAATCTTGCTGTGTATAACTCCTGATTCAAAGCTTAATACTTAAATATAAAATCCTGATCTCAGCATAAAGTAGTTCTCTGATGAAGCAACCCACCCAGAAGTCAACTTAGTTTTCCCAACCTGTTGTACATTTTCTGTGTTCATCTGAGAAAATATCCCTGGATTGTATGCTTCATAGAATCATACAGCACAGAAGGAGGCCATTCGGCCCATTGTCCCTGTGCCAGCTCTTTGAAAGAGCTATCCAATTAGTCCCACTCCCCCACTATTTCCCTATAGCCCTGCAAATTTTTCCTTTTGAAGTATATATCCAATTCCCTTTAGGAAGTTACTATTAAATCTGCTTCCACCACCCTTTCAAACAGTGCATTGTTAGAATATAATTCCCTTTATTAACTTTCAGTATTAAGCTTTGTTAGATTGCAGTTCAGTATTAAGTTTTGTTTGCCTATAGTTTTAGCCTCCTCTTTATAATTAATGAAAGGATGATGTTGAAACTAGGTTTCTTACAGTCATAACTGTTGTTACTTTCAAGGTACAGATAGTGAGTCATGAGCCGCAAGAACAGAAACCCATTGTGTTGGGGTTAGAGTCAAAGAGTATGGTCACGAAATGCTAATGGATGAGTACATGTCTCCATTATGATTGGATAGAATAAGGGAAGTACTGGGGAAAATACCTGAGTGGCTGTATTTTGCCACATTTCCACGTTGTAGGGTATAACATCTCTCCTGTGCTCACTGACCTACATTGGCTCCCAGTTCAGCAATGCCTCGATTTAAAAATTCTCATCCTTGTTTTCAAATCCCTCCACGGCCTCACCCCTCCTTATCTCTGTAATCTCCTCCAGTCCTATAATCCCCCTAGATCTCTGCACTTTGCCTATTCTGGCCTTTTGAACATTCCCAATTTTAAATGCTCCACCATTGGCAGTCGTGCCTTCAGCTGCCTAGGTCCTAAGCTCTGGAATTCCCTCCCTAAAACTCTCCACCTCTCTCTCCTCCTTTAAGATGCTACTTAAAACCTACCTCTTTGACCAAGCTTTTGGTCATCTGGTCTAACATCTCCTTATATGGCTCGGTGTCAAATTTTGCTTTTTTTGATAACGCTCCTGTGAAGCACCTTGGGGCATTTTATTACATTAAAGGTTCTATATGAACACAAGTTGTTGTTGTTATGTTAGCGTAGAGGCAATCACCAGGCTAAGACAGAAACAAGCAACGGGCCCTACCCTAATCGAACCAGGTAATATAATTTCTTGCTCCGTTTTGTTAATTACTGCTTAGATATTTACATGTATCGATCTTTGTTTTACTTCTCAAAATAAACTGTTATTATAACCAATTGGTGTCAGCTCTAACCTATTGAACAACAAAAGAGGCCTAATAGTAAGGTTTCTTACAGCATTCCAGATCATAACAACTCGCTGCATAAAAAAAACTTCTCCTCATTTCCCCTCTGGTTTTTTCGTTAATTATCTTAAATCTGTGTCCTTTGGTTATTGACCCTCCTGCCAGTGGAAACAATTGCTCCTTATTTACTCTATCAAAAGCCCCTAATAATTTTGAAAACCTCTATTAAATCTCGTCTTAACCTTCGCCGCTCTAAGGAGAACAACCCTAACTTCTCTAGTCACTACACATAATTAATGCTCAGTGCAGTTGATCCACCATTGAATGTCAGCAGAAGGCAGCAGCATGAGTTTTTGTCCAATCGTTTTTGTGTAAAATGTAATTATTAACTATATAGCGCCTTTCATGACCTGTACTGCCATTGAAGTGTAGTCACTGTCATGATGCAGCAGCCAATTCACACACAGCAAGGTCCCACAAACAGCAATGTGATAAAGACTAGACAATCTGTTTTTTAGTCCTGTTGGTTGAGGGATAAATATCGGGCACCGTGGAGAACTCCCCTGCTCTTCTTTGAATAGTGCCATGGGATCTTTTATATCCATCTGAGAGAGCAGTTGGGGCCTCGGTTTAACATCTCATCCAAAAGACAGCACCTCCAACAGTGCAGCACTCCCTCAGTACTGCAATGAAGTATCAGTCTAGATTTTATGCTCAAGTCTCTGGAGTGGGACTTCAACCTACAACCTTCTGATTCAAGAGCCAAGAATGCTACTACTCAGCCATGGTTAACACCGTTTATTGCTCTTGAGATTGAATGAGTAACTGAGCTGCAGTGCAGCGAGTTGTAAATTAGTCATTTTTTTATCCAGAGTTTTACAGGTAACTTGACCCAGCCATAATCCTGACCTGAGCTTAATGTTGCTTGGCCAATAGTTCGCAGTTTACAAGGATTCAGCTGTATATGATCATTCCAGTTGCAGGGTTAAGTATACAATGTCTATCAAGTCAGATATGAATTTTAAAAATATTAAAGGGCAGAATTACATTGTTAAATAAAGTAGTGGAAGGTAATATCCATAGGACACAGTCTTTCTTAGATCAAGGAAAGCTCTTCAGGCGTAAGCTGTGATGCTGCAGTCTGGCTAATGTCTCCTGATCTGTGTAATGTAAATGTTATTCAGTAAAAACTAAAGATATATTACATTACATTTGAACTGAAATATTTCAGCTCCAAGCCTGCCTTTCTTTTTGGAATGCTTATCACATTAAGTAGCTGTCCAAATACAGCTTCTGTCACACTGCACTCGGGGCCAATGCAATTTTGAAGAACCAATGGACGGAGCACATGCCACCCGCTGTCCACCAATTGATTCTCTGTGTTGAGCGGCCTAACCAGCAGCCGCCAAAGGGACTGTTGTAGGCTGCTTAAAAAAAATGTTCAAAACATTTAGGACAATTTTTGCACAGCTTAGGTGTATTCAAAATTGACCACTCCCGATGCACGACCCTCCACAGCCATTCCGTGGGATCATCGCCCCTCCTAACTTACCCGCATCGGCTCAGATCCTTAAAGGAGCCTCCGGATTTTCCTGCCTCTTCCGATCGGCGAGCTACTCCAAAATGCTACTGAGGATGGACCCCGAAAAGGGTTCAGGCCTCTGAGTGCTTCCATTGGGCAGCTGACTACTTCGCACCACCAAGGCAGTCACTAGAACATTGAGCTTCAGATGTCAGTGCTGGGGAATGGAACGCTTTAGTTTCTCCGTGTGTCTCATCCAGTTTCAATGTCAGCCAGGCCCGGATCAGATTTGGAATGGGTCAGATCCAAAGTAAACGTCCCTCTACTTTGTGCCAGCAACATGTCCTCATGCAGTTGTATTCAATGATACATATGGTCTCCATAATAAAATTGCTTGGCAGGTGTCAATTTGTGCTGAATTATGGGCAGCTTTTTGTATATCAGGTTGAGACAGACAAACTCATTTCGCATAAGATCCAAGCAGCAAGCAGGGAGAAGTTAGAAATTCAGGAATTTATAGCTGAAGAATTTTTGCCAGAATTTTAAAAGTTTGCTGTTAGTAATTTAATTTGGGGTTTGAAAAGGCAAATGTTCTATTGATGCAGTTGTTCTGCCAGAGACTATGGGGGGAAGTTTCTGAGGGGTCAGCGGGCGCGATCGGTGACAGGTCAGGTGGTTTTTTTTGACAGCGGGTCAGGACACCACACGCCTTTACCAAGTGTCAGATCTGTCAGCGCTGAGCAGATCCGACATGCAGCAGCGGGGGAGGCAATTCAGGTCATTATGACCTTGTTAACAACTTTGAGCTCACCTTTAGAATTTACTGGCTCACCAAGGGGGTCCACACTGCTCGGAGATCACGTCTGTTAAGCTGGGTGGAAGTTGAATGGCCATGGAATCATCTCATTACTTGACAGCTTGAAATGTGCTATAAAAGCTCCCACCTCACAGCTGTTCACTTTTCAAGCTCAGAAGCTGTTGCTTATTGCACTTGGAAGACAGATTGAGCTTTATGCAGATTGCAAGTGTAACCCCTTCACGGTTCTCTAGATATATGTGAGATGTGGTCTCTGTTGTAGACAGTATTCTATAGTCCAGTAAGGAGATCACTACTACAATGGCTTAATTCTAATTATCTTACTTTATAGTTTGAACGTCAGACAGTATAAGAAGATTACGGGTCAATGACCTAAATTAGATATTTGCATACATTAGAATGAATCTAGACATAATGAACATACATTCTCCATTTATATGGATTCAAAGGAGAATCTGTCCCTGTGTCCAAATTCGAGTGCACTCTTTCGTTGGCGCGCTTAAGTTGGAGCTCATGGTATGTATAATGTCTGCAAGACTTAAGACTCCGAACCCCTTCATTGAATTCTCTTCACGATCACTGAATCCCACTTTGAGTTCTGGATGCAGAGCTACTAATACGAAGGGCGGCGGCCGAGTTTGGAAGCCCGGGATGGGATGCGGCAGCCATTTGCCTCCTGAGCCCTCTTTTCAGAGCTCCTGCCCTCTTTTCTTCCAGTCGCTCCTGTTTCCCGCTCGAAAAACCCGACTCCACCCCTTCCTCCTGGGGTTTCTGCCTGGAGACTGCGCAGCCTCACTGTCTGCAACAGTTGATACTGGTGCAGAATTATGGAAAGTCTGCTCTTAGTCACATTGTGTCCTTAAAAGTTCTTGCCGTACCTTCACATGGGCAACTTTAACCCAGGGATTTATAACAATGATAATACAGTGTCTAAGTTAAAGATTGATAACCATACTTAGCGTACATAACATTTCCAGTGGGTATTACACAAGTGTTTGGAGTAAACTCTCTATCCAGTGTCACCTCATTGGAACAACCTCTCTCACCAGTGACAGATCGCTTCTGTCATTTCAAGTTCACCTGCCATCTATTACATCAGCATGGGTACGGTTTATACTTTCTCACCTTGGTCCTCAGAATCTCACCATGGTCAGCCACAACACCAGCATCACCAGGCACATCAGCATCACCAACAACCACACCAACCTTCTCCGCAATCAACTGATGCTGCACAGGAGAGGGCATCAGCACCCGACCACATTTCTGCCCGGGATGCCAGGGATGGCCCTACCATGGCCACATTTACTTCACTTGGCGCTGCACACCCTGGCTGCCACATGATAAGCCAGGTTAGCACCACCCCACACCAACAACATAAAGCATCCCTACAATGCCCAAGCCATCCCTTTCACACTCCCCACCACTGTGTGGGGGGGGGGTACCGTTATGTCTCACCATTCACTGCAACTCACTAAGCCACTTCCAAAGGTGCACACAGATCTGTCCAAGAATGCAAAGTGTTGAAAATAAAGATTTCAATGTTTGACAGCACATTAACAGAAACTTCACACGAACATTGGCTAAAACACACAAGTGTGTTGTTAGTTGGTATGATTGGACTAGGGTGAGGGTGAGTGTGAGGGGTGGCTAGTGAGATGGGGATGTGACAATATAGATAGAGAGGGATGGGTGGAGGTGCTTGGTAAGTTGGTGTTAGTAAGGATCTATAGGAGTAGGCTAGGGACGGCAGAGTGATGGGGATGTGATGAGTGGCACAGCAGGATGAGGTTGAGTGTGGCTTTGCAGTAACATTTTGTGATCTAGTGAGATCATTGAAAGCTTTGCGCCACTGCAGCCTGGTCCTCCTGACGACATCCCTACTTGTGCCCTCCTGTGCAATGTGCAACCAGGCTGTGTTGTTCTCCTGGGGAGGTCTCTTCCGCCCATTGGAAGGGATGAGAACCTCCCTGCGTGCTGTGACTGCCTCCATAAGCATATGGAGGACGTCATGGGAGAGCCTGGGTGCAGCCGTGCACCTCTGTGCAGTGATTGTCAGTGTTGGAGCACCTCAATGCTGTAGAACACTGACAGCACAAATGTCAAAGTAAATTTTTGCATGGTCCTTTTAAGGAAACTGGCTGATGACGTGTCATCAAATGACGTCATCAGACCCGCTTCCTTCAATTGGACTGGGAAACTCGCTGGGCGAGCCCAATCAGGGGAAAGTCATGTCGGAGGCTGGGATGGAGCCAGCCGCGAAGTCGTGACCCGCCACAGACCTCGCCCGCCACGGACCCGCCGAGGTAGGGTAAATCGCGGCCGATAGAAATGTACTGGCACAAGTGACAGGAAATATATCATATGATGTCTTTTTCTCATTTGCATGGCTTCATAATACAGTATGCCCACCCGATTTCCAGTGGACCATTTGACCCATTGTGACAGATTCTCACCCGATTTCCAGTGGACCATTTGACCCATTGTGACAGATTCTCACCCGATTTCCAGTGGACCATTTGACCCATTGTGACAGATTCTCACCCGATTTCCAGTGGACCATTTGACCCATTGTGACAGATTCTCACCCGATTTCCAGTGGACCATTTGACCCATTGTGACAGATTCTCACCCGATTTACAGTGGACCATTTGACCCATTGTGACAGATTCTCACCCGATTTACAGTGGGCCATTTGACCCATTGTGACAGATTCTCACCCGATTTCCAGTGGACCATTTGACCCATTGTGACAGATTCTCACCCGATTTCCAGTGGACCATTTGACCCATTGTGACAGATTCTCACCCGATTTCCAGTGGACCATTTGACCCATTGTGACAGATTCTCACCCGATTTCCAGTGGACCATTTGACCCATTGTGACAGATTCTCACCCGATTTCCAGTGGGCCATTTGACCCATTGTGACAGATTCTCACCCGATTTCCAGTGGACCATTTGACCCATTGTGACAGATTCTCACCCGATTTCCAGTGGACCATTTGACCCATTGTGACAGATTCTCACCCGATTTCCAGTGGACCAATGGTCCTGACAGGTTTCCACTCCATTTCAAGGCCCTGCCCATTTTGCCACTTTAACCTGAGAGGAAATTTGTCCCAATGACTTCCATTTCAAGTGCAAGAAAATAAACCTATTTTACTCAGGGTCACAAACAACTCTGCAGTCTAAAAGCGACAGTTAGTGATAACAGTGGATGAATTGACACATCTGTATGGCATGCCCCTATCCACTATTTTAGTGGAGACAGCAACCTGTTTTAAAAAAAAAAATTGGTTAAAGATTCCATTGTAGGAACGGAGGTTCCGATCAAAAAGCCTGAGTTCGACTCAGGCAATTAAAATAATGAACTTTAATGAAATGAAGCGAGTTTAAACTGGAAACTGCTGGAACACATCAATAACAGGTCGACTCTCCTTGAGGGCTCCACGAGGACTGATCCTCTGGTCAGAAGACTGACGTCATGACATCATCACGTTCTTCCCGCCATTGGGGCATCACGTGACTAACGGCATGACGTCATCACGTTGAAACCGCGCTGTAAAGGTAACTAGACATTGTACAGTCAAACAGTGTAATTAAAGGTACAGGCACAGACAGTAACTACATTGCTGTTAAAGGAATTATGTACAACCGCTCTGAGTCCTTTGGTGGCTCCACCACACCATGGTATTAAGAAGAGCAGGGGAGTTTTGCCTCCACAATCAACACCTATAAACAGATGATCTGGTCATTTATCTCATTACTATTTTGGGGATGTTGCTGTGCGCAAATCGGCTGCTGCGTTTCATAAATTACAACAGTGACTACACTTCAAAAGTAATGAATTACTGTAAATTGTTTTGGGACGTTGTCAGGTTGTGAGAAATGCAAGTCCTTTCTTCTTTCTTAATACGTACATTGAAGGATGTTTGCAATATCTGCAACTTCAGTTAGGAAAACTTCAGGGCCTCTCCCGCTCTGCTGCCGTAACTTTGGCAGGCGTTCAGCGAAAGTGCCATTTACATGTCTAAACGTGGTTTCTGCCAAACTTCTGAAGTATAGCAGCAGAGTGGAATAAAGCCCGAGGAAACTCTGTGTCCTGCCTACATTTTCACTGTAGCTCTTTGCTTTCACCTGTCATGAGGCATATATTTAGATCTGTTTTTGAGTTGCCACTTTTTTTGGAGGGGGGTGAGGAGGAACTGTGTCTGCTAATTTGAAATGGTCGGCTCGCTTTTGCTAGTTTTCTAGGTTGGTTTGCATGAGAAAGTCACATGCAGAACTGTTCAAACGAATGGGTGCTTCCTAATCCATGACAGAGTGATTGCCTCCTAAAAAAGATCTAGGATAGTAACTAAGAGGATCTGAGCCTTCCAGGAGCACTGTGTGCTTGTATTTCAGCAGAAACTCAGTCAGGCAGAAGTGCCTTCAGCAGCCAGTCTTTCATCAGTGACAGCTGGTATGGATGGTCGTAAAGTAAAAACCTTTCAGATTTTCAAAAGGGAGTTGGATAAGTATATGAAGGAAAGAAATTAGCAGGGCTACGGGGAAAGGGCGGGGGAGTTGGACTAGCTGAGGTGCTCTTGCAGAGAGCCGGCATGGGCTCGACCGGCCGAATGGCCTTCTTCCGTGCTGTAACCATTCTATGATTCTATGATTCTATAAGCCAGAAGATTGCTGAATGAATAGTCTTCAGAAAGGTATTCTTGAAGTTTGTGATTACCTTGAGCTTTCAGTGACCACCAGTAGGAGGAATTTAATCGGAGAAAGGCTGCTCACCTCTTATACAACAAATTAGCTGTCAGTTGTGCTGTGGTGAAGTGGGGAGATTGAGGATGAGCCATTTATGGAGCTCTCAGTATTGAAGGATAAAACCGAATAACTCCAAGCTTCTGTAAATGTAATCAGTGATGAGCAAGGAGAAAGATCCATAAAGTACACATTGAATGATAGCAAATTGATAGAACAGAAAAAAAGGAAGGGGTGAATGCACTGGAGAATCATTTGGTAACATTAGTATGCTGCTCGCCAACAATTCAGCTCTGGGCCTGACTGTCAGAGATTAACTTAAGCCAAGTGCCTCATCATCGTAGGATGTAGCAATTTTAATTTAAGCATATCACCAGGATGGATTGTGTAGTAGAGATGTTGGTGTTGGAGCTTCAAAAGTTGGAGCAGAAATTCAAATACACTCGAGTGTCCTTGTCCTCCACTGAAAGCCTCCCATTGGGCCTTACCATTCTCCCTCCCAGCCTCCTTTAAAGGTCATGGGATACATAAAGAACTCTTAGCTGAGGTTACAGCCATTCAGTTCTCTACAGAACATTTACAAGAGCAGATTTTTGGGGGTGAAAGTGAGAGTTCCATATTTTAAATTTATCACCATGTGGCCTGTACAACACAGGTAGCTGCTCAATTACTGGAGGCTAATGAAAGGAAACAGCTGGAGGAGCAGAATAATTTTAATTATGATACCTTTATTAGAGTTACTAATTATATAGTGAAAAGAATTAACTTGCATTTATATATCAAGGATAATACCAGAACTGAGACGTATAACCATCAAGATAGACTGAACAGGCGGGGGCTCTTTTCTCTAGAAACAAGAAGACTGAGGGGTGACCTGATAGAGGTCTTTAAGATTATGAAAGGGTTTGATAGGGTAGACATAGAGGGGATGTTTCTACTTATGGGGAGACCAAAATTAGAGGCCATAAATATAAGATAGTCACTAATAAATATTCAGGGGAAACTTCTATACCCAGAGTGGTTAGAATGTGGAACATGCTACCACAAGGAGTAGTTGAGGCAATTAACACAGATGCATTTAAGAGAAAGCTAGATAAGCACATGAGGGAAAAGGGAATAGAAGGTTATGCTGATCCGGTTAGATGAAGAAGGGTGGGAGGATGCTTGTGTGAAGTATAAATGCTGGCATAGACTAGTTGGGCCGAATGGCCTGTTTTTATGCTGCAGACTCGATGTAACTCGATGTAACACCTTTCACGTCCTCAGGACATCTCAAAGCATTGTCTGAATGACTAATCTAGTGCCATCTTTTGTCTCCACTTGTCCTATCACCATCTCGTCTCGTTTTGAATACCTCTTAATGACTCTTCACTTCTATTTTGTTCTCTCCCAGCCTGGCCTCTTAATCTATTTCATTTCCTGTGCTTTTCCAGTCTTGACAAAAGGTTTGACCCGAAACGTTGACTCTATTTTCTCTCCACGGATGTTGCATGGCCTGCTGAGTTTTTCCAGCATTTTCTGTTGTTATTGTCTGAATGTGTTGGTTTGTATGGTTCTCTCTGTGAGCGCTGAGCCTGGAGCAGCCTGCCAACAACAACTTGCATCTATATAGCATCTTTAACATAATAAAGTGTCCCAAGGCGCTTCAAAACCCAAAGTATTATCAAACAAAATTTGGCATCAAGCTACAGTGGCGGCAGACCTGGGTGAAGCGGCGGCGGCGGAGCGACTACAAGAGGTGGCAAGGAGCAGGTAGGCCCCACAGTGGCGACGGACCTGGGTGAAGCAGCGGCAGCGGAGCGACTACAAGAGGTGGCGAGGAGCAGGTAGGCCCCACAGCGGCGGCGGACCTGGGTGAAGTGGCGGCGGCGGAGCGACTACAAGAGGCGGCAAGGAGCAGGTAGGCCTCACAGCGGCGGCGGACCTGGGTGAAGCGGCAGCGGCGGAGCGACTACAAGAGGCAGTGAGGAGCAGGTAGGCCCCACAGCGGCGGCGGACCTGGGTGAAGCGGCAGCGGCAGAGCGACTACAAGAGGCGGCGAGGAGCAGGTAGGCCCCACAGCAGCGGCGGACCTCGGTGAAGCGGCAGCGGCGGAGCGACTACAAGAGGCGGCGAGCAGCAGGTAGGCCCCACAGCGGCGGCGGACCTGGGTGAAGTGGCGGCGGCGGAGCGGCTACAAGAGGCGGCGAGGAGCAGGTAGGTCTCACAGCGGCGGCGGACTTGGGTGAAGCGGCAGTGGCAGAGCGACTACAAGAGGCGGCGAGGAGCAGGTAGGCCCCACAGCGGCGCGGACCTCGGTGAAGCGGCAGCGGCGGAGCGACTACAAGAGGCGGCGAGCAGCAGGTAGAGCCCACAGCAGCGGCGGACCTGGGTGAAGCGGCGGTGGCGGAGCGACTACAAGAGGTGGCGAGGAGCAGGTAGGCTTACCAATCTCAGAGCGGGAGAGAGAGAGAAGTAAAAAGTAATTGAAGTGTGACGTCACCAGAAAGCAGATAAGTGATTGGTTAGTGAGTATTTCTCTCTTTCTCCTTTTTTCCAAACTTAAATTCTGTGGTTTATAGTTTCTAAGCTATCTGTGGTGAAGCGGGGACTGTTGGTAAACAAGGGCCCTTGAGTATATCATTTAATTATAGTGTAATTGGTGGTATTGATTTGATTTAATTTAATTTAGATTAATTAAAGGGTAAGTCATGGCAGGAGAGCTCGGCCCCGTGGTATGCTCCTCCTGCGCTAGGTGGGAAATCAGGGACACTTCCTGTGTCCTTGACGACCATGTGTGCAGGAAGTGTATCCAGCTGCAGCTACTGGCAGAATGCATTGCGGTGCTGGAGCTGCGAATGGATACATACTGGAGCATTTGCGATGCTGAGGACGTCATGGATATCACGGTTAATCAGTTGGTCACACCGCAGGTAAAGGCTGCACAGGCAGAAAGGGAATGGGTGACCACCAGGCAGAGTAGTAGGTGCAGGCAGGTAGTGCAGGAGTCCCCTGTGGTCATCCCCCTCTCAAACAGATATACCACTTTGGATACTGTTGAGGGGGATGGCTTATCAGGGGAAGGCAGCAGCAGCCAACTTCCTGGCAACAGGGGTGGTTCTGCTGCACAGGACGGGAGGAAAAAGAGGGGTAGAGCTATAGTAATAGGGGATTCCATTGTAAGGGGAATAGATAGGCGCTTCTGCGGCCGCAAACGAGACTCCAGGATGATGTGTTGCCTCCCTGGTGCAAGGGTCAAGGATGTCTCAGAGCAGCTGCAGAACATTTTGGAAGGGGAGGGTGAACAACCAGTTGTCGTGGTGCATATAGGTACCAATGATATAGGTAAAAAATGGGATGAGGTCCTAAAAGCTGAATATAGGGAGTTAGGAGGTAAATTAAAAAATAGGACCTCAAAGGTAGTAATCTCAGGATTGCTACCAGTACCACATGCTAGTCAGGGTAGAAATACAAGGATTTTTCAGATGAATACGTGGCTAGAATGGTGCAAGGGGGAGAGATTCAAATTCCTGGGACATTGGAACCGGTTCTGGGGGAGGTGGGACCAGTGCAAACCAGACGGTTTGCATCTGGGCAGGGCCGGGACCGATGTCCTCGGGGGAGTGTTTGCTAGTGCTCTGGGGGAGGGTTTAAATTAAAATGGCAGGGGGTTGGGAACCCTGAGCAGGGAGACAGGGGAAAGGGAAACAAGGATAAAAGCAAAAGATAGGAAGGAGAAAAACAAAAGTGGCAGTCAGAGAAATCAAGGGTTTAAATGGCCACAGTAAATAATAATTCTAAAAGGCCTAAGAGCATTAAAAAAACAAGCCTGAAGGCTTTGGTCTAGAAATTCGGTGGGCTGCGCCACCAGTTAGCGCCCAAAGAGGGCACTTAGTGGGTTTAGCGCCACTGGCCATGCCTACCGCAAAATTTAGCGGGGCGCTAATGGCGGCGCTAGCCGTTAGTGCTGCACCGCCACTGATGATGTCATCGGTGTGCGCAGCGCCCCGCTACCGCCCCGATCGCAAAATTTGGTAGCGCCCCCTGCTGTAACGCCTGTCGCAAATGGGGGGCCTACCTGCGGCGGTACAGGCGCTGAGGTGCGGGGCGGCCATTTTTTTTTGCTGGCCGCCTGCCAGCACCTCTTCATGCAGCCATCCCCAGCCTCCTGAGCCCCCACCCATGTAGTGCCGGCTGTCTCCCAAGAGCCCGGCACTTCTCCTCGGTGCCGGGCTCTTTTGCCGGCACTCGCGTTTTAGATCACGCTGCAGCAGGCCCCTCCCCTTTAAGAAGGGGAGGAAGGCCTGCAGTACCGCAGCGCGCTGTGCCGCAGCGTGTGGCACTGCGGCACGTTGCGCTGCGAACTTCAGTTGCAGCGCCCCAAGAGGGATGCAGGGCGCCTCGAGTAGCGCCGCGCTTCCATTTGGGGTGCTCAAACTGAATTTCTGGCAGGCGCTCGTGACTCCTTCCGGGGCGGTACTTCTGGCGCCCTGGCGAGACTGGTGCACCGAATTTCTAGGCCCTTGTGTCTTAATGCAAGGAGCATTCGTAATAAGGTGGATGAATTAGCTGCGCAAATAGAGGTAAACGAATATGATATGATTAGGATCACGGAAACATGACTCCAGGGTGGCCAAGGCTAGGAACTCAACATCCACGGGTATTCAATATTCAGGAAAGATAGGCAAAAAGGAAAAGGAGGTGGGGTAGCATTGCTGGTTAAAGAGGGGATTAACACAATTGTAAGGAAGGATATTAGCTCTGATGATGTGGAATCTGTATGGGTAGAACTGAGAAATACCAAGGGGCAGAAAATGTTAGTGGGAGTTGTATATAGACCTCCAAACAATAATGTGGAGGTTGGGGATGGCATTAAAAGGGAAATTAGAGAAGTGTGCAATAAGGGCACAGTAGCTATCATGGGTGACTTTAATCAACATATGGATTGGGCTAACCAAATTAGTAACAATACTGTGGAGGAGGAATTCCTGGAGTGTATACGGGATGGTTTCCTGGACCAATATGTCGAGGAACCAACTAGAGATCAGGCCATCTGTAATGAGAAAGGATTAATTAGCAATCTTGTTTTGCGAGGGCCCTTGGGTCGGAGCGATCATAATATGATAGAATTCTTCATTAAGATGGAGAGTGAAGTAGTTGACTCAGAGACTAGGGTCCTGAATTTAAATAAAGGAAACTACGATGGTATGAGGTGCGAGTTGGGTAGGATTAATTGGGGAATGTCACTCAAAGGGTTGACGGTGGTTAGGCAATGGCAAACATTCAAAGATCACATGGATGAACTACAGAATTTGTTCATCCCAGTTTGGCATAAAAATTTTAAAAAAAGGTGACTCAACCGTGGCTAACAAGGGAAATTAGGGATGGCATAAGATCCAAGGCGAGGACATATAAATTGGCCAGAAAAAGCAGTAAACCTGAGGATTGGGAGCAGTTTAGGATTCAACAACGGAATTAATTAAGAAGGGGAAAATACAGTATGAGAGTAAGCTTTCAGGGAACATAAAAACTGACTGTAAAAGCTTTTATAGATATGTGAAGAGAAAAAGATTGGTGAAGTCAAGCGTAGGTCCCTTGCAGTCAGAATCAGGGGAATTTATAATGGGGAACAAAGAAATGGAGACCAATACATACTTTGGTTCTGTCTTCACAAAGGAGGACACAAATAACCTCCCAGAGATGTCGGGAACATAGGGCCTAATGAGAGGGAGGATCTGAAAGAAATCAGTATTGGTAGGGAAATGGTGTTAGGGAAATTGACGGGATTGAAGGCCGATAAATCCCCAGGGCCTGATAATCTACATCCTAGGGTACTTAAGGAAGTGGCCCTAGAAATAGTAGATGCATTGCTGGTCATTTTCCAAAATTTGACAGACTCTGGAACAGTACCCATGGATTGGAGGGTAGCTAATTTTACCCCACTATTCAAAAAAGGTGGTAGAGAGAAAACGGGGAATTATAGACTGGTAAGCCTGACATCGGTAGTGGGGAAAATGCTAGACTCCATTATAAAAGATGTAATAGCAGAGCACTTGGAAAACAGTGACAGGATCTGACAAAGTTAACATGGATTTACAAAAGGTAAATCGTGCTTGACTAATCTACTGGAAATTTTTGAGGATGTAACTGGTAAAATAGATAAGGGAGAACCAGTGGTTGTGGTGTATTTGGACTTTCAGAAGGCTTTCAATAAGGTCCCGCATAAGAGATTAGTGTGTAAAGTTAAGGCACATGGGATTGGGGGCAAGGTATTGACTTGGATAGAGGACTGGTTGGCAGACAGAAAGCAAAGAGTTGGAATAAACAGGTCTTTTTCTGAGTGGCAGGCAGTGACTAGTGGGGTACCGCAGGGATTGGTCCTAGGACCCCAGCTATTCACAATATATATTAATGATTTAGACGAGGGAACTAGATGTAATATCTCCAAGTTTGCAGACGACACAAAGCTGGGTGGGCGTGTGTGCTGTGAGGAGGATGCCGAGAAACTCCAGTATGATTTGGACAGGTTGGGTGATTGGGCGGAAGCATGGCAAATGCAATATAACGTGGATAAATGCGAGGTTATCCACTTTGGTGACAAAAACAGGAAGGCAAATTATTATCTGAATGGTAATAGATTGGGAGAAGGGGATGTGCAACGAGACCTGGGTGTCCTTGTGCACCAGTCGCTGAAGGTAAGCATGCAGGTGCAGCAGGCGGTTAAGAAGGCAAATGGTATGTTGGCCTTCGTAGCGAGAGGGTTCGAGTACAGGAACAAGGATGTCTTGCTGCAGTTGTACAGGGCCTTGGTGAGACCACATCTTGATTATTGTGTGCAGTTTTGGTCGCCGTATCTGAGGAAGGATGTTCTTGCCATGGAGGGAGTGCAGCGAAGATTCATCAGGCTGATACCTGGGATGGCAGGAATGATGTATGAGGAGAGATTGGGTCGATTGGGCTTATACTCGCCGGAGTTTAGAAGAATGAGAGGGGATCTCATTGAAACTTATAAAATTCTAACAGGACTAGACAGACTAGATGCAGGAAGGATGTTCCCGATGGCCGGGGAGTCCAGAACCAAGGGTCACAGTCTAAGGATAAGGGGTAAGCCATTTAGGACAGAGATGAGGAGGAATTTCTTCATCCAGAGAATGGTGAACCTGTGGAATTCTCAACCACAGAAGGCAGTAGAGGCCAATTCATTAAATATATTCAAGAAGGAGTTAGATATATTTCTTAAGGCTAAAGGGATCAAAGGATATGGAGAGAAGGCAGGGACAGGGTACTGAATTTGGATGATCAGCCATGATCTCATTGAATGGCGGAGCAGGCTCGAGGGGCCGAATGGCCTACTCCTGCTCCTATCTTCTATGTTTCTATATCTATGTTTCTATGATAGATATCCAAAAGCTTTGTCAAAGGGGTAGGTTTACAGGAGCGTTGTAAAGGAGGAGAGCGAGGTAGAGGTGGAAAGGTTTAGGGAGGGAATTCCAGAGCTTAGGGCCGAGGCAGCTAAAGGCACGGCCAGCAATGGTTGAGTGATTAAAATCAGGATGCAATTGAGGCCAGAATTGGAGGAGCGCAGAGATCTCGGAGGGTTGTAGGGCTGGAGGAGGTTACAGAGATAACCTCGCTAATTTGGAATAACACCTGGCACATCTCCACATGGAGTGGGTATTGCATTGTATGGAGCAGGAAAGCTACTAAAACGTCCAAACCCCCTTTCTACTTGTCCACTTTATCTGGCTCCCCTGCTAACCCTCCCACTGCAATGCCAAATCTGGAGATTTTAGGAGGGTGCCAACTCCTCACCATCCTCTCCAATGCCAATAAATATCGAAGTCATCCAGCCCCCTCCACCAAAGCTGTTTATATCCAGTAATGTGCCATAAATCTGGTGACCTCCTCCTCTGCTCTGCCGAAAAATCAACACCATTCTTGTCATTCTGTAGCATTAGCTAACTGTACGTAACTAAGTCTAGGTACCTCTCTGTAAGTGTCTAACTGCTGTATGACATAAGTGAAGCACGGTGGCATAGTGGTTAGCACTGTTGCCTCACAGCGCCAGGGACCCGGGTTTGAATCCGGCCTCGGGTGACTGTCTGTGTGGAGTTTGCACATTCTCCCCTGTTTGCGTGGGTTTCCTCCGGGTGCTCCGGTTTCCTCCCACAGTCCAAAGATGTGCGGGTTAGGTTGATTGGCTATGATAAATTGACCCTTAGTGTTAGGGGGATTAAATACGTGGGGTTACGGGGATAGGGTGGGATATGTGTCGGTGCAGGCTTGATGGGCCGAAATGGCCTCTATCTGCACTGTGAGGTTTCTGTGATTTCTGTGAACCATGATTCATCCTGGTATGTAAATATGCGGACATTTTTAAATAAATTGAATTAAAGAGGCAATAAATCCAAGTTACTATGTGTTCATTAAAAGACGTGCCAAACAACTGTAATTACTGGAGCATCTCCCCAGACATAATTCATGGTTGGGGATCATGGTCGAAATCTGTGAGAGGAGTTGTGTGAGAGTTTGAAGTGGATATTGGTGGAATGTTTTCTGATTGCTTCCTGGCAAATTTGTACCAATCAGAAAAGCATGCCTTTTTTGTGTAATGGACACATTTAATGATGAGTTAGCAACCCCAGGCCCCGGGTATAGAGCGTTGCTTGATGGGTGTACTGGTCAGAGAATTAGTGTTATAATAGGTTGGTTGGGGAGGGGGGGGAGTGGGAGGGCGTTTGGGAATGGGATCGGGAGGCGCACTCCTGCTCTTCCTGGCTCCACATTCAGGTAAGTTAGGTACTTACCTTCTTCCTTGAACAGGGGCCCAACCAGTCCCCATCCACCACCACCCTCCTCCACCTGGCTGAACTTGTTCTCACATTGAACAAGTTCTCCTTTGACTCCACTCACTTCCTCCAAATTAAAGGTGTTGCTATGGGAACCAGCATGGGCCCTAGCTATGCCTGCCTTTTTGTGGGATATGTGGAACATTGTTTGTTCCATTCCTACTCAGGTCCCCTCCCTCACCTCTTTTTCCAATACATTGATGACTGTATTAGTGCCATTTCCTGCCCTCACCCTGAATAGAAAATGTCATTCATTTTGCTTCCAATTTCCACCCTTCCCTCACCTTCACATGGCCCATCTCTGACTCTTCCTTTCCCTTCCTCGACTTCTCTGTCTCAATTTCTGGGGATAGGCTATTGACCAACATTCACTATAAGCCCACTGACTCCCACAGCTACCTGGACTACACTTCCTCCCACCTTGCTTCCTGTAAGGACTCTATTCCATTCTCCCAGTTTTTCCGTCTGTTTTGACGATGCCACCTTCCATACAAGTGCTTCCGATATGTCTTCCTTTTCCTCATCCGAGGATTCCCCTCTACTATGATTGACATGGCCTTCGACCGTGTCCGTTCCATTTACCGCACTTCTGCTCTCACCCCTTCCCCTCCCTCCCAGAACCATGATAGGGTTCCCCTTGTCCTCACCTTTCACCCCACCAGCCTCCACATTCAACGGATCATCCTTCGCCATTTCCACCACCTCTAACGTGATCACACCACCAAACACATCTTCCCCATCCTCCCCCCCCCTTTCAGCATTCCGAAGGGACCGCTCCCTCCGCGATACCCTGGTCCACTCCTCTATCACCCCCAACACCCCATCCCCTTCGCCCGGCACCTTCCCGTGCAAGCACAGGAGATGCAACACATGCCCTTTTACCTCCTCCCTTCCCACTGTCCAGGGCCCCAAACACTCCTTCCAGGTAAAACAGCGATTTACTTGTACTTCTTACAATCTAGTATACTGTATTCGCTGCTCACGATGCGGTCTCCTCTACATTGGGGAGACCAAACGCAGATTGGGTGACCGCTTTGCGGAACACCTCCGTTCAGTCTGTAAGCATGACCCCAAGCTTCCGGTCACCTGTCACTTTAATTCTCCGCTCCATTCCCACTCTGATCTCTCTGTCCTCGGCCTCTTACACTGTTCCAACGAAGCTCAACGTAAGCTCGAGGAACAGCACCTCATCTTTTGATTAGGCACTTTACAGCCTTCTGGACTCAACATCGAGTTCAACAATTTCAGACTATAACCTTGGCCCTTATATTTTTTTCCCATTTTTTTTCTCACATGGTAGCTGTTGATGATTCTGCCATCGCCATTTACGCCTCATCTAGTCATCTTTTGTTTCTTAACTTGTCCCATTACCTTCTCTTTTTGCCTTGTACCATCATCCAGCCTATTACAATCACTCCCTTTGTTCTTTCCTCCCCTCCTCCCTGTCCCTGCCCCTGCACTTGCTTAAAAATCTATTACTTCTCTAACCTTTTCCAGTTCTGATGAAGGGTTCTCGACCCAAAACGTTAACTCTGTTTCTCTCTCCTAATTGCTGCCTGACCTGCTGAGTGTTTCCAGCATTTCCAGTTGTTATTGACCTCCTCAGTTGGTAGGCGTTCTGCACGGTTGGTTTCCCCGAGTGCAGCCTGTGATAGCCCCGACTGCCTCATGGAAAACCAATGTTGGAGTGGAGTCCTCAAGCAGGCGTTAGGCCCCTTATTTGCATATGCAAATGGGCTAACGCTTGCTTCAAGCATGGGCAAAGGACGCCTCTTGTTCATCCTTACTCAAGATGTCACGCGGCGCAATTCCAGCCGGAAGTGTTCATGCGCATCCTGACTGCCATTTGGGGCCTTAGTAGGCCATGTAGTGCCTGAAAAATGGGCACTACATGGCCCAATATCTAGGACCTAAAATATCAGAAAGTATTTGACAAGAGACTTGTGCCCCAAGTGAAGACTATAAGCTCCAATATGAAGCTGTAAAGTTGGATTAGAAACTGAGAGGTTTTATGAAAGGTGACAGCTCTGGCTAGGCAGCTGTGACCGGCAGAGTGCCACAGGGACCAGCACTTGCATGGCTGCTGCCTTTAGTGTTAAGCAAAGGCTGCAGCAAGGCTACTGTAATAGAAAAGTCAAAGTTGAAAGATGATACAAACTGTGTAGAAAAGCTTGGTTTTCCAAGGATATAGATATTGGGGCAGAAATTCCTCCCCAAACGCGTGAGTACGGAAGGGGTACTCACGCGTCTGGCCGGAGGAAATGCCGGTTTTCAGCATGCACAGCGCATGCACTGAAAACCGGCATTTCCTCTCCTCCAACCCAAGAGTTGAAGAGGCTAGCGCGTGCGCTGTAGGGGGCAGCGCGTGCGTCTTGGATTTCCTCTGTTTTGGGGGATTTGCGCATGTGTAAAGGCCTCCGGTCTTTACGCTTGTAAAAAGCACACGTAAGCATTTATTTTTACAGGTAAGTGGTGTTTTAGTGTAATTTAGAATTATTTTTCCCACAGGTTTATTATTTTAAAGAATCTACAATAAGGTAAGTTTAGTTTTAGACCCTTTTTATTAAACAATTATTTTTTTCAAAAAAAAAAATTGTTTAAATTTTTTTTAAAAACTTATTTATACTTAATTTAATGATTGGGATGTTTTTAAAATTTTTATTTAAAGTTTAAATAGTGTTTTGGGCCCCCGTAGTTTTCATGAGTTTGACAGCTCTTACTCTCAAACTCATGAATGAACCTTCCCCTCCCCTGATTGGTTGTACAGTGCTCACCTGATCCCAGCCGGCACATCGCACTAACTACGCCACTGGATCAGGTAAGCACTGCGCGCTGACATCTGAACCGGGCCTGTCACAGGAAATGCAAGCAGGCCCGGGCTTCAGATGTCAGCGCGCAGGGTGAGTGCAGATCGGGGGCTTGCACCCGCGGGAAGCCCCCGACCCGAACTTTTGGCCCATTATTCAAAGGTAAAGGGAAATTTAGGACTGATGTCAGGAAGTTCTTCGTCATACAGAGTGATCAACATTGGACTCCCAGATAGGGTTGTGAAAGTGAAAACTTTGGAATCAGTTGTGGAACCAGTAATGGGGTGAAGGGGTTGGTGGGGGCTTGGGTGGGATGGTGGGGGTGGTGGGATCTGTAGAGTGTTTCTGGATGAATGAACTAAAATGAGCAGAATGGCCTCCCTCATCCATAAGCATCTTAGAATCATAGAATAGTACATTACAGAAGGAGGCCATTCGGCCCATCGAGTCTGTGCCGGCTCTCTCAAAGAGCAATCCAGTTAGTCCCACTCCCCCGCTCTTTCCCCATATCCCTGCAATTTTTTCTCCTTCAAGTATTTATCCAATTCCCTTTTGAGGGCTACTATTGACTCTGTATCCACCGCCCTACCAGGCAGAGCATTCCAAATCCTAACCACTCGTTGCATAAAAAAGTTTTTCCTCCTGTTGCCTCTGGTTCTTTTAACAATCACCTTAAATCTGTGCCCTTTGGTTATCGACGCTTCAGCCATTGGAAACAGTTTCTCTTTATTTATCTAAACCCTTCATGATTCTAAACACCTCTATCAAATCTCCTTTCAACTTTCTCTGCTCTAAGGAGAACAACCCCAGCTTCTCTAGTCTATCCACCTAACTGTAAACCTTCATCCCTGGAGCCATTCTAGTAAATCGCTTCTGTACCCTCTCCAAAGCCTTCATATCCTTCCTAAAGTGTGATCTACAGTAACTTAGCAGATAGTTAAGCACCTTGGGACATTTTTCTACATTAACGGGCCTGAATTTCGATCGGAGGCTTCCTGTGGGTGGATGCCTCTGATTGGAAAAAATCTACGCACTTACCTGCTGGCTCCGTAGGTCCCGAGATTTCCGATCCTGGGCCTCTCCACTATGAAATGCGCAGAGGCCCAGGTATCCCAGGGGCGTATGTGGTTCGCAAGCGTCCCTGGGATCATGTGGGCCATGGGGAACCAATCAAAGGGAATCCCCCTTCACACTTTTGACAGGTCTCTATGCACAGATCTGTCAAAAGTATGAATGGTGATCACTTAAAAAACAGTAAAACATTAAATAATTTTTTTTTTAAACAGGCATTTAAATTAGTTAAAATTAAATTAAATTAAATATTTTAAACAAAAATTTAATTTTTTGAAAAAAATAATTAAAGATTTTTACAGGGCTAAAAATAAACTTACCTTTTTTTAAAGTATTTTAAAATTATAAATGAGTGAAAACATATGCTGGTAAAAGCAGGCCTTACCAGGCGTAAGATTCTTAAAGGCGTTCAGCGGGCGGAGATTGAGCAGAAAGCGGAACTCCCTGCCCGCGGAGGCACTTTTCATGGGCAGGCGGAGAGGATCTGTCAAGAGGATTCTTGATGGATCGCAAGTGCCGGGTTTTAGTGCATGCCTGAAACCGGCACTTGCGCAGCTTCTACAGGCGCATACACACCTCGTACGCACCCGTGGGGGTTGCAAAATCTGGCATAATGTGTGCTATATAAATGCAAGTAGTTGTTGTTACAGTAGTCAGTTCAGGGACAAATATCATTTAAATAAAAGTAGAAAACCTAGGGGGATGGCAAAAAGTAACAGCCCTGAATTTCCACGGAGGTTGTCCTGATCTGCTGTCATAGCTTTTGCGGGGGATCGGCGGATCCCAGAGAAAGGGCGTAAATGGCTGAAAATAGGCGGTTATGCCGAGGTTACGGTGGGAAATCGAGATAGCCTCCCTAGAAATTCAGGATCAACATGTTGATAAGGGATATCTGAATTTAGTTATTTATCCCCTTGCCATGCAGATCGATCATTTGAAGTCTCTGTTCACACCTGGCCCTGTTGTGATGATGGAGGTTTGAGTAGGGGGCAGTTCCATTTATCTGATCTGGGAGAGCTTAATCCAACGGGGTACTGCTCGGGCAGCACTCGCTTTCTCTCACTCAGCAGCCTTCAAGCCCAGTCCGAAGTGCCGGCTTCCACGTGAATGAGTGGTGCTGCTGCAGAGAGTGCCTGGGCTCCACTGTGACCTACATGGAGACAACGGCTCCAGGACAAGCAAACATTGCAATGGGATAAAAGTCAAATAACTAATGCAAAGCTGGGATAGATTCTCATACAGCGCTGCCAGTACAAGAGAACCGAAACAGGGAGCACATATCAAGAATTTGTTCTTGCACGGCCATAATTCTTCCAGACCAAATGCCTGAATTCCCGATATGCAGTCCTGCCGTGCAAACAGTAATGAGATAGTGACCAGATCATCTGGTTTTAGGTAAAAACAGAAAATGCTGGAGATACTCAGCAGGTCAGGCTGCCTGACCTGCTGAGTATCTCCAGCATTTTCTGTTTTTATTTCAGATTTCCAGCATCTGCAGTATTTTCTTTTTGTTTCTGATTTTAGGTGTCGGTTGAGGGATAAAGAGTGGCTGAAGAGCTCCTCACAGAGTCACAATGCCGATTCCGCCCACGAAGGGGCACAATGGACATGATCTTCACCGCGCGTCAATTACAAGAGAAATGTAGGGAACAGCACCAACCGCTGAACATGGCCTTCTTTGACCTCACAAAGGCCTTCAACACTGTCAACTGTGAGGGATTATGGAGTGTCCTCCTCAAATTCGGCTGCCCGCAAAGGTTTGTCACCATCCTCCACCTGCTTCACGACAACATGCAAGTCGTGATCCTGACCAACGGTTCCACCAGAGACCCAATTCATGTGCGGACCGGGGTCAAGCAAGGCTGTGTCATCGCACCAATGCTCTTCTCGATCTTCCTTGCTGCAATGCTCCATCTCGCCCTCAGTAAGCTCCCTGCTGGAGTGGAGCTAATTTACAGAATAAACGGGAAACTGTTCAACCTCCGTCATCTCCAGTCCAGATCCAAGGTCGTCCCATCCTCTGTTACATAGAAACTTAGAAACATAGAAGATAGGAGCAGGCGCAGGCCATTCGGCCCTTCGAGCCTGCTCTGCCATTCAATGAGATCATGGCTGATCATCCAAATTCAGTACCCGGTCTCTGCCTTCTCCCCATATCCCTTGATCCCTTTAGCCTTAAGAAATATATCCAACTCTTTCTTGAATATACTTAATGAACTGGCCTCCACCACCCTCTGTGGCAGAGAATTCCACAGGTTCACCACTCTCTGGGTGAAGAAATTCCTCCTCATTTCAGTCCTAAATGGCTTACCCCTTATCCTTAGACTATGACCCCTGGTTCTGGACTCCCTGGCCATCATAAACATCCTTCCTGCATCTAGTCTGTCCAGGCCTGACAGAATTTTATAGGTTTCGATGAGATCCCCTCTCAATCTTCTAAACTCCAGTGAGTATAAGCCCAATCGACACAATCTCTCCTCATACGTCATTCCTGCCATCCCAGGTATCAGCCTGGTGAATCTTCGCTGCACTCCTTCCATGGCAAGAACGTCCTTCCTCAGGTAAGGCGACCAAAACTGCACACAATACTCAAGGTGTGGTCTCACCAAGGCCCTGTACAACTGCAGCAAGACATCCTTGTTCTTGTACTCGAACCCTCTTGCTACGAAGGCCAACATACCATTTGCCTTCTTATCCGCCTGCTGCACCTGCATGCTTACCTTCAGCGACTGGTGTACAAGAACACCCAGGTCTCTTTGCACTTCCCCTTCTCCCAATCTATTGCCATTCAAATAATAATCTGCCTTCCTGTTTTTGCCACCAATGTGGATAACCTCACATTTATCCACATTATAGTGCATTTGCCATGTTTCCGCCCAATCACCCAACCTGTCCAAATCGTGCTGGAGTTTCACGACATCCTCCTCACAGCATACCCTCCCACCCAGCTTTGTGTCATCTGCAAATTTGGAGATATTACATCCAATTCCCTCGTCCAGATCATTAATATATATTGTGAACAGCTGGGGTCCTAGGACCGATTCTTGCGGTACCCCACTAGTCACTGCCTGCCACTCGGAAAATGACCCATTTATTCCAACTCTTTGCTTTCTGTCTGCCAACCAGTTCTCTATCCAAGTCAATACCTTGCCCCCAATCCCATGTGCCTTAATTTTGCACGCTAATCTCTTATGCGGGACATTATCGAAAGCCTTCTGAAAGTCCAAATACACCACATCCACTGGTTCTCCCTTATCTATTTTACCAGTTACATCCTCAAAAAATTCCAGTGGATTAGTCAAGCATGATTTACCTTTTGTAAATCCATGTTGACTTTGTCCGATCCAGTCACTGCTTTCCAAGCGCTCTGCTATTACATCTTTTATAATGGACTCTAGCATTTTACCCACTACCAATGTCAAGCTTACCGGTCTATAATTCCCCGCCTTTTCTCTACCACCTTTTTTGAATAGTGGGATAACATTAGCTACCCGCCAATCCATGGGTACTGTTCCAGAGTCTATCGAGTTCTGGAAGATGACCAGCAATGCATCTACTATTTCTAGGGCCACTTCCTTAAGTACCCTGGGATGTAGATTATCAGGCCCTGGGGATTTATCGGCCTTCAGTCCCATCAATTTTCCTAACACCATTTCCCTACAAATACTGATTTCTTTCAGTTCCACCCTTTCATCAGACCCTATGTTCCCCGGCATCTCTGGGAGGTTATTTGTGTCCTCCTTTGTGAAGACAGAACCAAAATATGTATTTAGTTGGTCTGCCATTTCTTTGTTCCCCATTATAAATTCCCCCGATTCTGACTGCAAGGGACCTACGCTTGACTTCACCAATCTTTTTCTCTTCACATATCTATAAAAGCTTTTACAGTCAGTTTTTATGTTCCCTGCAAGCTTACTCTCATATTCTATTTTCCCTTTCTTAATTAATCCCTTTGTCCACCTTTGTTGAATCCTAAACTGCTCCCAATCCTCAGAATTATTGCTTTTTCTGGCCAATTTATATGCCCTCTCCTTGGACCTTATGCTATCCCTAATTTCCCTTGTTAGCCACGGTTGGGTCACCTTTTTTGTTTTATTTTTATGCCAAACTGGGATGAGCAAATTCTGTAGTTCACCCCTTCGGCCTTTGAATGTTTGCCATTGCCTATCCACCGTCAACCCTTTGAGTGCCATTCCCAGACCATCGTAGTTTCCTTTATTTAAATTGAGGACCCTAGTCTCCGAGTCAACTACTTCATTCTCCATCTTAATGAAGAATTCGATCATATTATGATCGCTCCGACCCAAGGGGCCTCGTACAACAAGATTGCTAATTAATCCTTTCTCGTTACATAATACCCAGTCTAAGATGGCCTGATCTCTGGTTGGTTCCTCGACATATTGGTCCAGGAAACTATCCCGTAAACACTCCAGGAATTCCTCCTCCACAGTATTGTTACTCATTTGGTTGGCCCAATCTATATGTAGATTAAAGTCACCCATGATGACTGCTGTGCCCTTATTGCACGCTTCTTTAATTTCTCTTTTAATGCCATCCCCAACCTCCGCCTTACTGTTTGGAGGTCTATAAACCACTCCCACTAATGTTTTTGTCCCCTTAGTATTTCTCAATTCTACCCATACAGATTCCACCTCATCAGAGTTAATATCCTTCATTACAATTGTGTTAATCCCTTCTTTAACCAGTAATGCTACCCCACCTCCCTTTCCTTTTTGCCTATCTTTCCTGAATATCAAATACCCCTGGATGTTGAGTTCCCAGTCCTGGCCTTCCTTGAGCCACGTTTCCGTAATCCCAACCAAATCGTATTTGTTTACTTCTATTTGCGCAGCCAATTCATCCACCTTATTACAAATGCTCCTCGCATTAAGACACAAAGCTTTCAGGCTTGTTTTTTTAATGCTCTTAGACCTATTAGAATTATTATTTACTGTGGCCATGTTTGATTTAAATCGTTGATTTCTCTGACTGCCACTTTTGTTTTTCTCCTTCCTATCTTTTGCTTTTATCCTTGTTTCCCTTTCCTCTGTCTCCCTGCTCAGGTTCCCAACCCCCTGCCATTTTAGTTTAAACCCTCCCCCACAGCACTAGCAAACACTCCCCCTAGGACATTGGTTCCAGCCCTGCCCAGTTGCAAACCGTCCGGTTTGAACTGGTCCCACCTCCCCAGAACCAGTTCCAATGTCCCAGGAACTGTCGAATTACAGTATGCAGACATAGGAACATAAGAAATAGGAGCAGGAGTAGGCCATTCGGCCCTTCGAGCCTGCTCCGCCATTCAATGAGATCATGGCTGATCTTCTGCCTCAGCTCCATTCACCAGCCTTATCACCATATCCCTTGATGCCCTTACTAGTCAGAAATCTATCGACTTCTGTTTTGAATATACCGAATGACTGAGCCTTCACAGCCCTCTGGTGTAGAGAATTCCAAAGATTCACCACCCTCTGTGTGAAGAAATTTCTTCTCATCCCAGTCCTGAATGGCCTACCCTTTATCTTGAGGCTGTGGCCCCTGGTTCTAGACTTCCCAGCCAAGGGAAACATTCTCCCAGCATCCATCCTATCAAGCCCTATAATAATTTTGTACGCTTCAATGAGATCCCCTCTCATTCTTCTGAATTCAAGAGAATACAGGCCTAGTTTACTCAATTTCTTCTCATACGACAGTCCCGCCATCCCAGGAATCAATCTCATGAACCTTCATTGCACTCCCTCTATGGAAAGTATATCTTTCCTTAGGTAAGGAGACCAAAATTGTACACAGTACTCCAGGTATGGTCTCACCAAGGCCCTATATAATTGCAGTAAGACTTCTTTACTCCTGTACTCAAATCCTCTTGTAATGAAGACCAGCATACCATTTGCCTTCCTAATGGCTTGCTGCACCTGCACATTCACTTTCAGTGACTCATGTACAAGGACACCCAGGTCCCTTTGAAGCATCTGCATTCCCCAATCTTTCACCATTTAGGAAATACTCTGCCTTTCTGTTTTTTCTACCAAAGTGGATAACTTCACATTTATCCACATTATATTCCATCTGCCATGTTCTCGCCCACTCACTGAGCCTGTTGAGATCCCCTTGAAGCCTCTTCACATCCTCTTCGCAACTGACACTGCCACCTAGCTTTGTATCATCAGCAAATTTGGAAATGTTACATTTAGTCCCCTCATCCAAATCATTGATATAGATTGTGAATAGCTGGGGCCCAAGCACCGATCCTTGCAGTACCCCACTAGTCACAGCCTGCCATCCTGAAAAAGACCAGTTTATCCCTACTCTTTGTTTTCTGTCTGTTAACCAATTCTCAATCCATGCTAGTATATTACCCCCAATTCCATGTGCCCTAATTTTGTTCACCAATCTCTTGTGTGGGACCTTATCAAAGGGCTTCTGAAAATCCAGATAGACCACATCTACCAGTTCCCCTTTGTCTACTCCACTAGTTACATCCTCAAAGAACTCCAATAGGTTTGTCAAACAGGATTTCCCTTTCATAAATCTATGTTGACTCTGCCCAATCTTACTATTAGTTTCTAAGTGCCCAGTTATTGCATCCTTTATAATAGATTCCAGCATTTTCCCAACTACTGATGTGAGGCTAACAGGTCTGTAGTTCTCTGTTTTCTCTCTCCCTCCTTTCTTAAATAGCGGGGTTACATTTGCTATCCTCCAATCTGCAGGAACCCTTCCAGAATCTATAGAATTTTGGAAGATGACAACTAAATGCATCCACTATTCCAATGTCCACCTCTTTCAAAACCCTAGGATGCAGGTCATCCGGTCCTTGAGATTTATCGACTTTTAGTCCCATTCATTTTGCTAGTACTGTTTTTTTACTAATAATAATTTCTTTAAGTTCCTCATTCTTGTCGCACCCTTGGTTTCCTCATATTTCTGGGAGGTTTTTTGTGTCTTCCTCCGTGAAGACAGAAACAAAGTATTTATTTAATTTCTCAGCCATTTCCTCATTCCCCATTATAAATTCTCCCATCTCTGACTGTAAAGGATCTACATTTACCTTCGCCAGTCTTTTCCTTTTCACATACCTTACGTCTGCGCACACTCAGAGGTCGAACTCCAAACCATTGTCAACGCCTTCACCGAAGCGTACGAGAGCATGGGCCTTACACTAAACATTCCTAAGATAAAGGTCCTCTACCAACCTGCCACCGCCACACAGTACTGCCCCCCGATTATCAAAATCCAAAACAAGGCCTTGGACAACGTGGACCACTTTCCATACCTCGGGAGTTTACTGTCAACAAGGGCAGACGTCGATGACGAAATCCAACACCGCCTTCAGTGTGCCAGTGCAGCCTTCGGTCGCCTGAGGAAGAGAGTGTTTGAAGAATAGGACCTTAAACCCAGCACCAAGCTCATTGTCTACAGAGCAGTAGTGATACCCGCCCTCCTGTATGCCTCAGAGACCTGGACCATGCACAGCAGGCACCTCAAAGCACTGGAGAGGTACCACCAATGCTGCCTCTGCAAGATCCTGCAAATCCATTGGTAGGATAGGCGCACCAACATCAGTGTTCTCACTCAGGCCAACATCCCCAGCATCGAAGCTTTGACCACGCTCAATCAGCTCCGATGGATGGGTCACATCGTCCGCATGCCCGATACGAGACTCCCAAAACAAGCACTCTATTCGGAGCTCCGACACGGCAAGAGAGCTCCAGGTGGGCAGAGGAAATGCTTCAAGGACACCCTCAAAGCCTCCTTGAAAAAGTGCAACATCCCCACCGACACCTGGGAATCCCTGGCCCAAGACCGCACAAAGTGAAGGAGAAGCATCCGAGAAGGCGCCGAACACCTCGAGTCTCTTCGCCGGGACCAAACGGAAGCCAAGCGCAAGGAGCGTATGTCAACCCAAGTACCCCACCCACTCGCCCCTTCAACCACCGTCTGCCCCACCTGTGACAGAGACTGTAGGTCCCACATTGGACTCATCAGCCACCTGAGAACTAATTTTTAATGTGGAAGCAAGTTATCCTCGGTTCCGAGGGACTGCCTAAGAAGAAGAAGAAATATTGGTCTGCACACTGGGGAGAACTCCCCTGCTCTTCTTCAAATAGTGCCATGGGATTCTTTACATCCAACTGAGAGGGCAGATGGAGCCTGGTTTAATGTTTCATCTGAAAGACGGCACCTCTGACAGTGCAGCGCTCCCTCAGTACTGCACTGGAGTGTTAGCCTCGATTATGTGTTCAAGTCTCTGGAGTAGGACTTCAACCCAACAGCTTCTGACTCAGAGACAAGAGTCACGGCTGACAGGAGATGAGTTACTCAATTCTTCATTATAATTAATTCATGACATGCAGAATAAGGCTAATACTGGAGTGCTGCTGCTACCCCTGGGATTGCAGCATGACATGTTTCAGGAGAGAAGAGATGATAACGCGTAAAAACAGAAATAAAAGATATTTAGAGTTAAGTATCTCCAGGGCTAACTACTTTAGAGACTTGGCATCAATGCAACAAGCGATGAAAGTGGTCCCAGCATGAGCTGTACTCATAACCTAAATAACAGAGTGAATCAGACAAGCTGAATGTCTTTCTTTCTGTATCTTATATAATTAGATATCCTAATCCTGGTGACACTAAGCAGCAGACAGCATTGTAATTCTGTTCTCCCAAGTGTGTTTTCACCCTGAGTCAAGTATATCTATTTCTCTCCAGCCCTCTTTTCTTTCTTTCCCTCCCTTCCTCTTCCTTCCTCTCCTCTTCCTTCCCATTTCCTCCCCCTTAGCTCAGTTGGCAGAATTCTTACCTCTGAATCAGAAGGTTATAAGTTCAAGCCCCACTTTAAGACTTAAACACATAGGATAGGCTAACACGTATAGTACTCCTTCAGTACTGCATTGTCAAAGGTGCAATCTTTTGGATGAGATGTTAAACCGAGGCCCTGTCTGCCTGTTCTGGTGGATGTAAAAGATCCCATGGTACATTTTCAAATAAGAGTAGGGAGTTCTTCCAGTGTCCTAGCCAACATTCATCCCGCCACCAAAGAAAGATGAATTGGTGATTCATCTTGTTGTTTGTGGGACTTTTCTGTGTGCAAATTGCTGTGTTTGCCTACATATAACAGCGACTGCTCTTCAAAAAAGCAATCTATTTGCTGCGCATTCCCAATTTCCTTTGCCCCACCATTGGCGGCCATGCCTTCAGCTGTCTAGGCCCTAAGTTCTGGAATTACCTCCCTCAACCTCTCTGTTTCTCTACCTCTCTCTCCTCCTTTAAATTGGCAAAGCTTTTGGTCCTAATATCTCCATCTTTGGCTCGGTTTCAAATTTTGTCTGATAACACTCCTGTGAAGTGCCTTGGGGCATTTTATAATGAGCAGGTGCCTGTGACAACCAGTATGTGTAGCAAAAATCCTTCAATCACAACTTACATTTCTGAAATATTCAGTATGAGCAGAGAGATATCTCAGAGAGGGCAGTGAAAAGACAAAGGCAGTGTGTCTGACTGGCTGATCAGTGACCAAAGGCCAACCTCCACAGCGGCAGCTGATGACATAAGAACATAAGAAATAGGAGCAGGAGTAGGCCATTTAGCCCCTCGAGCCTGCTCCGCCATTTAATGAGATCATGGCTGATCTGATCTTGGGCTCAGCTCCATTTCCTTGCCCGCTCCCCATAACCCATCACCCCCTTATTGTTCAAAAATCTGTCTATCTCCACCTTGAATATATTCAATGACCCAGCCTCCACAGCTCTCTGGGGCAGAGAATTCCACAGATTTACGACCCTCTGAGAGAAGAAATTCCTCCTCATCTCAGTTTTAAATGGGTAGCCCCTTATTCTGAAACTATGCCCCCTAGTTCTAGATTCCCCCATGAGGGGAAACATCTTCTCTGCATCTACCCTGTCAAGCCCCCTCAGTATCTTATATGTTTCAATAAGATCACCTCTCATTCTTCTGAACTCCAATGAGTATAGGCCCAACCTGCTCAACCTTTCTTCATAAGTCAACCCCTTAATCTCAGGAATCAACCTCGTGAACCTTCTCTGAACTACCTCCAATGCAAGTATATCCGTCCTTAAATAAGGAGACCAAAACTGTACGCAGTACTCCAGGTGTGGTCTCACCAATACCCTGTACAGTTGTAGCAGGACTTCCCTGCTTTTATACTCCAGCCCCCTTGCAATAAAGGCCAACATTCCATTTGCCTTCCTGATTACTTGCTGTAACTGCATGCTAACCTTTTGTGTTCATGCACAAGGACCCCCAGGTCCCTCTGCACTGCAGCATTTTGTAATCTCTCTCCATTTAAATAATAATTTGCTTTTTTATTTTTCTTACCAAAGTGGATAACCTCACATTTTCCCACATTATACTCCATCTGCCAAATGTTTGCCCACTCACTTAGTCTGTCTATATCCCTTTGCAGATTCTTTGTGTCCTCTTCACAACTTGCTTTCCCACCTATCTTTGTATCATCAGCAAATTTGGCTACATTACACTCGGTCCCTTCATCCAAGTCATTAATATAGATTGTAAATAGTTGAGGCCCCAACACTGATCCCTGTGGCACCCCACGAGTTACTGTTTGCCAACCGGAAAATGACCCATTTATTCCGACTCTCTGTTTTCTGTTAGTTAGCCAATCCTCTATCCATGCTAATATATTACCCCCAACCCTGTGAGCTCTTATCTTGTGCAGTAACCTTTTATGTGGCACCTTACCGAATGCCTTCTGGAAATCCAAATACACCACATCCACTGGTTCCCCATTACATCCTTACATCCGTTACATCCTTAAAGAACTCCAGCAAATTTGTCAAACATGATTTCCCTTTTATAAAACCATGATGACTCTGCTTGACTGTATAATGATTTTTTAAATGTTCTGTTACTGCTTCCTTAATAATGGACTCCAGTATTTTCCCAAATACAGATGTTAGGCTAACTGGTCTATAGTTTCCTGCTTTCTGTCTCCCTCCCTTCTTAAATAGGGGTGTTACATTTGTAGTTTTCCAATCCGCTGGGACCTCTCCAGAATCCAGGGAATTTTGGTAGATTGTAACCAATGCATCCACTTCTTTTAAGACCCTAGGATGCAGATCATCAGCTCCAGGGGACTTGTCCACCTTTAGTCCCATTATTTTACCGAGTACTTTTTGTAGTGTCCGTGTGTTGATAAAGACACTGAAGACAGGAGTTGGTTCATAGGTATTTACTAAGCAAAGTCTGGGGGGGGGTTCTAATGGATATACACAATATACAGGCTTATATAGCCCGAGTGGCAATTACCGGCATTACAGCACACCTGGGGCTCTTAAAGGCACATACACCACAATTCCTCCCCTTTTAGCTAACCAGTACATCATATTTTAAGTAATTATTAATTACATGTTATAAGCAAAATAATATACATTGCTGTAGTTAATTAATTATAAGTTAGTCTCTCAGGAGGCTTCCTGACTCGGTCCAGATAACGCCTCGGGGGTGTAGTAGTTTCTGGTGGTGTAGTAGGTTCTTCTGGCAAGGCTGATTTGGCTTGAATGCCAGTGTCGGGTTCATCGGGTTCCAGTATCACCGGATCGGAGGTAGATATGGGTATCTCTACTTCATCGTTAGATGTATAGAGTTGTGGTGTAGGTTGTCCCTTTTCGGATGACTTTATGATTTGGTCAGCATGGCGCCTTATTATGCTTTCTCCGATGTCCACGGTATACATCAGTGGTCCTAGTCGTGTGCAGATAGTTCCAGGCTGCCATTTCTCGGTACGGTAGTCCCGGGCCAAAACTTGTTGACCTATCTGGAAGGTTCTAGTTGGCCTTTCATTCATGCTTTGAAACTGCCGGTTCTCCACGTCCCTTCTGATGTTGGGCTTGACCAAATCCAGCCGGCATCTTAGGTTTCTATTGAAGAACATCATGGCGGGAGTTTGGTTGGTAACCATATGTGTTGCATTCCTGTATGCGAATAAGAAGTTATCCACCTTGTGCTGAAGTTTTATGTCTTCATTACCCATGGCCTTTATGGCCTTCTTGAAGGTCTGGACAAACCTTTCAGCCAATCCATTGGTGGCGGGATGTTATGTGGCGGACGTGTAGTGCTTAACCCCATTGTTTTTTAAGAACTTTCTGAATTCTTCGGACACAAATTGCGGTCCATTATCAGAACATATCTGTTCCGGCAGCCCATTCCTGGCAAATATGGTCCTTAATACTGTGATGGTTTTTTCCGTGGTGGTGGAGGACATCTTTATTACCTCCGGCCACTTGGAGTGTGCATCAACTGCGATTAAGAACACTGAGTCCATAAATGGACCAGCAAAGTCGATGTGCACCCTTTGCCAGGGAGATGAGGGCCACTCCCATGGATGTAGAGGGGCTTGTGCTGGAGCGTTTTGGACCTTCTGGCATCCTAGGCAGCTCTTGGTCATTTCTTCGATGTCTCCATCGATACCTGGCCACCATACAAACGCCCTAGTTAGGTTCTTCATTTTCACTCCACCCAGATGCCCCTCGTGAAACTCCTTTAGCACTTTATCCTGGAGTTTGGGTGGAATCACCACTCTGGATCCACACATCAAGGTTCCTCGGCACACCGACAGCTGTTCTCTTCTTTGCGAGAATGCTGGCAACAGTGGTTCACCATGTGCTGGCCATCCCTTCACTGTTAAATCGTAGACCCGTGAGAGAGTCGGGTCATTTCTCGTCTCCCTTTCAATGGCAGAATTTGTCACTGGTAGACATTCCACTATGGTAGAGTGGAACATCTCTACTCGGTCTACTGTAGGTGCCTCTTCTACCATTGGCAACGGTAGGCGCGATAAACCGCCAGCATTCCCATGCTGTTTTGAGCCTTTGTATTCTATGTTGTATTGGTGTGCCCCTAGAAAAAGGGACCACCTCTGTAGCCTTTGCGCTGTCATAATGGGAACACCTTTTTTAGGGTTGAATATGGAGATGAGGGGTTGATGGTCAGTCAACAAGGTAAATTTTTGTCCGTGTAGGTAATAGTTGAATTTCTTCACTCCCCATACCAGGCTGAGTGCTTCCCTGTCGATTTGGGCATAGTTACGCTCAGCTGAGTTTAATGAGCGTGACGCAAAAGCTATCGGCCGTTCTGAGCCATCAGGGAATTTATGGGATAATACTGCTCCTATGCCGTAAGGGGATGCATCGCATGCCAGTCTGATTGGCAGTGATGGGTTGTAATGAGCCAAAACTTCTTCGGATGTGATTAAGTCTTTGCATTTATGGAAGGCACGTTTACAGTCTTCGTTCCATTTCCAAATCACTCCTGTTTGTAGAAGTTCATTAAGAGGGTGTAGAAGAGTTGATAGGTTCGGTAAAAACTTATGATAGTAATTTATTAATCCCAGGAACGACCTTAATTGTGAAACATTTTCAGGTGCTGGGGCTTTTATAACCGCTTCAATTTTTTCAGGTGACTTATGCAACCCTTCATTATTAATTATGTGGCCACAATATGATATCTGATTTTGGAAAAATTCGCACTTGGGGCGATTCGCTCGTAGGCCCTGTTCTTTCAGCCTAGTGAGCACCTGCTCCAAATTGGCAAGGTGCTCGTTGTCATTTTCTCCTGTTACAAGGATGTCGTCTAGGTAGCATTGAGTCCCCGGAATCCCTTGCAGGACTTGCTCCATAGCTCTTTGCCAGATAGCTGGAGCTGATGCTACTCCAAAAACCAGTCGATTGTACTGGTACAGGCCTTTGTGTGTGTTTATCGTGAGATACTTTTTAGAGGCCTCCTCAACCTCCATCTGTAGATATGCCTGTGCCAAGTCAATTTTGGTGAAACATTTCCCTCCAGATAGTGAGGCAAAAATATCTTCTATCCTCGGAAGAGGATACTGTACTGTGTGAAGGACCGGGTTTACAGTCACCTTGAAGTCACCACAGATGCGAATTTTTCTCTGTTCTTCAGATTTATCTTTATTCAATGCTTTTTTCATGACTGGAACGATGGGTGTTGCCCATTCGCTCCAATCTACTTTGGATAATACACCTGCTTTTTCCAAATTCTCCAGCTCTGCCTCGACTGCTGGACGTATTGCGTATGGCACCGGTCTTGCCTTAAAAAATTTGGGAATTGCTGCATCTTCCACTTTTATTGAGGCGGTGATGCCTTTCAAGGTTCCTAGTTTCTCTTGAAACACTTCTTTGGCGTTGGCCAAGATGTCTTTTAATCGTTCAGGTATGATGTCATCACTGTTTTTTTCCTTACTGGTCACCGTCAGTGCCTGAATGGATGCCAGTCTAAATGTATCTTCCTGATCCATTCACGTCCCAACAACGGTGGACCACCATCTTGTAGAATGTATAAATACAACTTTTGTATTTCTTTGCCGTTGTATACAACAGGCACCCTTATTTTTCCTTTGGGGTATACTTTCTGCCCCATATATGTTTTTAAGATAATGGATGTGTCTTTTAGAGGTATATGCGAAAATAGCCTCTCGTAATCCCGTCGATTTATTACGGTTAGAGCTGATCCTGTATCTAGCTCCATTTTAACTGGGGACCCTGCTATTGTGAGGGTAACCCAAATGGTTTGGTAATCATCTTTGGCAAGTACATTATGTAATTGAGACAGCTTAGTCTCTTGTTTTCGAAGTCGCTATCGCTCTTCTGGTCTTCGGAGCTACTGTCCGTCATCATTTGTACCTTCCTGTACTTTTCTTTATTGATTTTTTTTTTTCTGTCAGTGGATTTATTTTGTCCAGATCGGCATACCCGTGCAATGTGTCCAATCTTTCCGCATTGCCTGCATGCTTTGTCCTTGAACCAGCAGTCCCTCTGGTTATGGGTGGATCTGCCGCAGTGATAACATCTTTCGAAACCCTGTGTCATTTCATGGGTACCGAAGTCCTGTGTCTTTTGTTGTATCTCTGCAGTTCCTTTTGCAGCTGCTTCGTATGATACAGCCATACTGAAAGCTTTGTCCAATGTTAAATCTTTTTCAGAAAGCGGTCTTTTTTGTGTTCCTTCACTGAAGAGACCGCAAACGAATTTGTCTCGAAGATAATCTGATCGTCCTGCCCCGAATTGGCAGTACTTTGATAGCTTTCTTAATTCGGTTAGGTAATCAGCATTACTTTCATTCTTGTGTTGATTTCTCTTGAAGAACTTGAATCGTTCCGCTATCAGCAGCGGTGTTGGGTTTAAGTGCTCCTGCAGGGTATCAACAATTTCTTTAAAATTCTTGTCCTTTGGTTTGGCTGGAGTGATTAAATTTCGTAACAGCCCATATGTCTTTGCGCCCATTAAGTTCAGAAGTACTGAAGCTTTTTTTTCATCTTCTATTCCATTTGCAGTGCAATATACCTCTACTCTTTCCACGTATGTGGTCCAATCCTCTATTTCACTATCAAAAGCATCAATATTACCAGACTTAGGCATTTCAGAAAAGATATGGCGCTTCCCGCGCTTTTTTTTCTTTTCTGTAGCAAAGATATGGCGCTTCCCGCACTTTCCCGCCGCTGCTGCCGATAACAACGCTGTTTACTGCGGTTTCCGTTCTCTTTTTTTTTAATTTACTGTTGGAGACTCGTTCCCACCGGAGGTCTGAACGCTGACCTGCTTGCCGCGCCGGCCGTCTCCAGAGTGCTCCCTCCCAGTCCGTTATTGCTTGCCTCCGATTTCGCTGCCTGTCTCAGCTGTAGAGCCAGCCGCTGGAGCCCCAGCCTGACGCCCAGGAAGGATTAGTGCAGTACCTGCCACCAGCTTGGCCAGCTGGTGAAACCACAGCTTCTCTCACTTCCTTGAGTCTTCTGGATGCCCGAGGAATCAATGTCCTTGAGGTGCTGCCGAATTGCAGGCAAGTCCGTTTCCACTTCGTCGCCACTGTAGTGTCCGTGTGTTGATAAAGACACTGAAGACAGGAGTTGGTTCATAGGTATTTACTAAGCAAAGTCTGGGGGGGGGGTTCTAACGGATATGCACAATATACAGGCTTATATAGCCCGAGTGGCAATTACCGGCATTACAGCACACCTGGGGCTCCTAAAGGCACATACACCACACTTTTCCTTTAGTGATAGTGATTGTTTTAAGTTCCCCCCTCCCTATAGCCCCTTGATTATGTGTTATTGGGATGGTTTTAGTGTCTTCTACCGTGAAGACTGATACAAAATATTTGTTCATAGTCTCTGTCATTTCCCTGTTCCCCATTATTATTTTCCCAGTCTCATCCTCTAAGGGACGAACGTTTACTTTAGCAACTCTCTTCCTTTTTACATACCTGTAGAAGCTCTTACTATCTGTTTTTATATTTCTATTGGATCCCAAGAAACACTGTATAATGAGGCTCAAAATGGCACCAGGTTTGTCACTGATCAGACCAAAGGCACAGGTAAGGTGTCTGGCAAGATCTTCAGGAATGCTCCAGTAAAAAAAGGACTTGCATTTCTATAGCGCCTTTCACATCCTCAGCATGTCCCAAAGTGACTCACAGCTAATGAAGTACTTTTTGAAGTGTAGTCACTCTTGTAATGTAGGAAATGTGGCAACCAATTTGCGCGCAGCAAGTTCCCACAAACAACAATGTAATGACCAGATAATCTGTTTTAGGCATGTTGGTTGAGGGATAAATGTTGGCCAGGGCATCACCCCTGCTTAGGCTCTTAAAGTAGTGACATGGTTTCTTTTACATCTAACTGGGAGAGCGGACGGAGCCTCAGTTTAACATCTCATCTGAAAGACGCCACCTCCGACAGTGCATTGCTCCCTCAAAACTGAACTAAAGTGTTGGCATAGATCATGTGCTCATGTCTCTGGAGTGGGTCTTGAATCCACGATCTTCTGACTGAGAAGGAAACAGTAACAGGACATTTGGATAATCATAATTTAATAGGACAAAGTCAGCATGGTTTTATGAAGGGGAAGTCATGTTTGACAAATTTGCTGGAGTTCTTTGAGGAAGTAACATATAGGGTGGATAAAGGGGAACCAGTGGACGTAGTGTATTTAGACTTCCAAAAGGCATTTGACAAGGTGCCACACAAAAGATTATTGCTTAAGATAAAAAATCATGGGATTGGGGGTAATATTCTGGCATGGATAGAGGATTGGCTATCTAACAGAAGGCAGAGAGTTGGGATAAATGGTTCATTCTCAGACTGGCAATCAGTAACTAGTGGTGTTCCGCAGGGGTCAGTGCTGGGTCCCCAACTCTTTACAATCTATATTAACGATTGGGAGGAGGGGACCGAGTGTAACATATCAAAGTTTGCAGATGATACTAAGATGGGAGGGAAAGTAGTGAGTGAGGAGGACATAAAAAACCTGCAAGGGGACATAGGCAGGCTAAGTAAGTGGGCAGAGATTTGGCAGATGGAATACAAGACTGGAAAGTGTGAGGTTATGCACTTTGGCAGGAAAAATCGTAGAGCAAGTTATTATCTTAATGGCAAGAAACTGGAAAGTACTGAAGTACAAAGGGATCTGGGGGTCCTGGTGCACGAAACTCAAAAGGTTAGTATGCAGGTGCAGCAAGTGATTAAGAAGGCCAATGGAATGTTGGCTTTCATTGCTAGGGGGATAGAATATAAAAATAGGGAGGTATTGCTTCAGTTGTACAAGGTATTGGTGAGACCGCACCTGGAATACTGCGTACAGTTTTGGTGTCCATACTTAAGAAAGGACATACTTGCTCTCGAGTCAGTACAAAGAAGGTTCACTCGGTTAATCCCGGGGATGAAGGGATGGACATATGAGGAGAGGTTGAGTAGATTGGGACTCTACTCATTGGAGTTCAGAAGAATGAGAGGCGATCTTATTGAAACATATAAGATTGTGAAGGGGTTGGATCGGGTGGATGCGGGAAGGATGTTCCCGATGATGGGTGAAACTAGAACTAGGGGGCATAGTCTTAGAATAAGGGGCTGCTCTTTCAAAACTGAGATGAGGAGGAATTACTTCACTCAGAGGGTGGTAGGTCCATGGAATATGCTGCCCCAAAAAGCTGTAGAAGCTACATCATTACATAAATTTAAAACAGAAATAGACAGTTTCCTAGAAGGGAATTAAGGGTTACAGGGAGCGGGCAGGAATTTGGACATGAGTCTAGGTTCGGATCGGTCATGGCCCTGTGGGTAGCGGAGCGGGCCCAGGGGCCGTGTAGCCTGATCCTGCTCCTATTTCGTGTGTCTAATTCTGTTCGATTCAGGAGATGGTTCTGTGATAGTGGATTGGTGGTTAGGATCAGATCAGCCATGATCTTATTGCATGGCGGAGCAGGCTCGAGGGGCCGATTGGCCTACTCCTGCTCCTATTTCTTATGTTCTTATTATGTAGAAGTAAAAGTGCTACCAACTGAGCCAAGGCTGGCACATCAGTGGTTGCCACTACAGTCCAGCGAGGGTCTTTCGCATCATTGTGATCTGCTATATGCAACAAAAGTTTTACCACCCACAAAGGACTGCTGATGAATGGAGGAAGAGGAAGGCGACCAAGGCCTGCAGAATGAATAGGTAGCTGAGGCCTTGATTGAGGCAGAGCTTGCACAGGAGGACCCGTTTACCAGTTGCCAGGCAACTGCAGGCGGAACTCATAAGGAACACCTTCAGCTAAATCGATGCTGCTTCGTGGTCCCCCTTATTGAAAATGCATCCATTCATACGCTAGCATTTCTCTTACTACATGACTATCAATGTGACCAGTTTGGATACATTCTGCTACTCTTTCTCCCAGACATTTTAAGACCTCGGCCTCATTTAGATTATGGCCACTGAAATCCCGCCCGGTGTGGGAGGGAAGTTGACAGGAAGCGGTCTAGAGGCTGCACGCTGACACTAGGTAGTACTGGGCCTCTACAAGGAGAGTTAAAAACCTATCTGTTTGGGCCTCATCTGGCCCTGACCTTCTTACCCAGTAGGAACTGTCACCTAACAGGAAAGCCACTGGGGCTTCCCGCTCAGGCAATCCAGTTAAAACTGCAGTCGGGTCCCGATAACTGTAGTGTATGTAACCTGTACCACCTTAAGAGGATACCTTAAGGTGATGGACTACTTTTTGATGGCTCCTGTACATTGTAGTACCGGTGGTGACCACACCGGTATATAAACCCTGTGGAGCAAAGTGTATTCCAGTTCAGCCCTGACCCTCAATTACTAAAGACCTGTTTAATTATTTCTGTAGTCTGTGTCCAGTTATTCAGCATAACTACATTTGGAAACACAGACTCAACAGTGGCGACGAGTCTGATCTTACCTAGCGGCAGTTGCATCAAAGGAAGCTTCGCCTCTGAAACGGGCGTCGATCAAGGACATCCACCCTCAACATCCTGCTGGGCACTGCATAGCACGGGAGGCAATCGAGAATCCAGGTTGGTTTCTGGCCACGAAGTCAAACATCAGTGAACATCCCTTCGACGACAGCGGCGGGTAAGCCCGATCGAGCGGCACGGGGGGGAAGTCGGCCGAGTTGTCAGTAAGAGAAGGGGAGGGAAACGCCGAAAAGGGCGGAGAACATGACCGCAGCCGGTGTCAGGGGCCGGACTGCAATCGGGGCAGAGATGCGCAGCAGCCAGAAAAGCGTTTATGTCCACAAGGACCGCGGGAGCGGCGGGGAACAAGAGCAGCAGCGTAGGGGAAAATAAAGGACCGCTGGGAGGCGAGAACGGCAACAGCGCGGTAATCGCCATTTTGAGTCGGCGGGGGAAGAAGACAAGCGCGGGAAAAGCCGCCAAGCGCGTGAAGCCGCCATTTTGAAAAAAATAATAATAATAATAATCATATCCGAAGGAAAGGAAACTCAACAAGGATGCCAAAAACGGGTAACATCACTGCTTTTGATAGCGATGTGGAAGATTGGGCCACTTATGTGGAACGCGTCGAAGTTTACTGTACAACGAATGAGGTACCGGAGGATAAGAAAGCACTAACCTTATTAAACTCGATGGGTGCGAAGACGTACAGGTTATTAAGGAACCTTGTAACACCAGATAAACCGGTAGGAAAGAGTTTCGCGGATATTGTTACTATCCTGCAAGAGCATTTAAACCCCACGCCGCTGCTGATAGCAGAACGATTTAAATTCTACAAAAGAATTCAACTTAAAGAGGAAAGCAACGCTGAATTCTTCATCGAACTGCGCAAGTTATCAAAGTACTGTCAGTTCGGTACGGGACTAGCAGACGCACTGAGAGATAAGTTTGTGTGTGGGCTCCTAAGGGAAGGAACCCAGAAGCGACTGCTAGAGGAAAAGGATCTTACGCTGGACAAAGCTTTCAGCATTGCAGCATCGCACGAGGCAGCAGCACGAGGCGCTGCAGAGATACAGCAAAGGCCATTGGAATTCAGCACCAATGAAATGGCATTGGGCGCAGTAAAGTGCTATCGTTGCGGAAGGACAACGCATGACCAGAACCAGTGCTGGTTCAAAGATAAAGAATGCAGGCAATGTGGCAAACTTGGTCACATAGCAAGAGTATGCCGGTCAGGAAAGAAGACCAGCAGCAAAAAGTCACCGCAGGAGAAGTACAAAAAAGTACACAAGGTGACAGAGAACAGTTCGGATGAACAGAAGATGGACTCAGACTCCAGCAGTAAGGAACTGGGTTGTCTAAAAATACATAATGTGGGTAACACAGCAGACCACCAAACTATCTGGGTCATGCTTCGGATAGCAGGAGTCCAAGTGAAGATGGAATTGGACACTGGATCGGCATTGACGGTCATGAATAAGCAAGATTACAAAAGGTTATTCTCGCACATTCCCCTGAGGGATACGGAGATTGTACTGAAAACATACACGGGGCAAATAGTATACCCCATCGGAAAGATAAAAGTAAATGTGGTCTACAATGGTGAAGAAAGTCAGGAAATGGACATGTATGTGTTACCTGATGGAGGTCCGCCACTACTGGGACGGGAATGGATCCGGAGAATAAATGTGGACTGGCATTCCATACAAGCACTGACTGTAGATTCCTGTAAAGAGGACGACGTCAAACCTAAACGACTGTCCAAAATATTGGACGATGCTAAGGAGGTGTTCCAACAGGGACTGGGAACACTGAAAGGAATTACGGCAAACATCAAGGTTGAAGAACATGCAAACCCAAAATTTTTCAAAGCCAGACCTTATGCGATACGACCTGCTGTGGAAGCAGAGCTGGAAGGGCTAGAACGTTCAGGAGTACTGTCAAAGGTGGACTGGAGCGAATGGGCCACACCAATTGTTCCTGTCATGAAGCGTTCGTTGAGCAACAAGCCGGGGGAACCTGGGAAGGTTCGCATCTGTGGCGATTTCAAGATCACTGTTAATCCGGTTCTTCACACGGTGCAATATCTGCTTCCGCGGATTGAAGATATCTTCGCTTCGCTGTCTGGCGGGAAACACTTCACCAAGATAGACCTGGCGCAGGCGTACCTACAGATGGAAGTTGATGAAGCGTCACGCCAGTATCTCACGATCAACACACATAAGGGCTTATATTGGTATAATAGACTGTTTTTTGGAGTGGCATCGGCTCCAGCGATTTGGCAAAGGGCCATGGAGCAGGTATTGCAGGGAATTCCAGGCACACAATGCTACCTGGACGACATTCTGATTACAGGAGATGATGATAAGGGTCACCTCGCAGCAGGTGCTCACCAGATTGAAAGAATATGGGCTCAGAGTTAATCGCCAGAAATGTGAGTTCTTTCAAAAGCGAATCTCGTACTGCGGCCACGTCATTGACCAGGAGGGGCTCCATAAGTCACCTGACAAGATCGAAGCTGTTGTGAAAGCTCCCGCTCCGGAAAATGTATCCCAGTTGAGGTCGTTCCTTGGGTTGGTTAACTATTACCACAAGTTTCTTCCAAATTTATCCACGGTGTTACACCCGCTGAACACTCTTTTGCAAATGGGAATACCATGGAAGTGGAGCGATGATTGTAAGCGGGCTTTTCAAAAAAGCAAGGCACTGATCACCTCTAAGGAAGTGTTGGCTCACTTTAACCCAATGCCGCCTATTCGCTTAGCTTGTGATGCTTCTCCATATGGTATCGGGGCAGTGCTCTCACATAAGTTTCCAAATGGCTTGGAAAGGCCAGTCGCGTTCGCATCCAGATCATTGACCTCCGCAGAGCGCAACTATGCTCAGATAGATAGGGAGGCTCTCAGCCTCGTGTGGGGAGTTAAGAAATTTAACCATTACCTGCAAGGCCAAAAGTTTACGCTGCTGACAGATCACCAGCTGTTGGTTTCCATTTTTAACCCTAAGAAGGGTGTTCCGGTTATGACGGCGCAGAGGCTTCAGAGATGGTCCCTTTTCCTAGGGGCACATCAATATGATATCGAATTCAAAGGTACAAAGCAACATGGTAATGCTGATGGGCTGTCGCGCCTGCCACTACCTACAGCGGAAGAGGCACCGGCAGTTGACCCTGTCGAGATATTTCACTCGACTATCATCAAATGCTTACCAGTCACCAATGCGGGTATTGAGAGAGAGACCCGAAACGACCCGACACTGTCTCGGGTCTACGATTTGACAGTGAAGGGATGGCCAGCACATGGCGACCCACTGTTACCAGCATTCTCAGCCAGACGAGAACAGCTGTCCGTCTGTCAAGGAACATTGATGTATGGAACAAGGGTGATTATTCCTCCTAAATTAAGGGAGAGAGTTCTGAAGGAATTGCATGAAGGTCATCTGGGGGGAGTCAAGATGAAAAGCCTTGCTAGGGCTTATGTGTGGTGGCCAGGTATCGTCAAACAAATAGAGGATCTGACTAAAAGCTGCTCAGGGTGCCAAAAAGTTCAAAACGCACCTCCAATTGCACCGCTGCATCCGTGGGAATGGCCTTCAACCCCATGGCAACGTGTGCATATCGACTTTGCAGGTCCATTCATGGATTCCATGTTTTTGATAGCAGTAGACGCACATTCTAAATGGCCAGAAGTGATTAAGATGTCGACCACTACCTCTGAAAAGACGATCGCAGTTCTAAGAACCATATTTGCAAGGAATGGGTTGCCGGAACAAATATGTTCAGACAACGGACCACAGTTCATGTCAGAAGAATTCCAGAAATTCATGAAAAAGAATGGGGTGAAACACTCTGGCCTAGAAATTGAGTTTTGGCTTAGCCAGGGCTTTAGCGCCGGAAGTTAGTGCCGGCGCTAAGTCCCCCTGCGCGCGCCAAAAATTCAGCAGGGCCGCGCCCAAACGGCTGCCGGCGCTACTGAAGGGTCTTTGCGGCGGTAAATCGGCGCTAACTGCTGTTTCGCGCCGCAATTCCGGCGCTGCGGCACCCGATGCGGTGCGGCAGGCTCGGGAAGTGCAGGCCTCCTCCTTCCCTTAAGGAGGAGCTGCCTGCACCCGATCGCGGCCCGCGAAAATCTTTTAAAAAATGAGCCCGGCACCTCGGACAAGTGCCGGGCTTGCTTCTGTTCCGGGGGGGGGGGGGGGGGAAGTCCGGGGAGCGAGCTGCGGCCAGGCAGCCGGCGGGAAAGCGGCCGGCCGCCGCGGGGCCTTTAATGCGCCGGCGCAAAGACTCGTAAGACTCTGTTGCCAGAGTCTTAGTTGCGGCTGTCACGGGCGAGGCGGCCGCAACTGAATTTCGGCGCTGGGGCCCGTCGGCATGGCAACCGGGACGCTGCGCACACCGATGACGTCATCGGTGCCGGCGCAGCGCTACCGGTCTACCGCAGCGTAAGGGCCCCAGGCAATTTCGGCGCCGGCGCCAAATGCAGCGCTAGGCCCTCTAGCGCTGCAAAATCAGCGCTAAGGGCACTCAATTTCTAGGCCTCTACATCTGCCCCATATCATCCGGCTACAAATGGGTTGGCCGAGAGATTTGTACAAACGTTCAAAAAGGCGATAAAGGCCATGAGCGAAGGCCATATTCCACTACAACACAAGGTGGACAATTTCCTGATGGCATATCGAAACGCCACGCATGCAGTGACAAATCAAAGCCCTGCCATAATGTTCTATAACAGGAGGTTGCGGTCCCGGTTGGATTTGTTAAAACCCAATGTGCGTAGGGAAGTCGAAAACAAGCAATTCCAGCACATAAATAACAAGGCCACTCGGAGTTTCGAAATAGGACAACCAGTGTTGGCCAGGGACTATAGGAATGATAAATGGCAATCCGGAACAATTCGTGCCCGACAAGGACCCTTGATGTACACGGTAGACATTGGAGAGAACGTAATACGACGTCATGCTGACCAACTTGTGGAATCGAGAACAAGGGTCGACCCCATGTCTACGGCAGAGACACCAGTTGAAGAAGTTATTGAGCCTGTAGCATCTACCTCAGACTCGAACGTACATGATGATGTTCAATCCATAGGAGATCAAATGGATGAGTCATCCCAGCAACGAGAACCAGAGACCCCTGAAAGGCATTATCCGGCCCGGATCAGGAGGCCTCCTCAGAGACTGAATCTTTGAACAGTTTTGTGTGAAAGTTGTATATATGTTATCCATGTAATGTTTAAATTGGGGTGTACACTGTTAAGCTAAAAGGGGAGGAATTGTCGTGTATGTTACCTGTACCACCTTAAGAGGATACCTTAAGGTGATGGACTACTTTTTGATGGCTCCTGTACATTATAGTACCGGTGGTGACCACACCGGTATATAAACCCTGTGGAGCAAAGTGTATCCCAGTTCAGCCCTGACCCTCAATTACTAAAGACCTGTTTAATTATTTCTGTAGTCTGTGTCCAGTTATTCAGCATAACTACATTTGGAAACACAGACTCAACAATAACATCATTGGGACTCGGCATGCATATGTAAAAAAGGAACCCACAGATTTGGGCAACTGTCCCTCCCACCTGCTCAGTAGCGCTAGTTAAAAATAAATAAAATGGCTAATGGAAGTTGTGCTAGTTATATAAAGCTCTGGTTAGACGACATCTGAAGTACTGCGTTCAGTTCTGGGCACCGCACCTCAGGAAGGATATAGTGGCCTTGGAGCGAGCAAAAAGGGTTAAATTATGAGGACACCGGAGCGAAAAGGGTTAAATTATGAGGACACCGGAGCGAAAAGGGTTAAATTATGAGGACACTGGAGCAAAAAGGGTTAAATTATGAGGACAAGTTCCATAGACTAGGCTTGTATTCCCTTGAGTAGAGAAGGTTAAGAGTTCTAAAGATATAGGATCTGATTAAGGTGTTTAAAATGTTTAAAGCATTTGATAGAGTAAAGAGAGAAAAACTATTTCCTCTGGTGGGGAAGTCCAGAACCAGGAGGCATAACCTTAAAGTTAGAGCTGGGCCATTCAGAGGTGAAGTCAGGAAGCACTTCTTCACACAAAGGGTAGTGGAAATCTGGAACTCTCTTCCCAGAAAGCTGTTGAGACTGCGGGTCAATTGAAAATGTTAAAACTGATATTGATAGATTTTTGTTAGGCAAGGGTATTAAGGGATGTGGAACCAAGGTGGCTAAATAGAGTTAAGATACAGATCAACCAAGATCTAATTGAATGATGGAACAGACTCGAGGGGCTGAATGACTTCCTCCTGTTTCTTCCTAAATCGACTGCAGCAGAATTGGGCACACCTGCCATATTGATGAGTGGCCGATATTAATACTTTTTTTGAGAAAGAAAAATACAGCCCTGCATCTTAGAAGCCTTTGAACAATGGGAGTCGAATGCTTTTTGAATTGCCGCAAAATTCGGCTCCTTAGCGCCGGCTGTTTTGACGGTACGAGTGCCGTTTTAGCTGCAAAATGGTGTCTGCGGTGCGTGCGCATGCTTCTGATGTGCCAGCTGCCATCTTGGTGAGAGCATCAGCACGCGCACAGTGAGTGTCTGCTGGAAGTATGCAGAATAGGCAGATCATGACTTCAATCAGTGTGCAATGCTGATTTGACACCAGTGCTGCCATTTTGGAGCTCAACTCTCCAGCTAACGCCCTCTCTTAAATTTGCACAGCTGAACATGCGTTCAGCAACAGGCAGGACCCCCCACCAGCACTATTTAAAGGGATCATTAACTACTTTCAGGTTAGTTGCTGATTGATTTCTACTGGCTTGCCAAGACTGTACAAGTGTTTGGTGCTTTCTAGAGTTCTTTAAAGTTGCTAAAGTCTACAGGGAGTGGTGTGGGAGGTGCGTAAGGATTTTGTTCTGACTTCAACGTGTCTGCACAAACCAGCTGCTCCCAGACATGGGTACACTAGTAGGAATTCCCCTTGGAATACAGCATGGCCTGGAGAATGAACAGAGGGCAGGCAGAGCAGGACAAGTTGCTGACAGGGGAGGAGGAGGAGGGGAGAAGGGCTCTCAACAGGAGGCCATATCTGCCCAGGGTCTTCAGGGAGCAATTCACCTACCTCAACCTGAGCGACAAACAATGTGTTAGACGTCTGCACCTCAGGGAAATCAGCCACCTGCTGCAGCCAGAACTGCAACCTCAGAGCAGGGCGAGGACCGCATTGCCAGTGGCTGTGAAGGTGAGCGTGGCCATGAGCTTTTCTGCATCAGGCTCCTTCCAGGCTGGAGAGGGAGGTATTTGCAACATCTCCCAGTTTGCCATCCACTGTTGGATAAGGGAAGTCACTGAGGCTCTGTATTCCAAGAGAGCTGAAGACATTTCATTCTCTTTTGCCAGAGGGCAGCATGCGGAGCGAGCACGCAAACTCGCGAGGATGGCAAGCTTCCCCATGGTGCAGGGTGCCATTGACTGCATGCACGTCACTTTGCATGCCAACTCTGAGATGTACCGCAACGGAAAGGAATTCCACTCTCTCAATGTCCAGCTGGTGTGCGACCATACTCAGCAAATAGAAGTAAACAAATACGATTTGGTTGGGATTACAGAAACGTGGCTCAAGGAAGGCCAGGACTGGGAACTCAACATCCAGGGGTATTCGATATTCAGGAAAGATAGGCAAAAAGGAAAGGGAGGTGGGGTAGCATTACTGGTTAAAGAAGGGATTAACACAATTGTAATGAAGGATATTAGCTCTGATGAGGTGGAATCTGTATGGGTAGAATTGAGAAATACTAAGGGGAAAAAAACGTTAGTGGGAGTGGTTTATAGACCTCCAAACAGTAAGGCGGAGGTTGGGGATGGCATTAAAAGAGAAATTAAAGAAGCGTGCAGTAAGGGCACAGCAGTCATCATGGGTGACTTTAATCTACATATAGATTGGGCCAACCAAATGAGTAACAATACTGTGGAGGAGGAATTCCTGGAGTGTTTACGGGATGGTTTCCTGGACCAATATGTCGAGGAACCAACCAGAGATCAGGCCATCTTAGATTGGGTATTATGTAACGAGAAAGGATTAATTAGCAATCTTGTTGTAAGAGGCCCCTTGGGTCGGAGCGATCATAATATGATCGAATTCTTCATTAAGATGGAGAATGAAGTAGTTGACTCAGAGACTAGGGTCCTCAATTTAAATAAAGGAAACTATGATGGTCTGAGGAGCGAGTTGGGTAGGATTGATTGGGGAATGGCACTCAAAGGGTTGACGGTGGATAGGCAATGGCAAACATTCAAAGACTGAATGGATGAACTACAGAATTTGTTCATCCCAGTTTGGCATAAAAATAAAACAAAAAAGGTGACCCAACCGTGGCTAACAAGGGAAATTAGTGATAGCATAAGGTCCAAGGGGAGGGCATATAAATTGGCCAGAAAAAGCAATAACCCTGAGGATTGGGAGCAGTTTAGGATTCAACAAAGGAGGTAGGGTTGCAAAGGGGTGGAAAGTTTCCGGTAAATTTCCGGTAAATTTCCAGAAATTTTCCACGGGATGTTTAGCTTGGGAATTTTAGGAATTTTGCCCAAAAAAGCACATGCTAGCATAATATTGTTTTTTTTGTATTTCTTTCTTTTTTTTCCACAGGTCCTCTCTTAAAATTACTAACAGAGATGGAATCTTAATTATTAAGGAAGTTCTTAATCAATATATGTTTACCTTCTTACTTGGCTTGTTTTAATAATTACAAGTTTTGTGTGTGACTGTGAACAAATGTGTCCTGATTGGTTGGATGAGTGGATGAGCGATTAGCTCCCTCTATTTGTAATATTTGCATGCTTCCATCACATGGAGCATCAGCAAAAATGTACTCACCCTGTTGCAATCGTGCTGATCGACCGCAGTTCGACACAGAGATGAATGCCCTTTATTTCTCTGCATAGAACAATGCCACGTTTACCGTCAGATGTGTGGAAGCATTTTACCCCAGGCATTAAAGATGGAAAGACTGTGTACATGTGCACACACTGTAGAAAGCCATATGTAAAGAATGCCACAAAGATGCAGCAGCATTTATCCAACGATCTTGGATCACAAAAGGTCTTTGCAGTAGTTACTGACAATGCTGCGAATATGAAGGCTGCTTGGGCTCAAGTGGAGGAGGCCTACCCTCATATTGCGTCTATTGGGTGTGCAGCTCATGGGCTTAACCTGCTCCTCAAGGACATCATGGGTTTGAGAACCATGGAAGCACTGTACAAGAGAGCCAAGCAAGTTGTTAAGTATGTCAGGGGAAATCAGGTAGTTGCAGCAACCTACAACTCCAAGCAAATGACAAAGAACAAGAACACCACACTGAAGCTGCCCAACAACACTAGATGGGGTGGTGTTGTCATAATGTACAACAGCCTTCTGGAGGGTAAGGAGTCGCTGCAAGAAATGGCAATATCCCAGTCTGGGGATATGGAAACCACCATCAAGAAAATACTGCTGGATGATGTGTTTTGGGAGAGAGTGGTTAGCAGCCTTAAACTACTCTCACCAGTAGCATCTGCAATTGCTCAGATTGAAGCAGATGATGCTGTCTTGTCAGATGTTCTCAGGCTTTTACTGATTTAAAAGAACAAATCAGCATTGCCCTACCCACATCCCTGCTGCTCAAAGCAGAGGAGAAGGCAATTGTTCAATTCATACAGACGCGTCAAGAATTTTGTGTCAAGCCGATTCATGCTGCAGCATACATGCTGGACCCAAAGCATGTTGGGAGACCAATACTTTCTGGAGAACAGATCAACAGCGCTTACAGTGTGATTTCTACCCTCTCACACCATCTCAATCTGGATGTGGGCAAAGTTCTGGGAAGTCTGGCAAAGTTCTCTACCAAGCAAGGTCTTTGGAATGGGGATGGGATATGGGAATCATGCAAGCATATCAGTGCACATACCTGGTGGAAGGGACTTTGTGCATCTGAGGCCCTGTCACCTATTGCATCGGCGATACTCCAAATCCCACCTTCATCAGTGGCCTCTGAACGAAACTGGTCACTTTTTGGGAATACGCATACAAAGGTGCGCAACAGGCTGACTAACAAGAGAGTGGAGAAACTGGTGGCTATCCGGGCGAACCTACAACTTATTGAGCCAGATACAGAAGTGTCCACCACACAGCTAGACACTGACACAGAGGAGGAAATGGACACGTCAGAGCCAGAGTCAGAGAATCAGGAGGAGCAATGAGGAGTAGAAGAATCAGAAGACTCATGAGTAGAAGACTCAAAGGGACAAAATAAGGACAAATTACAGGCTAAATAAGCTGACGCTCTTTTTATTTTATTTTAGATGGGTCTTTTTTGTGGGGGTTCAATAAAGTTCAAAATTATAACCTAAATAAAGTTTTGAAAGACTGTTTTTATTTGTATGGAACAATATATCTATTTTGACGACAAAGATAATATAAGGGTCAGAGACAAAAACCATCAGTGTGCAAAAAAACTCAAAATTCCCATAAATGCCCATAAATTCCCAAAATTCCCATAAATTCCCGAAAATTCCCATGGAAAGTTTCCTGTTTTAAAAATTCCCAGAATTTTGCAACCCTAAAAGGAGGACAAAGGGATTAATTAAGAAAGGGAAAATAGAAGCTTTTATAGATATGTGAAGAGAAAAAGATTGGTGAAGTCAAGCGTAGGTCCCTTGCAGTCAGAATCGGGGGAATTTATAATGGGGAACAAAGAAATGGCAGACCAACTAAATACATATTTTGGTTCTGTCTTCACAAAGGAGGACACAAATAACCTCCCAGAGATGCCGGGGAACATAGGGTCTGATGAAAGGGTGGAACTGAAAGAAATCAGTATTTGTAGGGAATTGGTGTTAGGAAAATTGATGGGACTGAAGGCCGATAAATCCCCAGGGCCTGATAATCTATATCCCAGGGTACTTAAGGAAGTGGCCCTAGAAATAGTAGATGCATTGCTGGTCATCTTCCAGAACTCGATAGACTCTGGAACGGTACCCATGGATTGGCGGGTAGCTAATGTTACCCCACTATTCAAAAAAGGTGGTAGAGAAAAGGCGGGGAATTATAGACCGGTAAGCTTGACATCAGTAGTGGGGAAAATGCTAGAGTCCATTATAAAAGATGTAATAGCAGAGCACTTGGAAAGCAGTGACTGGATCGGACAAAGTCAACATGGATTTACAAAAGGTAAATCATGCTTGACAAATCTACTGGAATTTTTTGAGGATGTAACTGGTAAAATAGATAAGGGAGAACCAGTGGATGTGGTGTATTTGGACTTTCAGAAGGCTTTCGATAAGGTCCCGCATAAGAGATTAGCGTGCAAAATTAAGGCACATGGGATTGGGGGCAAGTTATTGACTTGGATAGAGAACTGGTTGGCGGACAGAAAGCAAAGAGTTGGAATAAACGGGTCGTTTTCCGAGTGGCAGGCAGTGACTAGTGGGGTACCGCAAGGATCGGTCCTAGGACCCCAGCTGTTCACAATATATATTAATGATCTGGACGAGGGAATTGGATGTAATATCTCCAAATTTGCAGATGACACACAGCTGGGGGGGAGGGTATGCTGTGAGGAGGATGTCGTGAAACTCCAGCACGATTTGGACAGGTTGGGTGATTGGGCAGAAACATGGCAAATGCACTATAATGTGGATAAATGTGAGGTTATCCACTTTGGTGGCAAAAACAGGAAGGCAGATTATTATTTGAATGGTAATAGTTTGGGAGAAGGGGAAGTGCAAAGAGACCTGGGTGTTCTTGTACACCAGTCGCTGAAGGTAAGCATGCAGGTGCAGCAGGCGGTTAAGAAGGCAAATGGTATGTTGGCCTTCGTAGCAAGAGGGTTCGAGTACAAGAACAAGGATGTCTTGCTACAGTTGTACAGGGCCTTAGTGAGACCACACCTTGAGTATTGTGTGCAGTTTTGGTCGCCTTACCTGAGGAAGGACGTTCTTGCCATGGAAGGAGTGCAGCAAAGGTTCACCAGGCTGATACCTGGGATGGCAGGAATGACGTATGAGGAGAGATTGGGTCGATTGGGCTTATACTCACTGGAGTTTAGAAGATTGAGAGGGGATCTCATCGAAACCTATTAAATTCTGTCAGGCCTGGACAGACTAGATGTAGGAAGGATGATTCTGATGGCTGGGGAGTCCAGAACCAGAGGTCATAGTCTAAGGATAAGGGGTAAGCCATTTAGGACTGAAATGAGGAGGAATTTCTTCACCCAGAGAGTGGTGAACCTGTGGAATTCTCTGCCACAGAGGGCGGTGGAGGCCAGTTCATTAAGTATATTCAAGAAAGAGTTGGATATATTTCTTAAGGCTAAAGGGATCAAGGGATATGGGGAGAAGGCAGGGACCGGGTACTGAATTTGGATGATCAGCCGTGATCTCATTGAATCACAGAAATCACAGAAACCCCACAGTGCAGATAGAGGCCATTTCGGCCCATCGAGCCTGCACCGACGCATATCCCACCCGATCCCCGTAACCCCTACACCAACACATATCCCACCCTATCCCCGTAACCCCACGTATTTAATCCCCCTAACACTAAGGGTCAATTTATCATAGCCAATCAACCTAACCCGCACATCTTTGGACTGTGGGAGGAAACCGGAGCACCCGGAGGAAACCCACGCAAACACGGGGAGAATGTGCAAACTCCACACAGACAGTCGCCCAAGGCTGGATTCGAACTCGGGTCCCTGGCGCTGTGAGGCAACAGTGCTAACCACTATGCCACCGTGCTGCCCTGGCGGAGCAGGCTCGAAGGGCCGAATGGCGTACTCCTGCTCCTATCTTCTATGTATCTATGTATCTATGTGAATAATGCAGTTGAATGCCCGGTATCCTGGCAGCAGTCATGATGCCTTCATTCTGCAGCAGTCCGCTGCACCATTTATTTGAGGCACCACGACAAACCAAAAGGTGGCTACTGGGTGACAAGGGCTATCTGTTGATTAAATGGCTCATGACTCCTGTCTGCAACCCACGCACACGTGGGCAACATGGACACAATGAAAGCAGCACTCAACAGAGCATGTGTCAACATTCGTGGTGGTCTGCTGTATGTTGCACTACATGAGGGCACAGCCCTTGCCACCAGCAATACGGCGAGCAGCTGAGGAGCAGGAGGAGGAAGAGGAAAATGGAGGCAGAAGGCAACCCATACAGCCCCTTTCTGGCCGGGCTCTCCATGAACAACTGATCCAACTGCGATACCAGTAAACGCAACCGCACTTCCCCATTCACCAACAGTCCCACACCAGGTTTTAAATTAATATATTGCATCTGTGTTCACTATGGAGAAGGACGATGTAGGCATAGAAATCAGGCAGGGGGATTGTGATATACTTGAACAAATTAGTATTGAGAGGGAGAAGGTACTAACGGTTTTAGCGGGCTTAAAAGTGGATAAATCCCCAGGCCCTGACGGGATGTATCCCAGGCTGCTGTGTGAGGCAAGGGAGGAGATTGCAGGGGCTCTGACACAAATTTTCGGAACCTCTCTGGCCACGGGAGGTGCCAGAGGACTGGAGAACAGCTAACGTAGTACCATTGCTCAAGAAGGGTAGTAGGGATAAATCAGGGAATTAAAGGCCAGTGAGCCTAATATCAGTGGTTGGGAAATTATTGGAAAAAATTCTGATCAATTTGATTGAATTTTTCAAGGGGGTAACTAGGTGTGTGGGTGAGGGTAGTGCAGTTGATGTAGTCTACATGGACTTCAGTAAGGCTTTTGACAAAGTCCCACATGGGAGACTGGTCAAGAAGGTAAGAGACATGGGCCTAGAAATTCAGTTGGTAGCGCCAGCCGTTAGCGCCTTAGGAGGAGTAGATGTCGGGCGCTAGGCGGGTAGCGCCCGGGCGCAGCGCGAACTGCGCCTCGCCCCAACTTCACTAGAGATTTAGCGGCGGCGCAAAATCTTTGCGCGCGCTCAGCTGCGCGCGCAGATCATGACGTCATTTCCTCGTGCAACGCCTTTTGTGCGCCCCCAACCGGAACTTCAGTGGCACCGCCCCATTGTGTGCCTGGCGCCCCTAGCGACTGTTAGAGTGGAACGGTGCTCAGCCGATGCGGGGCGCGCAAATTAAAGGGCACTCCTCCTGCAATATAAAAGGCTGCCATTTCGCAGCACACCTTCTTGCGAAACGGATCTTTGGAGAGAGACCAAGGTAGATAGCTTTCTGCTTTGGCCCAACACTCGGACAGGTACTTCTGGCTTCAGGCCACAGCTTTCCACTAGTCTTTGCCTTCATTGACATCTCATTGTTAGCCAGCATATTATGGGGGTTGCAATGGGTGTCAACGCTGGCTTACTCAATTACATCCAAAGGGCTCACAGACGCCGTGAGAGAGTGGCAGCCCTGGCTAGATGGAGAGGGGGCAACAGGCGTCGGCAAAGGAGGCCTTACCCACCCAGGGTATACCGCCAGCAGTTCTCCTATCTCAACATGTCTGAGGAGCAGTGTGTTCGGAGGCTGCGATTCAGAAGGGACGTGGTCACAGAGATCTGCCAGCTGCTTGGCGGTGATCTGCAGCCACAGCTGAGGAGCAGGACGTCTCTGTTGGTGGCAGTGAAGGTGACGGTGGCTCTCAACTTCTATGCCACTGGCTCCTTCCAATCCGTTACTGGGGACATTGCCAACATCTCCCAGTTCGCCGTGCATTGCTGCATCCGCCAGGTCACCAATGCCCTTTTCAAAAGGAGACGTCAGTTCATCTCCTTCTCCATGGCCCTTGCCAAGCAGCAACAGCGTGCAATGGGCTTTGCAGCATTCACGGGCTTCCCCATGGTGCAGGGCACCATTGACTGCACGCATGTGGCTTTGCGGGCACCTCTGGAGAATGCCGAGGATTACCGCAACCGGAAGGGCTACCATTCGCTGAACGTACAGCTGGTGTGTGACCACAGGCAGCTCATCCTAGCTGTCAATGCCCGCTTTCCAGGCAGCAGCCACGATGCCTTCATCCTGCGACAGACTTCTGTGGCAGACATGTTCCAGGCACAGCCTCACCCACGAGGATGGCTTATCGGGGACAAAGGCTATCCTTTGTGTACCTGGCTGATGACCCCGCTCCGTGCGCCCAGCACCCCTGCTGAAGAGGGATACAACGAGAGCCATCAAGCGACCAGGAACATCATCGAACAAACAATCGGCATCCTGAAGCAACGGTTCCGCTGTCTGGATCGTTCCGGTGGAGCCCTCCAGTATTCGCCGGAGTGAGTCTCCCATTTCGTGGTCGTTTGCTGCATGCTGCACAACCTGGCTATCCGCAGGACTCAGCCACTGCCACCACAGATTGGAGGACCACCTGAGGAGGAGGAGCAGGAGGAGGAGGAGGAGGACCAGCACAGGAGGGAGGCAGAAAGTGCAAGGGCTGCCCGTCGCCGGCTTATTGAACGTCGGTTCTAGGCCCCCTCTCAGGGACTGGCTTGTGCCAATGTCAGCAGATGAATGTAGCCGCTCCACAAGCCCTCAGCCGAGCAGGGCGACCAGGACTTAATCAAAAAACCATGCACACTGCAATTTAACAACAATAATTTATTGAAAACCTCTGCCCTTCCCACATTACATGCTCATGTGGAGAAGCCCCCTCCAAAAACACAAAACTACCAGTCTCGGCCTTACAAAAAGAAAGAAAGACACCAGTCTCGGCCTTACACAAAAACAACTGCACCAGTGTCAGCCTTACAACAAGCACCAGGCATTTGTGCATACCTCTACTTTTTGCCCTGCGAGGGCGATGCCTTGCGCATCCTTGCCTGGCCCCTGCCCGCCCTGCTGCTCCTCCTCAATGGGAGCCCAGTGGCTGCAGCAAGGCTGGGGGAAGGCTGCTGAGGGGCAGATGGCGAGACGGCAGATGCCCTTGGGGGTCGGCCTGCACCAGCTCTGGCCTTGGAGTGTCCGGCTGCTGACTGCTCCAACTCTGGCTGGGCGGCAGCAGTCTGTCCAGCAGCTCGTGGCAGCTGCAATGGCGGAGTGGCAGTGTCGGCTGCAGGAATGGTGGCAACCTGGCAGATCGCAGGTGCTCGCTGGTCGCCTGACACATTGGCACTCGAACGGGCCAGCACTGCAGCATGCGCAGCAAACAGCTGAAGGACAGACTGCTGGGCTGCTGCTGCGCGGCGAGTGCCCTGGTGATGCCTGGCTGATCCAGCGAGGGTGGCAGCAGTTAGTGCCCGTGTGGCCCTGGTCTGTGTCCGCATGACACCAGCCAGTGAATGGACGACACGACTGAGCACTTGGCTAGAAGCCGACTGTGCTGCCGCGAAGTCCTGCAGACTCCTGGCCTGTGTTGCCGCGATGTCCTGCAGACTCCTGGCCTGTGCTGCATTGAATTGTTCCAGATTCCTGGCCTGTGCTGCACTGAATTGTTGCAGACTCCTGGCCTGTGCTGCCCCGAATTCCTGCACACTCCTTGCCAGTGACTCTATGGAGTCAGGCATCCTTGCCACTGCAGCCATGAGCTCAGTGTGCCTGCGCTCAGCCTGGACGGCCATTTCCTCTAGGAGGCGCACCACCTCTGCGCTGACCGTCGCAGGACTGGAGGCCGCACTCACCCTCTGGGGAGAAGTCCGCCGAGCTTCCCCACCCCTCCCGCGTTGCTGCAGGCCGCTGGGCCCCGGAGCTTCACTCTCCTCCGACCCTTCCCCCCGGCTCCCCTCCAGGGAAGACGTGTCCCCTACATCACCATGGGCTGGAGCGGCTGAGGGTGGCACTGATGGGCCGGCTTCCTCTTCCTCCTCCTCGTCTTCCGAAGGGCTGACAGTGGCAGCTTGAGGGCCCGCCTCCTCACCTGGCGATTCACCATCTGAAAGCAGGAAGGCACAAGAGTAGCTTTAGAGTGAGGACAGGGCGGCAGCGAGGGAGGCATGAGTGGTGCCATTCACCGCATTGGTCGGACAGTGGCAAAGGATGCTGATCTGATGCGCAAGTGGAACGAGAGAGGTCCAAAAGGTGATGCCCTTACCATTGGTGCCCAGAACAGGGTCGGCATCTCCACTGGCGACAGGGCCAATCAGCCGGCCTCCCATAATGCGCTCCACACGCTGGTCGAGGTCGGATAGCTCTTTGAGGTCAGGATGGCCTCCCCGGTCTCAGTTCAGTTGCGCCGGTTGTGCGCAACCTTGGCCTGCAAGAGAAAGGACGGCCTCTAAGTACACTGTGAAGCCCTGATCTTGTCTGCACTGCCTCCCATGGTCGAATAGCTTGGACAGTGTGTAGCCCTGATCTTGTCTGCACTGTCTCCCATGGTCGAATAGCTTGGACAGTGTGTAGCCCTGATCTTGTCTGCACTGCCTCCCATGGTCGAATAGCTTGGACAGTGTGTAGCCCTGATCTTGTCTGCACTGCCTCCCATGGTCGAATAGCTTGGACAGTGTGTAGCCCTGATCTTGCCTGCACTGCCTCCCATGGTCGAATAGCTTGGACAGTGTGTAAAGTGCTGAATGTGCAATTGATTTTCATGCCAGTCCCATAGCTGCTGGATGAGGGCTGGCCATTAGGGCTTTCAGGTCCCTTTGCCCATAATGTGAGGTGCACATGCAATGATGAGGAGGACACTGGAAAGGGTACTCACCCTGACAACCCGAGTGAGGTCGTTGAACTTCTTCCGGCATTGCACAGGAGTCCTGGCAACCACGCTGTTGGAAGACACCCTGTTGGACACCTCCCTCCAGGCTTTCCGGTAGGCGCTGGGCAGCGGCCTCTTGCCACCTTCTGGGAACAAAACATGGCGCCTGCGCTCCACTCCGCCAACCAGCATCCTCAGGTCACCGTCGCTGAAGCGCTGCGCTCTCTCCCTGGCCTTCTCCATAGTCCTGGGCGTTGTACAGGTGAAGCTGAAGTGGTCAGGCCTAGGTTGAGGGCTGCAGCATGCAGGGCGCGGCAGGCAAACAAATCCACCCTCCCCCTTTAAGAGATGACCGGTGCCAGAGTGTCTGCCGTCAATCAAGAACTCGCCGCACCTGCGCTGCGCCCGGCCTCGGGGCTATCGCTCAGCACCGCCGGCTTAGCGCCTAAAGATAGTCGTGCATCGCCTGTTTTAGCGCAGCAGCAACCTCTTGGGGCGATGCGACTGAATATCGGCGAAGGGGGCGCGAATTTGCGCCGGGCGCAAACTTTAGCGGCCGCCCGACTTTACCGCCCCAAAAGTGGCTATACTGAATTTCTAGGCCATGGGAGCCAGGGCAATTTGACACATTGGATCCAAAATTGGCTTAGTGGCAGGAGGCAGAGGGTCATGATCGAAGGTTGTTTTTGTGACTGGAAGCCTGTGTCCAGTGGTGTACCGCAGGGATCAGTGCTGGGTCTTTTGCTGCTTGTAGTGTACATTAATGATTTAGATATGAATGTAGGAGGTATGATCAGTAAGTTCGCAGATGACATGAAAATTGGTGGAGTGGTAAATAGCTAGGAAGGAAGTCTCAGGCTACAGGATGATATAGACGGAATGGTTAGATGGGCAGAACAGTGGCAAATGGAATTTAACCCTGAAAAGTGTAAGGTGATGCATTTTGGGAGGACTAACAAGGCAAGGGAATACACAGTGAATGGTAGGACCCTAGGAAGGACAGAGGATGAGAGGGACCTTGGTGTGCATGTACATAGATCCCTGAAGGCAGCAGGACAGGTAGATAAGGTGGTTAAAAAGGCATATAGGATACTTGCCTTCATTAGCTGAGGCATAGAATATAAGAGCAGGGAGGTTATGATGGAGCTGTACAAAACATTAGTTAGGCCACAGCTGGAATAATGTGCGCAGTTCTGGTCACCACACTATAGGAGGGATGTGATTGCATTGGAGAAGGTGCAGAGGAGATTCACCAGGATGTTACCTGGGCTGGAACGCTTCAGCTATGAAGAGAGACTGGACAGGCTGGGGTTGTTTTCCTTAGAGCAGAGAAGGCTGAGGGGGGACCTGATTGAGGTGTACAAAATGATGAGGGGCATAGATAGGGTAGATAGAAAGGAACTTTTCCCCTTAGTAGAGGGGTCAATAACCAGGGGGCATAGTTTCAAGGTAAGGGGCAGGAGGTTTAGAGGGGATTTGAGGAAAAACTTTTTCACCCAGAGGGTGGTTGGAATCTGGAACTCACTGCCTGAAAAGGTGGTAGAGGCAGGAACCCTCACAACATTCAACAAGCATTTAGATGAGCACTTGAAACGCCGTAGCATACAAGGCTATGGACCAAGTGCTGGAAAATGGGATTAGAATAGACAGGGCTTGATGGCCAGCGCGGACACGATGGGCCGAAGGGCCTCTTTCTGTGCTGTATAACCTTCCCTCTGTTACTGACCATCATAGCATCTGCATGGCCACAATGCAAAAATAAAAGCCAACACAAAATAAACATTGCAAACCAAATTTATAAATTAAACCATGCCATATTGGATACAAATGTCAACTAATTATCCGTGTGCATTCCCTTAGTGCCTGTCTTCCATGTGCCTTTGCCTGTCCCTGTGCTCCTATGCAGTGCTACCCCAGTGGCTGCAGCATGGCTGGTGAAAGACTGCTGACTTTCAGTGGGGGAGACTGCAGATGGCCTTAGAGGATGACCTTGAGCAGCTCTGGGCCTAGAAGGCCCGGCTTTGGACTGCACCATCTTGGCATGGGCGGCCGCAGACTGGGTAGGCTGGCTGACTGGCAACAGCAAGGGTACTGGTGGAGTGGCAGTGGTGGGAGGACGAATGCTGTCATCCTGAGAGAGGACAGCGGGTTTGTGCTCCACGGAGCCACTGCCACTACCCCGGGGCATCGCCTCAGCAATCCGAGTAACCTGTTGAAGGACAGATTGCTGGACTGCAGTGACACCCTGCAAGCCCCTTTGAACACTGGTATCCCCGGCCATGATGGCAGCAGTCTGAGCTTGCATGACTTCAGTCTGAGCTTCCACTGCACCCAGATGTCGGGTGGCTTCTGCCTGTTTTGCAATGGAAGCTGAGACATCAGCCATCAGATGCTGCATCGTGGTTGGGTCCACAAGTGCACTAATGGTGTTGGCCACCACTTCCATGCTGGAAATCATGGGCTCCAAGCTCTGCACAAAGCCCTGTGCCAAGTTGGTGCTGGACTCCTCCATGCTCCTCGACATTTCACTCAGGCTTTCTGGCAGGCCTGTCAATGCACCAAGCATTTCATTGTGCACACCCATCTATAGGCCACCCTATCTGAGTCCTGTGCAGCAAAACTCGTGTGCGACCTCGCCCTCCGGGGAGCTGGCACCTGCGCCACCCTTGCCCCCCTGCCCTGGCTGTAGGCCACTCGTGCCCGGTGTCTCACCACGTGCAGATCCCACCTCTAAGCTATCCTCTAAACTTCACGCAGTGTCAGTTTCTGAGCTGATGGCTGCGAGTGTGAAATCGAGTGACAGTCTTTCTTTCTCATCACTGTCTTCTTCCTCTTCTACCTGTTGCTCTTCCACCGCTGCCTGGCCAGGCTGCAGTTCTTGGGTCTCTGAAAGGAGAAAGGCACAAAGGTAGGGTTGTGGTGGGAGGGGGGAAATTAAGAGGTGCATGCTTACACCATCTGTAGCTTGTAAATCAGAAGAGATTGTAGGATCAGGGTGAATTGGGAAGGAGGATTAGGAATGGGGATATTGTGATCTTCTATCATTTCAGCCCTGACGCAGGCCACAGTCTCAGTGATGTCCGCTGCTCCAATGATAGCAAGCACCATCTCCTCCATGGTGCTGCGCCTGTCCCACAGCAGTTAGCTCATGCTGCCTCCGGTTATGTGCCACCTTATCCTCCAAGAGAGAGGGAAGTGTGTCAGTGAGTGCGGTGCAATCTGTTTGGGTGATGTGGAGGAAATTGCAGCTCAAACAAGATTTGATGCCAGACAGGCAATCTGACAACACTGAGACAGCGGAAGGATGGCAAGAGATGGTGGATAGATAGAGCTGAATGTTGTCAGCATTCTTGTGGAAGCTGATCACACGTCTTGGTATTATGATGCTATAAGGTAGCATGTAGATGATGAAGAGGAGGGAACCAAGGATAGACATTCAAGGGACTCCAAAGGTAATGGTGCAGGGACAGGAGGAGAAGAGCTTGCTTGGGATTGCCCCGTCTATGCCCCGTCTATGACTGGATAGGTAAGAGTGGAACCAAGTGAGGCCAGTCGTACTGAGCTGGACAAAGGAGGAGAGGCATTGGAGGAGGACGGTGTGGTCAGCCATGTCGAAGGCTGCAGAGAAATTGAGAAGGGAAAATGCAGCAGTCACAGAGCATGTAATTTGTGACTTTGGTTAGGGCCATTTCAATGCTGTGGCAGGGTGCAGAAACTTGATTGAAAATTCAAACAGAGAGTTGCAGGAAAGATGGGCACGGATTGGGGTGGCGGCAACATGTTCAAGGACTTTGAGAAGAAAGCGAGATTAGAGATAGGCTGGCAGTTCACATGGACAAAGGGATCAAGGGTGGTTTTTTGAGCAGGGGGATGATGGTGACAGTTTTGAAAGGGAGGGGAACAGTGCCTGAGGAGAGGCAATCATTTACGATATCATCCAGCATGTGGACCAATAAGGAAAATTGAGTGGTCAGCAGTTTAATAGGAATAGGATCAAGGGAGCAGAAGGTGGGTCTCATGGACAAGATGAGCATAAGGGGAGACTGGAGAAAAACTAAAGAAAGACATGGGATCAGGGCTCGGGCGAGGGGAAGCTTGGGAGAGATTTGGCTAGGCGGGAAAGGAGAAGGCGAGCGGGGGGGTGGGGGGGGGGGTAGCAGCAGAGGCAGCTGAATGGATGGTCTCAATCTTAGTGACAAAGAAAGTCCATGAGCTCCTTGCATTTGTTATGACTATGCATGAAACATCACTTGCTTTACAATGTGGCATTTTTTTAGAAGTGTTTGCTAATGTTTTGTCATGCCGTTCAAATTATTGGTTATGCCACACACAAATTTCTTGATTGAAACTCAACAGTAGTAATCTCAGGATTACTCCCAGTCCCACATGCTAGTGAGTATAGGAATAGTAGGATAAGACTGGTTAATGCGTAACTTGGAAAATGGTGTAGTAGGGAGGACTTCAGATTCCTGGGGCATTGGGTTCTGTTCTGGAGCTTGAGGGACCTGTTCAACATGGAGGTTGTACTTCATCAGAACTGGGACCAATGTCCTCACGGGTAGGTTAACTAGTGCTGTGGGTGAGGGTTTAAACTAATTTGGCAGGGGGATGAGCACCAGGATGAAACATTAGAAAGGAAATACAAGATGCACTGAGGACTGGGAGAGACAAATAGCACTAGAGTAAAGAATAGTTCAGAAATAGGAGGGATCAGACAAGGGGCAAATGTGAACCAGTATAAAATGGGTGTAGAGTGCATGTGTGTAAACGCATGGAGTGTGGTAAATAAGGTTGGTGAGCTGCAGGCACAAGACACCACATGGGACTTCCTGTGTCCCCGATGATCATGTGTGCGGGAAGTGTATCCAGCTGCAGCTACTGGCAGACCGCATTGCGGCGCTGGAGCTGCGAATGGATACATACTGGAGCATTCGCGATGCTGAGGACATTGTGGAAAGCATGAGTTGGTCACACCGCAGGTAAAGGCTGCACAGGCAGGAAGGGAATGGGTGACCACCAGGCAGAGTAGTAGGCGCAGGCAGGTAGTGCAGGGGTCCCCTGTGACCATCCCCCTCTCAAACAGATATACCACTTTGGGTATTGTTGGGGAGGGTGGCTTATCGGGGGAAGGCAGCAGCAGCCAACTTCCTGGCACCATGGGTGGTTCTGCTGCACAGGACAGGAGGAAAAAGAAGGGTAGAGCTATAGTAATAGGGGATTCTATTGTAAGGGGAATAGATAGGCGTTTCTATGGCCGCAAACGAGACTCCAGGATGGTATGTTGCCTCCCTGGTGCAAGGATCAAGGATTTCTCAGAGCAGCTGCAGAGCATTTTGGAAGGGGAGGATGAACAGCCGGTTGTCGTGGTGCGTATAGGTACCAACTATATAGGTAAAAAATGGGATGAGGTCCCAAAAGCTGAACATAGGGAGTTAGGAGGTAAATTAAAAAATAGGACCTCAAAGGTAGTAATCTCAGGATTGCTACCAGTGTCACGTGCTAGTCAGAGTAGAAATAGAAGAATATTTCAAATGAATACATGACTAGAGGAATGGTGCAAGGGGGAGGGGTTCAAATTCCTGGGACACTGGAACCGGTTCTGGGGGAGGTGGGACCAGCACAAACTGGACGGTTTGCACCTGGGCAGGACCGGGACTGATGTCCTAAGGGGAGTGTTTGCTAGTGCTCTGGGGGAGGGTTTAAACTAAAATGGCAGGTGGTTGGGGATGTGAGCAGAGAGACAGAGGAAAGGGAAACAAGGATAGAAGCAAAAGACAGGAAGGAGAAAAGCAAAGGTGGCAGTCAGAGAAATCAAGGGTTTAATTCAATTATGGCCACAGTAAATAATAATTCTAAAAGGTCTAAAAGTGTTCAAAAAACAAGCCTGAAGGCTTTGCGTCTTAATGCGAGGAGTATTCGTAATAAGCTGGATGAATTAGCTGCGCAAATTGAGGTAAACAGATATGATATGATTGGGATTACGGAAACATGTCTCCAGGGTGACCAAGATGGGAGCTCAACATCCAGGCGTATTCAATGTTCAGGAAAGACAGGCAAAAAGGAAAAGGAGGTGGGGTAGCATTGCTGGTTAAAGAGGGGATTAACACAATTGTAAGGAAGGCTATTAGCTCTGATGATGTGGAATCTGTATGGGTAGAACTGAGAAATACCAAGGGCAGAAAACGTTAGTGGGAGTGGTATACAGACCCCCAAAAAGTAATGCGGAGGTTGGGGATGGCATTAAATGGGAAATTAGAGACGTGTGCAATAAGGACACAGCAGTTATCATGGGTGACTTTAATCTACATATAGATTGGGCTAACCAAATTAGTAACAATACTGTGGAGGAGGAATTCCTGGAGTGTATATGGGATAGTTTCCTGGACCAATATGTCAAGGAACCAACTAGAGACCAGGCCATCTTAGACTGGGTATTATGTAATGAGAAAGGATTAATTAGCAATCTTGTTGTGCGAGGCCCCTTGAGGCGGAGCGATCATAATATGATAGAATTCTTCATTAAGATGGAGAGTGAAGTAGTTGACTCAGAGACTAGGGTCCTGAATTTAAATAAAGGAAACTACTATGGTATGAGGCGCGGGTTGGGTAGGATTGATTGGAGAATGTTACTCAAAGGGTTGACGGTGGATAGGCAATGGCAAACATTCAAAGATCGCATGGGTGAACTACAGAATTTGTTCATCCCTGTTTGGCATAAAAATAAAACAAAAAAGGTGACTCAACCGTGGCTAACAAGGGAAATTAGGGATGGCATAAGATCCAAGGAGAGGACATATAAATTGACCAGAAAAAGCAGTAAACCTGAGGATTGGGAGCAGTTTAGGATTCAGCAAAGGATGACAAAGGGATTAATTAAGAGGGGGAAAATAGAGTATGAGAGTAAGCTTTCAGGGAACATAAAAACTGACTGTAAAAGCTTTTATAAATATGTGAAGAGAAAAAGATTGGTGAAGTCAAGCATAGGTCCCTTGCAGTCAGAATCAGGGGAATTTATAATGGAGAACAAAGAAATGGCAGACCAATTAAATACATACTTTGGTTCTGTCTTCACAAAGAAGGACACAAATAAACTCCCACAGATGTCGGGGAACATAGGGTCTAATGAGAGGGAGAAACTTAATGCAATCAGTATTTGTAGGGAAACGGTGTTCGGGAAATTGACGGGATTGAAGGCCGATAAATCCCCAGGGCCTGATAATCTACATCCTAGGGTACTTAAGGAAGTGGCCCTAGAAATAGTAGATGCATTGCTGGTCATCTTCCAAAATTCTATAGACTCTGGAACAGTTCCCATGGATTGGAGGGTAGCTAATGTTACCCCACTGTTCAAAAAAGGTGGTAGAGAGAAAACGGGAATTATAAACCAGTAAGCCTGACATCGGTAGTGGGGAAAATGCTAGAGTCCATTATAAAAGATGTAATAGCAGAGCACTTGGAAAACAGTGACAGGATCGGACAAAGTCAACATGGATTTACAAAAGGTAAATCGTGCTTGACTAATCTACTGGAATTTTTTGAGGGTGTAACTGGTAAAATAGATAAGGGAGAACCAGTGGATGTGGTGTATTTGGACTTTCAGAAGGCTTTCGATAAGGTCCCACATAAGAGATTAGTCTGTAAAGTTAAGGCACATGGGATTGGGGGCAAGGTACTGACTTGGATAGAGAACTGGTTGGCAGACAGGAAGCAAAGAGTTGGAATAAACGGGTCTTTTTCCGAGTGGTAGGCAGTGACTAGTGGGGTACTGTAGGGATCGGTCCTAGGACCCCAGCTATTCACAATATATATTAATGATCTAGACGAGGGAACTAGATGTAATATCTCCAAGTTTTCAGATGACACAAAGCTGGGTGGATGTGTGTGCTGTGAGGAGGATGCCGAGAAACTCCAGTATGATTTGGACAGGTTGGGTGATTGGGCAGATGCAGTATAATGTGGATAAATGCGAGGTTATCCACTTTGGTGGCAAAAACAGGAAGGCAGATTATTATCTGAATGGCAATAGATTGGGAGAAGGGGAAGTGCAACGAGACCTGGGTGTCCTTGTGCACCAGTCGCTGAAGGTAAGCATGCAGGTGCAGCAGGCAGTTAAGAAGGCAAATGGTGTGTTGGCCTTCGTAGCGAGAAGGCAAATGGTATGTTGGCCTTCGTAGCGAGAGGGTTTGAGTACAGGAACAAGGATGTCTTGCTGCAGTTGTACAGGGCCTTGGTGAGACCACACCTTGAGTATTGTGTGCAGTTTTGGTCGCCTTATCTGAGGAAGAATGTTCTTGCTATGGAGGGAGTGCAGCGAAGATTCACCAGACTGATACCTGGGATGGCAGGAATGACGTATGAGGAGAGATTGGGTTGATTGGGCTTATATTCTCTGGAGTTGAGAAGAATGAGAGGAGATCTCATTGAAACTTATAAAATTCTAACAGGACTAGACAGACTAGATGCAGGAAGGATGTTCCCGATGGCAGGGGAGTCCAGAACCAGGGTTCACAGTCTAAAGATAAGGGGTAAGCCATTTGGGACAGAGATGAGGAGGAATTTCTTCACCCAGAGAGTGGTGAACATGTGGAATTCTCTACCACAGAAGACAGTTGAGGCCAATTCATTAAATATATTCAAGAAGGAGTTAGATATATTTCTTAAGGCTAAAGGGATCAAGGGATATGGGGAGAAGGTGGGACAGGGTACTGAGTTTGGATGATCAGCCATGATCTCATTGAATGGTGGAGCAGGCTCGAGGGGCCGAATGGCCTACTCCTGCTCCTATCTTCTATGTTTCTATGCAAATAGTGAAAGTGTAGTCAAAGGAAGGGTGGGCCGATTAGGAAGCCAAAAAGAGATACTCTTGTGAATGCAGAGGGCTTGGCTGAGGTACTAAATGAGTACTTTGCATCTGTCATCACTAGAGAAGAGGATGCTGCCAATGTAGCAGTAAAGGAGAAGGAAGTAGCGATATTGGATAGGATAAAAATAGATAAAGAGGAGGTACTTAAAAGGTTGGCAGTCCTCAAAGTAGAAAAGTCACCCGGTCTGGATGGGATGCATTGCAGGTCACTGAGGGAGGTAAGGGTGGAAATTGCGGTGGCACTGGCCACAAACTTCCGATCCTCCTTGGATAGGGGGGTGTTGCCAGAGGACTGGAGAATTGCAAATTTTGCACCCCTGTTTAAAAAAGGGAGCGGGATAAACCTGGCAACTACAGGCCAGTCAGCTTAACGTTGGTGGTGGGGAAACTTTTAGAGACAATAAACTGGGACAAAATTAATTGGCATTTGGAAATGTATGGGCTAATAAATGAAAGTCAGCATGGATTTGTTAAAGGCAAATCGGCTCTGACTAACTTGATTTAATTCTTTGATGAAGTAACTGAGAGGGTGAATGAGGGCAATGCAGTTGATTCTGAGTATATGGACTTTCAAAAGGCGTTTGACAATGTAGCACATAATAGACTTGTTAGCAAACATAAAATCCATGGGATTAAAGGACAGTAGCAGCATGGATACAAAATTGGTTAAGGGACAGAAGACAGAGACTAGCGGTGAACGGTTGTTTTTCAGACCAGAGGGAGGAATACAGTGGTGTTCCCCAAAGGTCGGTTTAGGACACCTGCTCTTCTTGATGTATATTAATGACCTGTCAAATTAGTTTAAACCCTCCCCAAAAGCACCAGTTAACCTTTCTGGAAGAGCATCATTTCAAAGTTTGCAGATGATACAAAACTCGGAAATGTAGTAAACAATTAGGAGGATACACCCACCAGCTGGGAAGGCTGTGCATCCCACTACAGCATCTGAATGGACCACCAATTGGATGTTAATTGAAATTATTAACATTTACTGTCTGAACCATCAAAAATTGCACTTGACCTAAGCTAATAAATGTGATGCTAGGAGTTAGTTATAGTGAAGGGTGGGCAATGGAAAGTAAAACTAAAGAGCATGGACCACAGTGTTTTCAGAAGCCCAGTTGCTTATCTTACCCAGACAATTCCTCACATATAAAGATGGCACAAAATCTCTTCTTTTGACTACATAAAGGTGCTAAAAGGCTTGTATCATGATTACACCCATGGGCAAATTTAGCACCTTGCGCTCCCAATGGGAATTGTACTTTAAGGGAGTGTGGTTTGGAGATAAGGCAACAGCATTGAAGCGACGCTCCTCCAATCTTGCTGGGAGCACTGAATTTATCCTGTAAAATCAACACACTGTCTACAATTGTATAAAGTGTCTAGGATTTACGTCAAAATATCAATGATTGTGACAAAATTAAAGTTTCACATTACAATAAAGAGTCCACAAAGCACCAAATAAATCTTATCTGGCCTGACCATATGAATACCAAACATTTCAAACTTTAACATGGGAGACACCACCGCCTCAGACTCAAAGGTAAGCGTATATTTTAACCATCAACCCATAATATCAATATAATTGCTTGTGATGCCTTTCTCAGTTGCTTGCTAGTATTGATTTGTAAAGTCAGGAAGTAAATATTTTGAAAGTTCTGTGCCTTATTCCTCAATGCACTCAAGCTATGTAAGTTAGTCTGTGCTTTTCTGGAAACTGCAACAGTTATTCTGTATTTCTAGTGCATGTGTAGTTCAACAGAACTGACGAAACAGTGCCCTTCTTGTCTTGACATATAAGTTGTCTTCATCCAGATTGGCAGAATTCAACTCTGAAGCAATTACCATCCTGTAGGATAATAGCAAGGCACAAGAGGCAGTCAAACTATCTCACAGGGGATACCAACAGAAAGATGTCATATAGCAAGAAGCAATGCAGCTGTTCATCTGCCACTGGACCTTCCACAGGACTCTCTGAAGGTTATAGTTTACAAACCAGAGATGTCTGCAAATAAAAAAACAGGGCATATCGGCCATATGAGATGGGTGCTGGCTCTCTGACACCCCAGCAATATCTCAGATGGTGCTAGAAGACAATATCTGCCTGCCTCTTCATTGTAAATACCAGTGTAAGGTCTGGTAACACCCAGATCATACCCTGATGGGTAGCCTTCTTACATGGCCACCTTGCATAATAATGTGATATAATTGGACTGGAAATAATTGACAGCAACAGCTTGCCTTTCGAGTTAACCTTCTCACCACACTGATGCAAAACCAATTAATCTCCTCCATGTTGCTCTCAAAGTTGCAACTCAGATTTCCCTTGATGCTTCTGTGTGGAGGTCACTATCCAGTTGTCCTGTGGCTGTGGTGACCCTCAATGAGGGACTGCTCTTGGCAACCATAACATTTTAAAGCTATGACCAGAACACAGCTTGTGGCATAATAGCGCACCTTATTGCAGGAATATTGTTGCTTCATAGTCTATAGACTCTGGAACAGTTCCCATGGATTGGAGGGTGGCTAATGTTACCCCACTATTCAAAAAAGGTGGTAGAGAGAAAACGGGGAATAATAGATCGGTAAGCCTGACATCGGTAGTTGGGAAAATGCTAGAGTCCATTATAAAAGATGTAATAGCAGCGCACTTGGAAAACAGTGACTGGATCGGACAAAGTCAACATGGATTTACAAAAGGTAAATCGTGCTTGACTAATCTACTGGACTTTTTTGAGGATGTAACTGGTAGAATAGATAAGGGAGAACCAGTGGATGTGGTGTATTTGGACTTTCAGAAGGCTTTCGATAAGGTCCCGCATAAGAGATTAGCGTGTAAGGTTAAGGCACATGGGATTGGGGGCAAAGTACTGAATTGGATAGAGAACTGGTTGGCAGACAGGAAGCAAAGAGTTGGAATAAACGGGTCTTTTTCTGAGTGGTAGGCAGTGACTAGTGGGGTACCACAGGGATCGGTCCTAGGACCCCAGCTATTCACAATATATACCGACTACCGGCTACCGACCATAGAGCACATATACCAGAAACGCTGTTTACGGAGGTCACGGTCCATCATCAAAGACCCTACCCACCCCAGCCACAGTCTGTTTGCCCTCCTGCCATCTGGGAGACGCTACAGATGCATTCGCACCCGTACGACCAGATTTAGGAACAGCTTCTTTCCCAGGGCTGTCATCCTATTGAACTCCACAAATAAACTCTAAAGCCTGCACATCTGCCAATGCACTTTATTATGGTTATGTTTATGTTAATGTATTACAAGCCAAATGTATGTTGATAGTTTAAATGTCTTAATCTAAATGTACACTCTCGGGAGCCGCAAGCCTACATTTCGTTGTAGAGCACTTGTGCACTAACAATGTCAATAAAGTTGATTATGATTATTATGATTATGATTATATATTAATGATCTAGACGAGGGAACTAGATGTAATATCTCCAAGTTTGCAGACGACACAAAGCTGGGTGGACATGTGTGCTGTGAGGAGGATGCCGAGAAACTCCAGTATGATTTGGACAGGTTGGGTGATTGGGCAGATGCATGGCAGATGCAGTATAATGTGGATAAATGCGAGGTTATCCACTTTGGTGGCAAAAACAGGAAGGCAGATTATTATCTGAATGGCAATAGATTGGGAGAAGGGGAAGTGCAACGACACCTGGGTGTCCTTGTGCACCAGTTGCTGAAGGTAAGCATATAGGTGCTGTAAAGTCTGTGGGTTGTGCAGTTAATAAATACACAGACTTCAGAAGTAACAAACAAACAGGTCTTTACTATTCGAAGGTCAGGGCGAATCTACCCCAGCAATCCTGCCACAACACTTATATACTGGTGTGGTCACTATCGGTATTACAGTATACAGAAGCCAACAAGTAGTGCCACCCCTAAAGTAGTTCTCTTAAAGGTGAACGGTTACATACAATAGTTTCCTTAAAGGTAGACGGGTACATACACTACAATCCTCCCTTTTTAGCTTTCAACATACTAAGTCCATAGTGAACATACATTCTAACATATATACAGGTTTATGTAAGACAGTTCATAGATTCAGTCTTTCTGGGGGTTTCCGGATTCTGTCCGGATAACGCCGCAGTGGTGTCGTCATTTCAGGCGGGCTAGGAGGTGCTTCTGGCAAGTTCGATTCGGCTTGAAAAGCCGTGTCAGGTTCAGCTGACTCCAGTATCACTAGATCGGAAGTAGGTGTTCTGGGTATCTCAGTCTCAACCTTACCCGGAGAAAGTGGTGAAGTCGGTTGCCCATTTGTGGCGGACCCTATGATTTGGTCAACATGACGCCTTATTATATTGTCTCCAATGTCCACAGTGTACATCAACGGCCCCAGCCTTTTCCCAATAGTTCCAGGCTGCCATTTCTCAGTACGGTAGTCCCGGGCCAAAACTCGTTGACCGATCTGGAAAGATCTAGTGACCCTGTCGTTCATGCCCTGGAATTGCCGGTTCTCTACGTCTCTTCTGACGTTTGGTTTTAGTAAATCCAGCCGGCATCTTAGGCGTCTATTACAAAACCTCATTGCGGGAGTTTGATTTGTGACCGCATGTGTTGCATTTCGGTATGCCAACAAAAAGCTATCCACCTTATGTTGTAGGCTTATGTTTTCATTACTCATGGCCTTTACGGCCTTCTTGAAGGTCTGGACAAACCTTTCAGCCAATCCATTGGAGGCGGGATGGTATGGGGCTGACGTGTAATGTTTAACCCCATTGCTCTTTAAGAACTTCTTGAATTCTTCGGACACAAATTGTGGTCCATTATCAGAACAGATCTGTTCCGGCAGGCCATTCCGAGCAAACATAGTCCTTAACACTGTGATGGTTTTTTCCGTCGTGGTGGTGGTCATCTTAGTTACTTCCGGCCACTTGGAGTAGGCATCCACCGCTATTAGAAACATCGAGTCCATAAATGGACCAGCAAAGTCGATGTGTACTCTTTGCCAAGGCGATGAGGGCCACTCCCATGGATGCAGAGGAGCCTGGGGTGGCGCGTTCTGAACCCTCTGACATCCTAGGCAGTTCTTCGTGATCTCCTCTATGTCTCCATCAATGCCTGGCCACCACACAAACGCTCTTGCTAGATTCTTCATCTTTACTCCACCCAGATGTCCTTCGTGCAGCTCCTTTAGCACTTTCTTTTGGAGTTTGGGTGGAATCACCACTCTAGATCCACACATCAGGGTTCCTCGACACACTGACAGTTGTTCTTTCTTCTGTGCAAATGCTTGCAGTGTTGGTTCGCTCTGTGCTGGCCACCCCTCCACCGTTACATCATAGACTCGTGAAAGAGTCGGGTCATTCCTTGTCTCATTCTCAATCATTGAGTTTGTTATCGGTAGACACTCCACTATGGATGAGTGGAACAACTCTACTGGGTCCACTATACTCGCTTCTTCTACCATCGGCAATGGCAAGCGGGACAACCCATCAGCATTTCCATGCTGTTTAGACCTTTTGTACTCAATTTCGTATTGGTGTGCCCCAAGTAACACGGACCACATTTGTAACCTTTGTGCTGTCATGGTGGAAACGGCCTTATTTGGGTTGAATATGGACACCAACGGCTGGTGGTCTGTCAGCAATGTGAACTTTTTACATTGTAGGTAATGGTTGAATTTCTTCACGCCCCACACAAGACTGAGGGCCTCCCGATCTATTTGGGCGTAATTTCGCTCCGCGGGTGTCAATGATCGGGACGCGAAAGCCACTGGCCTTTCCGAGCCATTTGGTAGCCTGTGCGAGAGTACTGCCCCAATTCCGTACGGGGAAGCATCGCAAGCTAGACGAAGGGGTAATGCTGGGTTGAAATGAGCCAACACTTCTTCAGAGGCAATCAACTCCTTGCTTCTGCGAAAAGCCTTTTTGCATTCTTCACTCCACTTCCATGGTGTTTCTTTCCGCAACAGGTCATTCAGCGGATGCAGCACCGTGGATAAATTTGGCAGAAACTTGTGATAGTAATTAATCAACCCCAAGAATGATCTTAACTGTGATACGTTTCCTGGAGCGGGGGCCTTCACGACCGCTTCTATCTTTTCAGGTGACTTATGCAGTCCCTCTCGGTCAATGACATGACCGCAGTATGAGATCCGTTTTTGGAAGAACTCACACTTCTTGCGATTAACCCGAAGGCCATACTCCTTCAACCTGGTGAGTACCAGTTTCAAATTCGTGAGGTGTTCTTCCTCATCTTTTCCCGTGATTAAAATGTCATCTAAGTAGCACTGCGTGCTTGGAATTCCTTGTAACACCTGTTCCATGGCCCTCTGCCAAATTGCTGGCGCCGAAGCTACCCCAAAGACCAGTCTATTGTAGCGATACAAGCCTCTGTGAGTGTTGATGGTGAGGTACTGGCGTGACTCTTCCTCGACCTCCATCTGTAGATATGCTTGAGCCAGATCTATTTTCGTGAAATGCTTCCCTCCAGCCAACGAAGCAAAGATATCTTCAATCCGCGGAAGCGGGTATTGTACCGTGTGAAGCACCAGATTCACAGTGATCTTGAAATCTCCGCAGATACGGACCTTCCCCGGTCCCCCTGGCTTATTACTTGGTGAGGACTTCATGACGGGAACAATGGGCGTGGCCCACTCACTCCAGTCCACTTTTGACAGAACCCCTGATCGTTCAAGTTCTTCCAGTTCTGCCTCCACAGCTGGTCGTATTGCGTAAGGTACCGATCTGGCCTTAAAAAACTTTGGGCTTGCATTTTCTGCAATCTTAACCTTTGCTTTAATTCCTCGCAGTGTTCCCAGTCCTTGCTGGAATACCTCCTTAGCTTCGTCCAATATTCTGGACAACCGTTCAGGTTTGACATCCTCTTTTTCGGAATCCACCGTCATGGTGTTTAGTGACTGCCAGTCCAACTTTATTTTTCGGATCCACTCCCATCCCAGAAGTGGTGGTCCTCCCTCAGGCAATACATACAGGTCCAACCGGTGATGGTCTTTATCCTTGTATCTCACCTTGACTTCTATCTTTCCGATGGGGAATACTTTGTGCCCCGTGTATGTCTGTAGTACTAGTTCCGTATCCCGTAGTGGAATATGCTTGAAATTTTTTTTATAGTCATGCTTATTCATGACCGTCAACGCCGATCCGGTGTCCACTTCCATTTTTACTTGGACCTTTGCAATCTGTAGCGTTATCCAGATAGTTTGTCGGTCAGCTTCATTGCTCACGTTGTGAATTCTCAGACTGTCCAGTCCTTTGCATTTGGAGTGTGAGACCGACTTCTGTTCCCTCAGACTCTTCTTAGTCACCTCTTGCACCTTCCCGTACCATTTTTGTAGTGACTCCTTATTGTTGTGCGTTGCTCCTGACCGGCATACCTTAGCTATGTGCCCGATCTTGCCACATTTCCTGCATTCTTGGTTTTTAAACCAGCATTGATTCTGGTCGTGTGTTGTCTTCCCACAACAGTAGCATTTTATTGTGCTCGAAGTAATTTGGTCCACCCCTAGTGCCGCCGCCTTTAGCTGCATTTCCGCCGTTCCTTTCGCTGCGGCTTCGTGCGATGCAGCTATGAGGACAGCCCTGTCCAGTGTGAGGTCATTTTCTTCCAGTAGTCGCTTCTGCGTTCCTTCTTTGGACAATCCGCATACGAACTTGTCACGCAGTGCCTCTGTCAGATTCCCTCTGAACTGGCAGTATTTCGCTAGCCTACACAGTTCGACCAAGTATTCCGCATTGCTTTCGTCTTTCCTCTGCGTCCTTGCGTAGAATTTGAATCGTTCAGCCAGCATCAACGGTGTGGGGTTCAAGTGATCCTTCAGCACTGCTACCATATCATCGAAAGTCTGATCTGCCGGTTTAGCTGGTGAGAGAAGATGTTTCAACAACCCGAATGTTTTCGCACCCATCATGTTAAGTAAGGTTAAAGCTTTTTCATCCTCAGCTATTTTGTTAGCCTTACAATGTATCTCAATACGTTCTACGTACGTGGCCCAGTCTTCTATCTCCGAATTGAACTCGTTGATGTCCGCCCGCTTAGGCATCTTCCTTTCCTCTTTAAGTATTCTTATTTATTTGTTTATTTCTAAGATGGCGGTTTTCCCGCGAAAATGGCGGTTTCCCGCTCTTTCCTTCTCGCCCCGCCCACTTCACTGGCGGTTTCCCGCTTCTGTCGTCTTCTCCGCCTAATGGCGGCTTCCCGCGTTTCTTCCCTGGTGGAAGGGGTACGCTTTCCCAACAGCGGACAGGTTCAGCCGCTGGGCTGGCTCTCGCACAGCTCCCCTTACTCGGCTCTGTCTTTTCCTCCCGCCCGCACGGCTCTACCGGCGCTGGGTACACCCCGTTAACGGAGGACAGTTCAGCCGCTGGACTGGCTCTCGCGCAGTCTCTCTCTCCGTACCCGGCTCTGTCGCTCTCTCTCCCGCACGTTCGGTTCTACCGGCCCTGGGTACCCCGTTGGTGGAGAACAGTTCAGCCGCTGGACTGGCTCTCGCACAGTCTCTCTCCCCTTGCTCGGCTCTGTCTCTCTCTCCCGCACGTTCAGTTCCACCAGCTCTGGGTACCCCGTTGGTGGAGAACAGCTCAGCCGCTGGACTGGCTCTCGCGCAGTCTCTCTCTCCTTGCTCGGCTCTGTCTCTCTCTCCCACCCGCACGGTTCCTGTTCGCCTCCCAGCCCTCTCGCAGACCGGTATTTCCCTCCCCGGCTGCGGCTGGGTTTCTCTTCCCGCGCCTACTCCCAGTCTCAGCGCTTCGTGGCTGCGGTCGCTGCCCGGCTTTTCCCGCCGATCGAGGTCCGACTGTCTCACGACGCCGTTGGACCCGACTTTCTGACCGGCTCCGTTCCCCCTCGACCGTGGTCGAGTGCACAGCCCTTATCCTCCGGATATTCTCTACACCTTCCCCTACTCACAGTCTCCGCGGCCGCCTTGTTTCCAGCTGATCGGCTCACTCCGCACCGTGGTAGAAGGGTAGTCAGTGCCTGTTGCTAATGGAAGCTTTTGTTGCTAAAGTCTTCCTCCTTCCTCCTGCTGCAGCCTCGTGTTTTCTTTCAGCAGCACGACGAGGGCGGTTGCCTCTCTTCGACGCTCTTCGTTGCTTTGGTAGTCTTGCCGCAGGGTACGATCGGACTCGTCGCCACTGTAAAGTCTGTGGGTTGTACGGTTAATAAATACACAGACTTCAGAAGTAACAAACAAACAGGTTTTTACAATTCGAAGGTCAGGGCGAATCTGCCCCAGCAATCCTGCCACAACACTTATATACTGGTGTGGTCACTATCGGTATTACAGTATACAGAAGCCAACAAGTAGTGCCACCCCTAAAGTAGTTCCCTTAAAGGTGAACGGTTACATACAATAGTTTCCTTAAAGGTAGACGGGTACATACACTACAGGTGCAGCAGGCAGTTAAGAAGGCAAATGGTATGTTGGCCTTCGTAGTGAGAGGGTTCGAGTACAGGAACAAGAATGTGTTCCTGCAGTTATACAGGGCCTTGGTGAGACCACACCAAGTATTGAGTATTGTGTGCAGTTTTGGTTGCTTTATCTGAGGAAGGATGTTCTTGCCATGGAGGGAGTGCAGCGAAGATTCACCAGACTGATATCTGGGATGGCAGGAATGACGTATGAGGAGAGATTGGGTCGATTACATAGAAACATAGAAGATAGGAGCAGGAGTAGGCCATTCAGCCCTTCGAGCCTGCTCCGCCATTCAATGAGATCATGGCTGATCATTCAAATTCAGTGCCCTGTCCCTGCCTTCTCCCCATATCCCTTGATCCCTTTAGCCTTAAGAAATATATCCAACTCCTTCTTGAATATATTTAATGAACTGGCCTCCAGCGCCCTCTGTGGCAGAGAATTCCACAGGTTCACCACTCTCTGGGTGAAGAAATTCCTCCTCATTTCAGTCCTAAATGGCTTACCCCTTATCCTTAGACTATGACCCCTGGTTCTGGACTCCCCGGCCATCATAAACATCCTTCCTGCATCTAGTCTGTCCAGGCCTGACAGAATTTTATAGGTTTCGATGAGATCCCCTCTCAATCTTATAAACTCCAGTGAGTATAAGCCCAATTGACACAATCTCTCCTCATACGTCATTCCTGCCATCCCAGGTATCAGCCTGGTGAATCTTCGCTGCACTCCTTCCATGGCAAGAACGTCATTCCTCAGGTAAGGCGACCAAAACTGCACACAATACTCAAGGTGCGGTCTCACCAAGGCCCTGTACAACTGTAGCAAGACATCTTTGTTCCTGTACTCGAACCCTCTTGCTACGAAGGCCAACATACCATTTGCCTTCTTAACTGCCTGCTGCACCTGCATGCTTACCTTCAGCGACTGGTGCACAAGAACACCCAGGTCTCTTTGCACTTCCCCTTCTCCCAATCTATTGCCATTCAAATAATAATCTGCCTTCCTGTTTTTGCCACCAAAGTGGATAACCTCACATTTATCCACATTATAGTGCATTTGCCATGTTTCTGCCCAATCACCCAACCTGTCCAAATTGTACTGGAGTTTCACGACATCCTCCTCACAGCTTACCCTCCCACCCAGCTTTGTGTCATCTGCAAATTTGGAGATATTACATCCAATTCCCTCGTCCAGATCATTAATATATATTGTGAACAGCTGGAGTCCTAGGACCGATCCTTCCGGTACCCCACTAGTCACTGCCTGCCACTCAGAAAACGACCCGTTCATTCCAACTCTTTGCTTTCTGTCCGCCAACCAGTTCTCTATCCAAGTCAATACCTTGCCCCCAATCCCATGTGCCTTAATTTTGCACACTAATCTCTTATGTGGGACCTTATCGAAAGCCTTCTGAAAGTCCAAATACACCACATCCACCGGTTCTCCCTTATCTATTTTACCAGTTACATACTCAAAAAATTCCAGTAGGTTAGTCAAGCATGATTTACCTTTTGTAAATCCGTGTTAACTTTGTCCGATCCTGTCACTGCTTCCCAAGTGCTCTGCTATTACATCTTTTATAATAGACTCTAGCATTTTCCCCACTACCGATGTCAGGCTTACCGGTCTATAATTCCCCGCTTTTTCTCTACCACCTTTTTTGAATAGTGGGCTAACATTAGCTACCCTCCAATCCGTGGGTACTGTTCCAGAGTCTATCGAGTTCTGGAAGATGACCAGCAATGCATCTACTATTTCTAGGGCCACTTCCTTAATACCCTGGGATATAGATTATCAGGCCCTGGGGATTTATCGGCCTTCAGTCCCATCAATTTTCCTAACACCATTTCCCTACAAGTACTGATTTCTTTCAGTTCCACCCTTTCATCAGACCCTATGTTCCCCGGCATCTCTGGGAGGTTATTTGTGTCCTCCTTTGTGAAGACAGAACCAAAGTATGAATTTAGTTGGTCAGCCATTTCTTTGTTTCCCATTATAAATTCCCCTGATTCTGACTGCAAGGGACCTACGCTTGACTTCACCAATCTTTTTCTCTTCACATATCTATAAAAGCTTTTACAGTCAGTTTTTATGTTCCTTGATAGCTTACTCTCATATTCTATTTTCCCTTTCTTAATTAATGCCTTTGTCCTCCTTTGTTGAATCCTAAACTGCTCCCAATCCTCAGGATTATTGCTTTTTCTGGCCAATTTATATGTCGTCTCCTTGGATCTTATGCTATCCCTAATTTCCCTTGTTAGCCATGGTTGGGTCACCTTTTTTGTTTTACTGTTATGCCAAACTGGGATGAACAAATTCTGTAGCTCATCCATTCGTACTTTGAATGTTTGCCATTGCCTATCCACCATCAACCCTTTGAGTGCCATTCCCCAATCAATCCTACCCAACTCGCTCCTCAGACCATCGTAGTTTCCTTTATTTAAATTGAGGACCCTAGTCTCTGAGTCAACTGCTTCATTCTCCATCTTAATGAAGAATTCGATCATATTATGATTGCTCCGACCCAAGGGGCCTCGTACAACAAGATTGCTAATTAATCCTTTCTCGTTACATAATACCCAGTCTAAGATGGCCTGATCTCTGGTTGGTTCCTCAACATACTGGTCCAGGAAACCATCCCGTAAACACTCCAGGAATTCCTCCTCCACAGTATTGTTACTAATTTGGTTGGCCCAATCTATATGTAGATTAAAGTCACCCATGATGACTGCTGTGCCCTTATTACACGCTTCTTTAATTTCCCTTTTCATGCCATCCCCAACCTCCGCCTTACTGTTGGGAGGTCTATATACCACACCCACTAATGTTTTTGTCCCCTTAGTATTTCTCAATTCTACCCATACAGATTCCACATCATCAGAGCTAATATCCTTCATTACAATTGTATTAATCCCTTCTTTAACCAGTAATGCTACCCCAACTCCCTTTCCTTTTTGCCTATCTTTCCTGAATATCGAATACCCCTGGATGTTGAGTTCCCAGTCTTGGCCATCCTTGAGCCACGTTTCCGTAATCCCAACCAAATCATATTCGTTTACCTCTATTTGCGCAGCCAATTCGTCCACCTTATTACAAATGCTCCTCGCATTAAGACACAAAGCCTTCAGGCTTGTTTTTTAACGCTCTTAGACCTATTAGAATTATTATTTACTGTGGCCACGTTTGATTTAAACCATTGATTTCTCTGACTGCCACTTTTGTTTTTCTCCTTCCTGTCTTTTGCTTTTATCCCTGTTTCCCTTTCCTCTGTCTCCCTGCTCAAGTTCCCAACCCCCTGCCATTTTAGTTTAACCCCCCCCCGAACAGTGCTAGCTTGTTGGGCTTATACTTGCTGGAGTTTAGAAGAATGAGAGGGGATCTCATTGAAACTTATAAAATTCTAACAGGACTAGATAGACTAGATGCAGGAAGGATGTTCCCGATGGCGGGGGAGTCCAGAACCAGGGGTCACAGTCTAAGGCTAAGGGGTAAGCCATTTAGGACAGAGATGAGGAGGAATTTCTTCACCCAGAGAGTGGTGAACCTGTGGAATTCTCTACCACACAAGGCAGTTGAGGCCAATTCATTAAATATATTGAAGAAGGAGTTAGATATATTTCTTAAGGCTAAAGAGATCAAGGGATATGGGGAGAAGGCAGGGACAGGAAACTGAGTTTGGATGATCAGCCATGATGTCATTGAATGGCGGAGTAGGCTCGAGGGGCCGAATGGCCTACTCCTGCTCCTATCTTCTATGTTTCTATGTTTCATATCCAGTTATAATGTGGCAAACATTACACAGAAAGTGAGTTACTTTTCATTTTTCTCTATACATTTCTAAATATAGGAATTGTATTGATAATAGCTACTCTGATATTGATTTTAAAATACACGTGAGCACTAACCTGTAATATTTTTAAAATCCTATTTTTTTTTCTTACTTCTGTCTCCAGTCTCTTTTTTACCCTCTCCTTTGGTAGTCTATCCAAATACATTTCATATGTCGATTGGAAATCATCATGTGTGTTCACCCCCCTGGGTTCAACTATTAGGCCCTAATATTTACGGGGAGGCAGGGAAGGAACGGGTGGGAGAGGTCGGTGTAGCGGCCAGGAAACCTGAAGTACGGATTCCCGAAGGTCCTACCTAATTTAACGGCAGGATCTGACTTCAATTCCCGGCCGACAGCCAGCCAGTTTGAGGGGCTATCTGGTGGGAAGGCCTGTGCCGCCAGGAGAGGAGGGAGGGACAGATTTTGAGTCAGCAGGGAACATCGGGATGGGGGGAAGGGCGTCATGGATAGATGCTGTGCTGCATAGATCGGTAGGGAGTGGGGAGGGCGGGGTCGTAGATAGATTGTGGGCCAGATAGATCGGGGAGGAGGTGCACGGACAGATCATGGTCCAGATAGAGTGGGGGGTGGAGGGTGTCCGTGAATAGATCACAGGCCGGATAGATTGAGGGTGGGTGGGTGGTGGTTGTGGCTAGATCCGGTGCGAAACATCTGGCCGCCTCTTGGTGACTAGCAAGCTGGGCAGACACGGACCATGGCTCTGTCGATGTTGGTAGGAAATCCCCTGGGACTTGCAGCGGCTGACCATACATGAGTTCCGCTGATGAAGAGTGAAGGTCTTCTTTGGGAGCTGTGCGAAAGCCCAACGGGACCCACGGTAGCTTATCTGCCCATCCAGCATCCTGGAGGCTGGCCCTCAGGGCGGCATTCATTGAACGGTGGAAGCATTCGCAGAGGCCATTCGCCTGTGGGTGGTAGGCTGTGGTGCGGTGTAATTTGACACCGAGTCCTTGGGCCACTGCATTCCAGAGTTCGGAAGAAAACTGCGGTCCCCTGTCCGATGAAATATCTGCGGGCACTCCGAAATGGGCGATCCAGGAGGAAATGAACGCCCTGGCCACGTCCGCCAAAGTAGTGGATGACAGGGGGACCGCCTCTGGCCGCCTGGTGGTGCGGTCAACCATGGTCAGGATGTGTGAAAAACCATGGGAGGGTGGGAGTGGTCCTACCAGATCCACGTTGACATGGTCAAAACGTCACTCCGGCACTGTGAAGGTGGCCAACGGAGCTTTGATGTGGCGCTGTACCTTGGCCTTTTGTCAGACCACGCAGGTGTTGGCCCAGTCGCGGACGTCTTTATGCATGCCATGCCATACAAATTTCGCTGACATCAGTTTCTGAGAGGCCTTCATTCCAGGGTGTGACAACCCATGTATGGCGTCGAACACTTTGCAGCGCCAGACGACCAGCACAACAGGGCGAGGATCCTGTACGGAGACGTCACACAACAGCGTGGTACCTGCCGAATGGAACTTGATGTCAGCCAACTGGAGGCCAGTGATGGCCGTTCTGTAAGCTTGGACTTCCGGGTCTGAGGCTTGGTCCGCTGCCATGAGGACGTAGTCAATGCCCAAATGAACCGTATTGACGAACGCGCGGGAGAGGCAGTCTGCCACCAGGTTGTCCTTACCGGACACGTGCCGTATATCCGTGGTGAATTCGGATATGTAGGTCAGTTGACGCTGCTGTCGGGCTGACCACGGTTCGGCGGTCTTGGACATTGCAAAGGTCAGCGGCTTATGGTCCACAAAGGCGCTAAAAGGACGTCCTTCCAGAAGGAACCGAAAATGGCAGATGGCCAGAAAAAGGGCGAGCAACTCCCGGTCGAACGTGCTGTATGCTCTCTCGTTCTGCCGTAGTTGACGGCTGAAGAATGCCAATGGCTGCCATGCCCCGTTCACCCACTGCTGTTGCACGGCACCGACTGCGTAGTTCGATGCGTCGGTGGTGAGGGCGATGGTGGCTCCTGGCAGCAGGTGCACCAGCATAGTTGCGTTGGCTAAGGCGCTTTTGGTGTCGGCGAACGCTCGGGCCATGTCATGCGTCCAGTCTACCGGGTTCTTGCCAGTCTTGCCCTTGAGGGCCTCGTACAGGGGCTGCATGAGTAGTGCCGCCTTAGGCACGAAATGGTGGTAAAAGTTTACCATGCCTAGGAATTCCTGCAGGGTCTTGATGTTCTGTGGGCGTGGAAAGGATGTCACCGCCTCTACCTTCGAAGGTAAAGGAACCGCTCCCTCTGAGGTGATGCGATGCCCCAGGAAGTCAATTTGGTGTAGGCCAAACTGACACTTGGCCGGGTTGATAATCAGGCCGTGTTGGCTGAGGCGTCGAAAAAGGGTGCGTAGGTGACAGGTATGTTCTTCCTTAGTAGGACTGGCAATTAGAATGTCATCCAGGTAGACGAAGAGGAACTTGAGGTCCCGCAGCACGGAGTCCATCAGGCGTTGGAAAGCCTGGGCGGCGTTCTTTAACCCAAACGGCATTCTTAAAAACTTGAAGAGGCCGAATGGGGTGATGACTGCGGTCTTCTGGACGTCTTGTGGATGAACTGGGACCTGGTGGTAGCCCCGGACGAGGTCGACTTTAGAGAACACGGTGTTCCCTGCCAAATGGGCAGAGAAATCCTGGATATGGGGGATCGGGTACCGATCGGGAGTGGTGGCGTCGTTTAGGCGTTGATAGTCGCTGCATGGCCGCCATCCGCTGCCAGGCTTCGGGACGATATGGAGGGATGAAGACCAGGGAGTATTCCACCGGCGAATAATCCCTAACCGTTCCATGGTTGCGAACTCCGCCTTTGCGACCGCCAGCTTGCCAGGTTCCAGGCGCCGGGCCCGCGTGTAGACCGGGGGGCCGTTGGTGGTGATGTGGTGTTCCACGCCATGTTTCGTGGCTGTGGAGGAGAACGTGGGTCTTGTCAGGTCAGGGAATTCGCCGAGCAGGCGAGCGAACTCATCAGGAGTCGGGAACGCACAGGAGACGGTGCGTGACGTGGTGTTACTGCGGTAACACAGAAGAGAATGAAAAGTTGCTGCGTTGATCAGCCTCCGGTTCCTGACGTCGACCAGGAGGCTGTTGGCGCACAGGAAATCCGCGCCAAGGAGGGGCTGGGAAACTTTGGCCGTAACAAAATCCCAGTGAAAACGTTGCCCCCCGAGGCACACCTCCACTCGCCGTCTGCCAAAGGTCCGAATTGCTCCGCCATTGGCCGTGATTCCCTGTCTGCACATCGAGGGCGGACGCGGGTAAAATGCAGCACTGCGCTCCGGTGTCGCACAGAAAACGACGACCGGAGAGTGTCGGTGAACAGCAATTTTCCCGCGTTGCCGACCGCCATCGCGGCCGCGGGGTGCCTGTTAGACCCGTTCCTCGGTGGTCGCAGTGTCAGTTGTTGTTTTTTTGGGGGGGAAAACTGCAGGGAGGGCGGCAACGCTTCGCCTTCGCGCCGAACTGCGCGTGATAGAAACACAGTCCAGCAGGCTGACGAGCTGGGGCGGTGTAAGCGGGGGATGGGTACCTCGTGGCGGCGCAGTACTGCCGAGTTACAACGAAAATTTAGTCAGCCTCCACAGCGAGTGTTGCGCAGTCTTCAACTTCAGATCTGGCCAGGGCAGCTTGTACCTGTTCAGGCAGTTGGCTGAGGAAAATCTCGCGGAATAGGAAACATTCCCATTCTGAGCCCAGGAGTGTGAGCATTTGGCTCATCAACTCTGAAGGCTTGGAGTCCCCGAGCCCGGGCATAGCGAGTAATCGACGGGCACGCTCCGATTTCGTGAGCCCGAAAACCTGCAGTAACCGCGCTTTGAGGGTTTCATACTTGCGCTCCGTTGGGGGGTTTTCGAGGAGGCTGACGATCCGAGAGGCGATAGAGCTGTCGAGTGCGGAGACCACATAAAGATACTTGGTCTGATCCGCATCGATGTTCCTCAGGGCGAACTGGGTCTCGACCTGAATAAACCACGAGGGCACTTGCTGCTCCCAGAACTGCGGTAGCTTCAGCGAAACGGCGTTAGCTTCCATGCTGTGCTCTTCTTTTGTGAAAACGTTCACAAAAACGGGGTCACCAATGTAGGAATTAACGAAATGCTATGAATAACTGAGATCGACACCGGAGAACAATTAAACAGGTCTTTACTCAACGGAGATGCCACGAGGACTGCCTGGGCAGTCCCGTGGTTTGCAACGTGATGTCATCGTGTTTGCCCTCGTTTTCCTTTGCTCTTAAAGGGGCCACGCCCCGTACATGCAAACTCTATGTACAAACACAGTAATGCCTAACACAATGGTACAGGTTTAGGCTGGTGTTAGAACATCGTTAAAGAGAATTATATACAGTTAGCCAGAGTCATTCAGTGGTTCTGCCACAATATGACATATAACTCATCTCTTTACTCTTCCACAGGTCCATCAAGTGCACCCCCCCACCCCCGCCACTGACTAGAGGAAGAGCAAAACGACTCCTCAGAGGAGCCTCCAGCCTCTGAGGGTGCACCGTCAGCAGACCCAAACACACCCAGCACCAGCGCAGATACGCACACCTTGGTGGGTCCCACGTGAGATAGAGTAGTGTTGTCACCTGGTCTCTCACAACTCAGAATTAATCAAGAGCAGATGGTGGAGACAGGGACAGCAGATGAGACTCCTCGCTGGAGGGCACAGGATGCTCCCAGGTCTGCTCAGCTGCATTCAGACGCTGAGCCTCGGGGGCCATCCTTGGAGGTGCAGCAAGAAGTGCAGGAGACTCTGACAGGATTTGAGACCGTGATGTCTGCAAATATTCAGAGAATGGATGAGTCCATCTCCACCATGAGCACCACTGTCGCAGGTGATGGCGACTGTAGGCTCTTCCATGGATAGGATGGCCACCTGCATGGAGCAGCTAATACACCACTCACAGGAACACATGGTTTCTATGAATGGCTATCTATGGAAAATAGATGGCAGAGGCTCATAGATCTCATCTCTAGGAGGGATGTAAATGTAGACTTGGGTTCTCATGACCCCACTGCTGTGCAGCAAGGCGCTCGCCAGTTCCTTGCTAGCAGAGAAGTGCGGGTGGCCCATGAGAGAGATGATGGTGAGAAGGGACATCGAAGTGGGGGCTCCTCTCAAAGCACTCACACTTCTCCCCCGTTGCCCTCCCCTCAGTCAGAGCCCCAGATGGCTCCTCGGATCGCGATGGCCGAGTCTGGCCATGCACAGTTGCAGGAGGAGCAGACTTTGGCGGGGATATCAGAGGCTCCAAAACCCAGAGGACATCTGCCAAAAGTGTCTATGCAGTCACAGCAGGGAAGTGAGCAGACTGCCTCTACCTCTGCTGAAGCTACAGGGGGAGCACCTCATAGAAGCACGTGCAAGAGAAAGATGAAACACAAGTAGATGCACAAGGGTAGCAACTTGGGTGTTTTAATAAATGTTTCTGTAAAGTTTCCATTACTGTGATGTCATACATAAAACTATTAATTTTCACCACTTTCTGGTCATGGACAAATTTGTGTGCAACTGTGGAAGTAGCTTAGTTAGTTGGAGTGAATGGTGAGACATAACTTTATCTCCAGCAATGTGGTCAGTCTGAAACAAATGGCTTGGTCATTGTAGGGATGCTTTATGGTGTTGCGTGGGGTGGTGCCAACCTGGCACAGCATATGGCAGCCATATGGGTGTACTGCGTAAAGTTAAGTAAATTTGGCCATGATGGGCCCATCCCTGGCCTCCCAGGCAGCAATGTGCTCGGGTGCTGGTGGAATCTGGACAGCATGTTCCTCCTGCTCCTCCCCATCTTCCAGCTGATGCTCCTCCTCCGACTCCTCCTCCTCTGAAGAGGCTGTGCGCTCAGAGCCTTGCTCCTCATGCAGTGCTAATCCTCGCTGCTGCATTATGTTGTGCAGGGCGCAGCAGACCACGATGATTCTGGAGACCCTGGCTGGTGCATACTGAAGGGCTCCTCCAGATCTGTCAAGGCATCTGAAGCGCATATTCAGCATGCCTATTGTCTGCTCTATGACACAGCTGATGGAAATGTGGCTTTCATTATATCTCTCCTTGGCCTCAGTACTTGGCCTCTTCAAGGGTGCCATGAGCCACATCTTCAGTGGATAGCCCTTGTCTCCAAGCAGCCAGCTAGAAAGTCTGTTTGGAGGAGCGAAGAGCTGAGGGAGAGTGGACTGGTGCAGGACTCTTGGGTGATGATGGGGTGCCCTGATGGTCACATGTGTGCAGTCGATGATGCCCTGCACCCGTGGGAAGCCAACCAGAGCAGCAAAAGCCAGCGCCCACTCAGTAACACTGGCTTAATCAGCAGCAAAGTTGATATAATTGGTTGACTTGTCAAAGAGGGCATCAGTGACCTTTGTGATGCACCTGTGGGTGGCTGACTGGGAAATGCTGCAAATGTCTGCTACAGATCCCTGGAAGAAGCCTGAGGCGAAGAAGTTGAAGGCAATGGTAACTTCGACAGCCACTGGTAAGGCTCCTCTGGGCTGCAGATCTTGCTCCAACAATCGGTAAAATGTCTGCGATGACCTGGCGCGATAGCCTAAACCTCCTATGGCACTGCTGCTCAGTCATGTTGAGGAAGCTCATCCTCTGCCTGTATACCGTGTTGGGGGTATTGTCTCCGGCATGGTACAGCCTTGCGCTGATGCCCTCTGTCCTGTGCAACATCAAGGCGTTGAGGAGAAGGTTGGTGGTGTTGTTATTGGTGCTGTTTGTGTGCCTGGTGCTGCTGGTGTTGGGGCTCCTCGAGGTCCGATTCTGAGGACCAAGGTGAGACAGTATAAACGGTACCCATGCTGATGTAATAGATGGCAGGTCAAGTAGGGATGACAGAAGCAATCTGTCAATGGTGTGATAGGTTCTACCAATGAGGTGACAGTGGATCCCGACTTTGCTGGAAACACTTGCAACCTCTAGAAAGCTAAATCTGTGCCGACAATGCACTCAGCAACATCATCTGCTTTAGGAAAGTGACCAGCTGTCAGGTTGGAGTTTTTATTGTACTTTTCATGCAGTGCACTAATGAGCTGGATCAATGGCCACTCAACTTCCGCCTCAGGTTTACAGACATGGTTCCCGAGCTGCATGATTCCGGTGCTCATCCAGGGAAATTTGAAAGGTAGGGTGAAAAAGAGGTTTAAGGATCTGACAAGTACCTCATAATGGTCTCAATTACTTTGGCCACTTCTGCCGTTCGAGTTGTTGCCGCAATGGCAAACATGCCCGAGGAAAAGGCACGGAGGGGCGGAAGGATGGCAGGCTCCCAACCCGCTCCAAGGATTTTCAAATTTCCCTCCTGACCCGCCTCCAATCGCGTCTGCACAGACCCCAGAAAACTCCGGCCAATGTGTCCATTCAGAATAATGTTGCTATATAATACAAGTACAGTTTGTTGAAAAAATTGCATGACAGAACTGTGTGGGATATTCATGTATAATGCCCCCATGTACACTGTGTAGATGGCACACTTGTTTTATATTTCCTCTGAAACAAATTGGTTTTAATCAGTTAACAGTAATTGAATCTGATCTAAATTTTACTGATGCAAAACAACATTTTACTATTCAGAATATGCACTGTGACTTCAGTTCAAAGATCAATCCCCAATAATTGGCTCACTTATAGCAAACATATGTTGATGTGTTAAATGCACATTAGGTATAAAAACTGGCATTACCACAACACAAAAGTGTCAACTGTGACTCAGTGGGTAGCACTCTCTAGGTGGGAGGGGCTAGGAGTGAGCAGGTGTTACTGGTTGCCTGATTTCTGCAGGGAGTTGGAGTGAGTTTGTAAAAAGTTGGTGGTGGTTCTTTTTTCAGGTTTTAGGGCCTTTTTGGCCCATAAACAACAGCCAGATGGCTGCTGAGGGTGCCGGACCCCTCAGAGGACAGTGTTCCCATAATGAATTTAATTAGGGGAGAAACTGTGGTTGGAAGGGAAAGAAAAAGGCCCAAAGATTTGGGCCAGGACCCTAGGAGATTTGGAAAAGAAAACACGTTCAGTGCGAGGATAAGGAGATACGAGCTTGGGATATTATCCAAGCGGTACATGAGGACTGTGGCGAGGGAAGCTGCTTTGCCTGCCGACCAAAGCTGAATGTTGGGTTCAAGGTGACGGTCAGTGGCCGAGAGGAGGTGGAAAGACTTTTACTCAGTTTGAAAGTTGGCGATAAGTTCTTGGAGGTATCTCTGCTATATTCGGAAGAGGTGGTGGTCTCATTCTTAAACTTGCCGGTTTATATTGAGGACGATGTGCTAATCAATAAGTTGGAGTCGTGGGACATTAAAATTTGCTCAGCAATAAAGAGGAGCTACTATCCAAGAACATGGGTAGCAGATGGAACCCGTTATGTAAAGGTGCGGTTCCCAGAGGGGGTGAAGTCATTACCGTACAGCATGAAATTTGAGACAATGGAAGGAGTGCAGTACTTCCGAGTACTGCATGATAACCAAGTGAAGGTTTGTTATTATTGTCTTGGACACAACCATCTTGTAAGAAACTGTCCAGACTTGTACTGTTATAATTGCGGCAAGTCTGGACACATTGCTCGGAGCTGCAAGGCGGAGAGCTGTGGGGTGTGTCACAAAGGCCCCACCCACTGTGAGTGTGAGGCAGAAGGAAGCTCTATGAGTGACAAGGAGATGGGAGAAGGAGCAGGAGGTGTGAGTGGAATGGTCGGAGGAGCGGAGCAGTCGGAGGACATAGCTGGTAAATTGAAGGAGAAAAGAGCACAGGAAGAGGCAGAAAATTGTGGAGCAGAGAACAGGATGGAGATGGTGGAAAACACACCAAGTACAGTGGAAAAGAACAAAGGTAGCAGAGGGCAGCAAGGGTCGAGTGCAGACTCGAGCCTTAATACAGTTCAGCTCTCCCTAAAGAATCTGGTGTCCGCGGGGGGAGAGGAGGCGGGAGCGGGGTGCGTGGTAAATGTAAGTACTCCAAAGAAAGACGGGGAGTCGGATATCTCGGTGAGCAGGAGGGGGCAAGACAAGGAGAGGGTGCAAGAGGCAGGAGCCTTAAAGGGGCAGCAGGACAGGAATGGCGAGACAAAGACGCCAGAAGGGAGCAATATAGGTGCGCCATTGTCCCAGAGAGAGAAGGATCAGGGAGCAAGGGTCAGAGGTGGAGATGAGGTCGAAGGGAGCGGCACTGTTGGAGAAGCCGGGATAGCAGGAAGACTCTCTATGGGAGATGATGTATCTGATGGGGAGCACGATTATGTATCTGACGGGAAGCAGGCACAGAGGGTTACAGAAGAGCTCGAGAGTGAGAAATTAGAGGGGGACAGAGACATGGAAGTGGGGGGGGTGGGGTGACATCACGTGGAAAGAAAGGTTAGTGAGGGGCAGAAGGAGGGAAAAAGGGTAGCTCCTTGGCCCAAACTTAATGCAAGGAAGAGGCTGAAACAACAGGGAAGGTTCAAACAGAAGGTGAAAAAGAGTCGGAGGCTGCAGGAAAAAGCAACAGCTGGCCGAAAAGTTGGGAAGGAGCATGAGAGGAGGGAAGGGCCAGAGATTAAATGATGGGGAGATTATCAGGCATACTTCCCTTCTTCGGAGCCATGATTACATTGGTCTCGATTAATGTGAACGGACTGAGGGGTGAGAAGAAATTGCAGCAGTTGTTGCAGGGTTTTAAAGGCACGGACTTGTTGTGTCTGCAAGAAACCTTTTGGGATGAGGATATCCGAGAAAGAGTTCAGAAGGTTTGAAAGGGAGAGGTGTTTGCAAGTTGTGCAAACAATAACCGTAGAGGGGTGGCTGTTTTGGTGAGCCCGTCCATAAAAGAGAACGTTGCCTTGGTGGATAAGGACACTGAGGGGAGATTTTTACGGCTAAGGGTAAAAATGGAGGAATTTAATTGCGCTCTCTTTAATATCTATGCACCGAACGACCATTGCAAGCACGCAAGTTTTTTCTGGGGTTATTCACGGAAGCGGCAGAGGTGGAAAATCCTTGTATAGTGGGGGATTTTAATGTATTTTTATCCCGGATGGACATTTCAGCCCAGATGACCTTTAAGGATGATAACTCCAGAGGGATAATTGTAAAAATGATGGCAAATTTAAATTTGAGAGACTTATGGAGGGACCAGAACCCCATAAAAAGGGAATTCTCCAAAACAGGTTGGGTGGGTGATGTTTTAAAACAGAGCCGAATAGATTTTGTGTTAATGCGGGAAGGGTTAAGTTCTGAGGCGATGGAATTTATTATAAAAACGTATTTTTTAGTGACCACTCGGCTTTGGATCTCAGAATTAGGAACTGCAGAGTTAAGATCGGTGCAGGGCTGTGGATTTTAAACAATTAATACCTGAAAGAAATTGCTTATAAAGAAGGGATTTTAAATATAATAAAGAATGCTCAGAAGGAACCTTTGTTCTTGAAAGAAAGAAGAGTTTGGTGGGACAATTTCAAATTTGAGGTAAAAGTTTTTTCGGTACGTTATGGGAAAAAGAGAGCGGCAGCTAACCAGCGTCGAGAAGAGAATATAAACAAAAGGTTTACAGATGTCTGTAAAGCAGTTGACAGAGGGGATAAGAGAGCTGAGACTAAGTTCCGGGTGGTAAAGGAAGAGTGGGAATTATTGCAAGCTGAAAAATGCAAGGGGGCCATTCTCCGTGCAAAGGCTAGAGATGCATTGGAGGGCGAAAGATGCACTAGATTTTTTCTAGAGCAAGAGAAGCTGCGACAGAGATTATCATTAATTGGAGAGTTGAAGGTTGGGGAGAAGATCATTCATGAAAGTGGGGAGATTTTAGAGACGGCTAGCAGCTTTTATCAAGAGTTATATACTGTGGTAAACCACTGTTAACTCTGTACAGGTCCGGGCATGTCTCCGCCCCTGGCTCCACCCCTAAGCCCGGGTATAAAGGTGACTCACCACCCTTCCCCCGGGAGCTCTTAGGATGGATCCACTAGCAGAGGCATGCTCCAGTTCTTAGTCAATAAAAGCCTACTTCGTATAAGTTCAACTCGTAGTCTTTGGTGTTGTTGATAGTGCATCATATACAAAAGAAGACATTTCCAATTTGGCGATGGAAAAGGTTAGTGCTTTTATTGAAGAGGGTTTAAAGGAGGATGAGAGAAGCATGTGTGACAAAGAAGTAGGATTAGTGGAAATAAAAGCAGCAATAAGTGGAATGAAGGGAGGGGAAAGCCCAGGGTCCGATGGACTAAGTGCAGAATTTTATAAAGAATTTTTTGAGATTTTAAGTCCATTGCTCTTAGAAGTTTTTAAGGAAATTAAAATTGAGGAAAGCCTGGCCCATGCATATATGAGGAGAGGTGTCATAAGATTAGCTTATAAAAATAAAGGGGATAGAAGGGATCTGAAGAATTGGAGGCCCATCATATTATTAAATGTGGATTATAAGATCTTGGCGAGGGTTATGGCAAATCGCATGAAGGAGGTGTTGCCGCAGATAGTTTTGCCCTCTCAGTCCTATGGAGTCATAGGCCGGGACATCGCAGACTCTATGGTCTCAATCCGAGATGCGATAGAGCTCATGGAAGAGAGTGGGAAGGAGGCTTATGTATTTAAGATAGATCAAGAGAAAGCCTTTGATAGGGTCTCTCATGAGTTTTTATTGAAGGTTTTGGAAGTATTTGGTTTCGGGGAAAATTTCATTGAGTGGATAAGGGTTTTTTATTCAAACATATTTAGCTGTGTTAAATGTAATGGTTTTTTATCCAAGTATTTTCCGATACAGAGATCAGTGAGACAGGGTTGTCCCCTGTCCTCATTGTTGTACACATTGGTAGCAGAACCATTAGGTTACATGATGCAAAAGGTGTAGTTGGGATTGTGGTTCCCAGTTCTGGGCTGGTGTCGGTGATACACCAATATGCAGATGACACAACCTTAACATTGAGAAATGGAGAGTCAGTGAGGAAAGCTATGGATGTAGTGGAGGAGTATTGTAGAGCTTCAGGAGCCAGAGTGAATTATAGTAAGTCCCAATGCCTGGTTGCAGGAAGGGATAGGGGGGATGGTTGGGGGAAAGTCCCTTTAAGGTGGTGGAGGTTTTGGAAGTTCTGGGGTGCATATGGGATGCAAGAAAGACCGGGATGAAGTGGATTGATTAAATTGGGAACCAAAGGTTATGAAAATTAAAAAGATTTTGGGAAGATGGGAAAGAAGATGGTTGAAAGTGCAAGGAAGAGCGACAGTGGTGTCTGCTCTCCTGCTATCTAAGCTATGGTACTTATTGACCATGGAGGATATTCCTGAGTGGGCGGAAAAGTCCATCCGAGAGGCTTGTGTGAGGTTTTAATGGGAAGGGAAACCAGCCTTGGTGGCTTACGATACCATCATTGGACGGAGAAATCAGGGAGGACTCAATTTCCCAGATATTGATTTGAAGAAAAAATCCTTTAGAATCAAATGGGTGAAGAGATTTCTTCAGAAGTCAAATACAAGTTTTTGGAAGAGTTGTTTTGAGCATTTTTTTAAACTAAGTGGGATAGGAGGGCAGGGGATATTGTATACGGGATACAATAATATGTTTTTGAAATCGATTAAACTTCTCCCTAGGTTTTATAAGGGGGTTGTAGAAACTTCAAGGGCCCAATTTTTTAAAAGTGTGCAGTTTATGCCCAAGGGGGCTGAGGAGTTTTTAGAACAGCCCTTATTTTTGAACAGGTGGGTCAACTACGAAGGAGAGGTTTTATTTAATCAAGCTTTTATAAAAGCTGCTATTATATGTGTGAAAGATGTATTATACGAGGTAATTCCAGGTTGGTTGCCGGAAGCGATAGTGAGGGACATGGTGTGGGAGGAGGATCAGGAGGTAGAGGAAAAAGCAATAGGGATCATGTATGAGAAGATTGTGAGGGCAATGCCACAGGATTGGATGGAAGAAATAAATGCGGAAATCTCCAAAGGAAGTAAAATGTGTCCCGCTTTTCCAAGCTTTCTGCTGGAGAAAGGGGGAGAGTTGATCCAATTTGACAACTGTAATACTCGAGATTTCTATTCTATGAGGTGTTTAGAGAATGGAGGTTCAAGACACCTGCTGGTCAGGAGTTTTGGCAGAGTATATACCCACAGCTGGGCTTCAACAGGATTTGAAAGGGAGTGTGGGCGAATTTTGAATGTCCAGAGTGGATTGAACTGGATTTCAAATTGGCTCATAACCGGATTTTTACCATGACGGTCTTGTGCAAGATTGGACGAGTGGGGGGAGCAATTTGCCCAGTGTGTGGGACATGGGATGAGAATCTGTCCCATTTACTGGTGATATGTCCACAGTTAAATGATTTTATCACTAGCTGAGGATGTCGTGGATATCACGTTTAATCAGTTGGTCACACCGCAGGTAAAGGCTGCACAGGCAAGAAGGGAATGGGTGACCGCCAGGCAGAGTAGTAGGCGCAGGCAGGTAGTGCAGGGGTCCCCTGTGGCCATCCCCCTCTCAAACAAATATATCGCTTTGGATATTGTTGGGGAGGATGGCTTATCGGGGGAAGGCAGCAGCAACCAACTTCCTGGCACCATGGGTGGTTCTGCTGCATGGGACGGGAGGAAGAAGAGCGGGAGAGCTATAGTGATAGGGGTGATGTACCTATCAATTCATCCAATGAAAAGCGACGAGTTAAGAAAGTAACTATAGGTTTTTATTGGCTAAATAACAGAGCCCACCCTCGTGGGTGATCGGATACAACAAGGAGGAATGCCAGCCAGTCGACTACCTTTATACCTGGGCAGGTAGGTGGAGTCATGGGCGGAGTCAGCAGTGGTCAGCCCAGGTATAGCAGCGTGACAAGAGGCGACCTCGTATAGTGATACAACAGTGTGAACAGTGATAACCATAGAGTAACGATATAACAGTGATAACTATAGTGTAACGATAGTGAACGATAAAAGTGGTTTACCACATTCACCCCTTGTTTAGATTTGAGTCCGGCGGGGTGAAGTGTACTACCAGTTCTGGTATGTCAGTCTGTCCGGAGGCCTCGTAAGCCTTTCTGATCGTCGCAGCGGCGGTGTTGCATTATCCGGTGTTAATGCTGGTGTCTGCGTGGTCGGCGAAGGCTCGTGGGGTTCCGGCATGCCGTCTACCTGGGCTGGAATTGGGGGGGTGAAGGTGGTGTCTCCGGAGTGCCCGAGGGTGCGAGGTCTCGTAAGGAGACTGTGTCCTCCCGCCCGTCTGGGTATGCCACATAGGCGTACTGGGGGTTGGCGTGCAGGAGGTCCACCCTCTCGACCAGGGGGTCCGTTTTATGGGCCCTCACGTGCTTTCGCAGCAAGACGGGCCCCGGAGAGGTCAGCCAGGTTGGTAGCGTGGTTCCCGTAGTCGACTTCCTGGGGAAAGCAAACATTCGTTCATGGGGGGTGGCGTTGCTGGCAGTGCAAAGTAGTGACCGGGTGGAATGCAGCGCTGCCGGGAGGACTTCCTGCCAGCGGGAGGTTGGGAGGCCCTTAGACTTTAAGGCTAAGAGGACGGCCTTCCATACCGTCGCGTTCTCTCTTTCCACCTGGCCGTTCCCTCGGGGGTTGTAGCTGGTGGTCCGGCTTGCAGCAATACCTCTCGCTAGTAGGAACTGACGGAGTTCCTCGCTCATGAAGGAGGAGCCCCGGTCACTATGTATATAGTTTGGGAACCCGAACAAGGCGAAGAGGTCGTTCAGGCATTTAATGACCGTGGTACTGGTCATGTCTGGGCAGGGGAAGGCAAAGGGGAAACGGGAGTACTCATCAACAATGTTGAGGAAGTACACATTACGGTCAGAGGATGGGAGGGGCCCCTTAAAGTCGATGCTCAGGCGCTCGAAGGGGCGGGTGGCCTTGATCAGGCTTGCTCTGTCCGGCCTAAAGAAGTGCGGTTTGCACTTGGCACAGGTCTGGCAGTTCCTGGTCATGGTCCTGACCTCCTCGATGGAGTAGGGCAGGTTGCGGGCCTTAATGAAGTGGTAAAGTCTGGTGACCCCGGGGTGGCAGAGGTCGTTGTGGAGGGTCTGAAGTCTATCACTTTGCGCGCTGGCGCATGTAATTCGTGACAGAGCATCGGGGGGTTCGTTCAGCTTACCTGGCCGGTACAAGATATCATAATCATAGGTGGAGAGCTCGATTCTCTACCTCAAGATCTTGTCATTCTTGATTTTGCCCCTCAGCTTGTTATTAAACATAAAAGCGACCGAACGTTGGTCGGTAAGGAGGGTAAATCGTTTGCCTGCCAGGTAGTGCCTCCAGCATCGTACCGCCTCCACAATCGCCTGGGCCTCCTTCTCGACCGATGAGTGTCGGATCTCAGGGCCCTGTAGGGTCCTTGAGAAGAAGGCCACCGGTCTCCCCTCCTGGTTAAGGGTGGCGGCTAGGGCGAAGTCGGATGCATCGCTCTCGACTTGGAAGGGGATGGACTCATCCACTGCGTGCATTGTGGCCTTGGCAATGTCTCCCTTAATGAGGGAGAAGGCTGCGCACGCTTCCTCCGTAAGGGGGATGGATGTGGACTTCATGAGGGGTCTGGCTTTGTCCGCATAATTGGGCACCCATTGGGCATAGTAGGCGAAGAGCCCCAGGGTTCTCTTCAGTGCCTTTGGACAGTGGGGGAGGGGTAGCTCCATGAGGGGGCGCATTCTTTCGGGGTCGGGGCCGATGACTCCGTTCTCTACTACACAGCCGAGGATGGCAAGGCGCGAGGTGTTAAACACACATTTATCCTTATTGTAGGTGAGGTTCAGCCGTTGGGCCGTACGGAGGAATCTCTCCAGATTAACATCGTGGTCCTGCCAGTCGCGGCCGCAGATGGTGACGTTATCTAGATAGGGGAACGTGGCGTGCAGCCCGTTCTGGTCAACCATCCGGTCCATCTCCCTTTGGAAGACCGAAACCCCGTTGGTGACGCCGAAGGGAACCCTAAGGAAGTGGTAGAGGCGGCCGTTTGCCTCGAAGGCTGTATACTGGCGGTCCTCAGGGCGGATAGGGAGTTGGTGATAGGCCGACTTAAGGTCGATGGTGGAGAATACCCGGTACTGCGCAATCTGATTGACCATATCAGATATGCGGGGAAGGGGGTATGCGTCCAGCTGGGTGTACCTGTTTATGGTCTGGCTGTAGTCGATGACCAGGCGGTTTTTATTGCCGGTCTTAACGACCACGACCTGGGCACGCCAGGGGCTGGTGCTCCCCTCGATGATGCCCTCCTTCAGGAGACGCTGCACCTCAGAGCTAATGAAAGCTCTGTCCCCGGCGCTGTACCGCCTGCTCTTGGTAGCGACGGGTTTGCAGTAGGGGGTGAGGTTAGCGAACAGGGAAGGTGGCGGGACCTTGAGGGTGGATAGGCCGCAGGTGTTACGCGGTGGGCGGTTTAAAATCTGCTGGTTGTCGACTGTGAATGGGGGGAGGGGTCCGCCGTATGCTAGCGTGACGCTTTGGAGGTGGGATTGGAAGTCTAGGCCTAGTAGGACGGCAGCGCATAGCTGGGGCAGGACGAGGAGTTTAAAATTTTTATACTCCGTACCCTTAACCGACAGGGTCACAACACAGTAGCCGCTGATGTCTGTGGCGTGTGACCTCGATGCCATCGAGATCCGGTTGCGCGTTGGCAGGACAGGGAAGGAGTAGTGGCTCACCGTGTCTGGGTGGATGAAGCTCTCCGTGCTTCCGCTGTCGAACAGGCAGGTCGTGGCGTGGCCGTTTACTTTGATGTCCATCATCGACTTGGACAGGTGATGCGGGCGGGCCTGGTCCAGTGTGACGGAGGCTAGTGTATAGCTGAGCGAGTTGTTGTAGTCTGCGGTTGAGGCGGTAGTCGGGTCTAGAGGCACGGTGGCGGTCGGGCGTGGTGGGTAAAATGGCGTCTCCCACGAGGTTGGACAAAATGGCGGAGAAGATGGCTGCCCCCATAACTCACATGAGGCACTGCCGGTGTCGGTTGCCTGTATCAAAGATGGCCGCCCCATGACTCACATGTGGGGATGCTGGCCTCTGTTGCCTTGAAGGAAGATGGCCACCCCCACAGCTCGCATGAGGCACTGCTGGCCTCTGATGATCCACCTCTGCAGGCCTTAGCGAAGTGGCCTTTCTTCATGCAGTTTGAGCAGGTAGAGTTCCTGGCTGGGCAGCGCGACCTCGGGTGTTTCGCCTGGCCGCAGAAGAAGCAGCCGGTGGCCCGATCGCGGGGGTCCGATGTCGGAGCCGGTACCGGGGGTGACGGTCTCGATCGGGTCCGGGACACCGACGCTGAGGTAGGTCCCAGGGGGGTTGCTGCGGGGGGTATCGCGGTCGGGGTCGGTCCCAAGTCCCAGGGTCGCGAGTTACAGTACCTTGAGTATGCCTCGAGGTCCCGATGGGCCACCTCTAGAGAGAGAGCGAGGGCTGCAGCTTTGTCCAGGTCGAGGTCCCTTGCTTCCAGTAGTCTTTGCCGTGAGTAGTCGGACCGCAGGCCTTTCACGAAGGCATCGCGGACATTGTCTTCAGTATTTTCTGCTGCCGTTACCGCTTTAAAGTTACAGTCTCTGCCGAGTGCTTGTAGCACCCGTAAAATTCCTCCACGGGCTCTCCTGGCTGTTGCGGGCGGGATCTTAGGAGGTGTCTGGCATACATGGAATTTACTGGGGTTTGGTACTGTCTTTTCAGCCGGTTGATGGCGTCCTCGTATGTTTTAAGGTCCCGGATGAGTGCGAATACTTTAAGGCTCACTTGGGCGTTCAGAACTCTTAGCATGGATTTCTGAGGCACGCCGGATTCTCCCAGGTAGGCTTCGAAGCAGCTCAGCCAGTGTTCGAAGTCGAGGGCTGAGTTTGCTGCCTGTGGGTTTAGGTCCAGGTACGGTGGTCTGAGGGCTCGCAGCCAGGCCGGCTGCTGTGGCTGTTGTAGCTGGGCGTCTGGCTGGTCGCTTGGCTGGTCATTTGGCTGGTCGTTTGACTGCTCAAGTGTCGACATTTTAAAATTTAGCCAATAAAATTGATATACCTATCAATTCATCCAATGAAAAGCGATGAGTTAAGAAAGTAACTATAGGTTTTTATTGGCTAAATAACAGAGCCCACCCTCGTGGGTGATCGGATACAACAAGGAGGAATGCCAGCCAGTCGACTACCTTTATACCTGGGCAGGTAGGTGGAGTCATGGGCGGAGTCAGCAGTGGTCAGCCCAGGTATAGCAGCGTGACAAGAGGCGACCTTGTATAGTGATACAACAGTGTGAACAGTGATAACCATAGAGTAACGATATAACAGTGATAACTATAGTGTAACGATAGTGAACGATAAAAGTGGTTTACCACAAGGGGATTCTATTGTAAGAGGAATAGATAGGCGTTTCTGCGGCAGCAAACGAGACTCCAGGATGGTATGTTGCCTCCCTGGTGCAAGGGTCAAGGATGTCTCGGAGCGGCTGCAGGGCATTCTGGAGGGGGAGGGTGAACAGCCAGTTGTCGCAGTGCATATAGGTACCAACGATATAGGTAAAACATGGGATGAGGTCCTAAAAGCTGAATATAGGGAGTTAGGTGGTAAATTAAAAAATAGGACCGCAAAGGTTGTAATCTCAGGATTACTACCAGTGCCACGTGCTAGTCAGAGTAGAAATAGAAGGATCTTTCAGATGAAAAGGTGGCTAGAAGAATGTTGCAAGGGGGAGGGATTCAAATTCCTGGGACATTGGAACCGGTTCTGGGGGAGGTGGGACCTGTACACACTGGACAGTTTGCACCTGGGCAGGACTGGGACCAAGGTCCTAGGGGGAGTGTTTGCTAGTGCTGTTTGGGAGGGTTTAAACTAAAATGGCAGGGGGTTGGGAACCTGTGCAGGGAGACAGAGGAAAGAGAAGCAAGGATAGAAGCAAAAAGACAGGAAGGAGAAAAGCAAAAGTGGAAATCAGAGAAATCAAGGGTGTAAATCAAACATGGCCGCAGTAAACAATAATTCTAAAAGGTTTGAGTGTTAAAAAAACAAGCCTGAAGGCTTTGTGTCTTAATGCGAGGAGCAGTTGTAATAAGGTGGATGAATTAGCTGCGCAAATAGATGTAAACGGATATGATATGATTGGGATTACAGAGACATGGCTCCAGGGTGACCAAGGCTGGGAATTCAACATCCAGGGGTATTCAATATTCAAGAAGGGCAGGCAAAAAGGAAAAGGCGGTGGGGTAACATTGCTGGTTAAAGAGGAGATTAACACAATAGTAAGGAAGGATATTAGCTCTGATGAAGTGGAATCTGTATGGATAGAGCTGAGAAAAACCAAGGGGCAGAAAACGTTAGTGGGAGTTGATTACAGACCCCCCAAACAGTAATGCTGAGGTTGGGGATGGCATTAAACATAGAAACATATAGAAACATAGAAGATAGGAGCAGGAGTAGGCCATTCAGCCCCTTGAGCCTGCTCCGCCATTTAATGAGATCATGGCTGATCATTCAAATTCAGTACCCTGTCCCTGCCTTCTCCCAATATCCCTTGATCCCTTTAGCCTTAAGAAATATATCTAACTCCTTCTTGAATATATTTAATGAATTGGCCTCAACTGCCTTCTGTGGTAGAGAATTCCACAGGTTCACCACTCTCTGGGTGAAGAAATTTCTCCTCATCTCTGTCCTAAATGGCTTACCCCTTATCTTTAGACTGTGACCCCTGGTTCTGGACTCCCCGGCCATTGGGAACATCCTTCCTGCATCTAGCCTGTCTAGTCATGTTAAAATTTTATAAATTTCAGTGAAATCCCCTCTCATTCTTCTAAACTCCAGCGAGTATAAGTCCAATCGACCCAATCTCTCCTCATACGTCATTCCTGCCATCCCAGGTATCAGTCTGGTGAATCGTCGCTGCACTCCCTCCATGGCAAGAACATCCTTCCTCAGATAAGGTGACCAAACCTGCACACAATACTCAAGGTGTGGTCTCACCAAGGCCCTGTACAACTGCAGCAAGACATCCTTGTTCCTGTACTCAAACCCTCTCGCTACGAAGGCCAACATGCAATTTGCCTTCCTAACCGCCTGCTGCACCTGCATGCTTACCTTCAGCGATTGGTGCACAAGGACACCCAGGTTTCGTTGCACTTCCCCTTCTCCCAATCTATTGCCATTCATATAATAATCTGCCTTCCTGTTTTTGCCACCAAAGTGGATAACCTCTCATTTATCCACATTATACTGCATCTGCCATGCATCTGCCCAATCACCCAACCTGTCCAAATCATACTGGAGTTTCTTGGCATCCTCCTCACAGCACACACGCCCACCCAGCTTTGTGTCATCTGCAAACTTGGAGATATTACATCTAGTTCCCTCATCTAGATCATTAATATATATTGTGAATAGGTGGGGTACCCCACTAGTCATTGCCTACCACTCGGAAAATGACCCATTTATTCCAACTCTTTGCTTCCTGTCTGCCAACCAGTTCTCTATCCAAGTCAGTACCTTGCCCCCAATCCCATGTGCCTTAACTTTACACGCTAATCTCTTATGCGGGACCTTATTGAAAGCCTTCTGAAAGTCCAAATACACCACATCCACTGGCTCTCCCTTATCTATTCTACCAGTTACATCCTCAGAAAATTCCAGTAGATTAGTCAAGCACGATTTACCTTTTGTAAATCCATGTTGACTTTGTCCGATCCTGTCACTGTTTTCCAAGTGCTCTGCTATTACATCTTTTATAATGGACTCTAGCATTTTCCCCACTACCGATGTCAGACTTACCGGTCTATAATTCCCCGTTTTCTCTCTACCACCTTAAACAGGAAATTAGAGTTGCGTGCAATAAGGGCACAGCAGTTATTAGGGGTGAATTTAATCTACATATAGATTGGTCTAACCAAATTAGTAACAATGCTGTGGAAGAGGAATTCCTAGAATGTATACGGGATGGATTCCTGAACCAATATGTCGAGGAACCAACTAGAGATCAGGCTGTCTTAGACTGGGTATTATGTAATGAGAAAGGATTCATTAGCATTCTTGTTGTGCGAGGTCCCTTGGGGAGGAGCGATTATAATATGATAGAATTCTTCATTAAGATGGAGAGTGAAGTAGTTGATTCAGAGACTTGGGTACTGAATTTAAATAAAGGAAACTACGATGGTATGAGGCGCAAGTTGGCTAGGATGGATTGGGGAATGTTACTTAAAGGGTTGACAGTGAATAGGCAATGGCAAACATTTAAAGATCGCATGGGTGAACTGCAGAATTTGTTCATCCTTGTTTGGCACAAAAATAAAACAAAACAGGTGACTCAACATTGGCTAACAAGGGAAATTAGGGATAGCATAAGAACCAAAGAGAGGACATATACATTGGCCAGTAAAAGCAGCAAACCTGAGGATTGGGAGCAGTTTAGGATTCAGCAAAGGAGGACAAAGGGATTAATTAAGAGGGGGAAAATAGAGTATGAGAGTAAGCTTTCAGGGAACATAAAAACTGACTGTAAAAGCTTCTATAGATATGTGAAGTGAAAAAGATTGGTAAAGTCAAGCGTAGGTCCCTTGCAGTCAGAATCTGGGGAATTTATAATGGGGAACAAAGACATGGCAGACCAATTAAATACATACTTGTGTTCTGTCTTCACAAAGGAGTACACAAATAAACTCCCAGAGATGTCAGGGAACATAGGGTCGAATGAGAGGGAGGAACTGAATGAAATCAGTATTTGTAGGGGAATGGTGTTAGGGAAATTGACGGGATTGAAGGCCGATAAATCATCAGGGCCCGATAATCTACATCCTAGGGCACTTAAGGAAGTGGCCCTTAAATAGTAGATGCATTGCTGGTCATCTTCCAAAATTCTATAGACTCTGGAATAGTTCCCATGGATTGGAGGGTAGCTAATGTAACCCTACTATTTAAAAAAGTTGGTAGAGAAAAAATGGGCAATTATAAGCCTGACATCGGTAGTGGGGAAAATGCTAGCGTCCATTATAAAAGATGTTATAGCAGTGCACTTGGAAAACAGTGACAGGATCAGACAAAGTCAATATGGATTTACAAAAGGTAAATCGTGCTTGACTAATCTACTGGAATTTTTTGAGGATGTAACTGGTAGGATAGATAAGGGAGAACCAGTGGATGTGGTGTATTTGGACTTTCAGAAGGCTTTCGATAAGGTCCCGCATAAGAGACTAGCGTGTAAAGTTAAAGCAGATGGGATTGGGGGTAAGGTACTGACTTGGATAGAAAACTGGTTGGCAGACAGGATGCAAAGTGTTGGAATAAACGGGTCATTTTCCGAGTGGAAGGCAGTGACTAGTGGGGTACCACAGGGTTCGGTGCTAGGACCCCAGTTATTCACAATATATATTAATGATCTAGATGAGGGAACTAGATGTAATATCTCCAAGTTTGCAGACGACACAAAGCTGGGTGGGCATGTGTGCTGTGAGGAGGATGCAGAGAAACTCCAGTATGACTTGGACAGGTTGGGCGATTGGGCAGATGCATGGCAGATGCAGTATAATGTGGATAAATGCGAGGTTATCCACTTTGGTGGCAAAAACAGGAAGGCAGATTATTATCTGAACAGCAATAGATTGGGAAAAGGGGAAGTGCAACGAGACCTGGGTGTCCTTGTGCACCAGTCGCTGAAGGTAAACATGCAGGTGCAGCAGGTGGTTAAGAAGGCAAAGGGTTATGGGGAGAAAGCAGGGACAGGGTACTGAATTTGTATGATCAGCCATGATCGCATTGAATGGCGGAGCAGGCTCGTGGGGCCGAATGGCCTACTCCTGCTCCTATCTTCTATGTTTCTATGTTAAGTACTATGTTCAACAGTTGTGTGAAGTTTTTTTGCTGGGTGGGGACCGAAGAGCGAGAATGGGAATCCCGTGGGACTCAATTTTGAGATGGGGATTGCAGGAGAGTCTGCCCGAGTCCAGCGGAGCGGGAATTAATTTAATGTTCAGTTTGGCTAGATTCGTGATTGTGCAAAGAAGGAATGCTCTGTTTTTTAAGGGGAGGAGAATCAATCTAAAAGGGTATTTTAAATATAAGCTAAAAGATCATTATAAGGCTCTGTGGATGTTTTATTCAGAAAGGAATTTAAAGATAGTATTTTACAATCAATTTGTAAAGCGCAATTGATTAATATATGTTACAGGAGACAAATTAAACTTCAGGTTTTGATGTTAAAATGTGGTGGCGGAATGGCTGTGCAGAGCGGCGGAATTGATTTGTATCATACAATGAAATGATCACCATGTTGTAAATGTTCTTAATGTTCTCATAGAAACATAGAAGATAGGAGCAGGAGTAGGCCATTCGGCCCTTCGAGCCTGCTCCGCCATTCAACGAGATCATGGCTGATCATCCAAACCCTAGCACCCGGTCCCTACACTGACAGCCATCCCACCCAAGCCCTATCCCCGTAACCCCACGTATTTAATCCCCCCTAACACTAAGGGCCAATTTTTTTTTTATCATGGCCAATCAACCTAACACGCACATCTTTGTGGGTTCAAGTCCCACTTCAGAGACTTGAGCACGTAATCTAGGCTGACACTCCAGTGCAGTGCTGAGGAAGTGCTGCGCTGTCGGAGGTGCCATCTTTTAGATGAGACGTTAAACCGAGGCCCTGTTTTCCCTCTCAGGTGGACTTATTAGCAAGTGAATTCCCTCTTATTCAAAGAAGAGCAGGAGAGTTCTCCCAGTGTCCTGGTCAACATTTATTCCTCAACCAACCTCACTAAAACAAATGATTTGGTCATTATCACATTGCTGTTTGTGGGAGCACACGTGGCTGCTGCATTTCTTACATTACAACAGTGACCGCACTTTAAGCGTACTTCAGTGGCTATAAAGTGCTTGGGGTGACCTAAGGTCGTGAAAGGAGCTAGAGAAATACAAGTCTTTCTTTTTCTTTCTTTCAGCGTATCTTTGACACTGGACAGTCATTTTCTACATGGTGGTAAATTGCCATAACATTTACCAGTTGTCCAAATATAGCCTTTGACATAGCTTCAGAGTGCAAAAAATGTAGATGCTGAGTGATTCCGCCAGTTAGATAGAGCCCTTCCCCCTCCCCCATTTGCTGCATAGTGGTAGGCTGGCAAAAAAGAATATTGACATTCAGAATATGAGGCACGTTAAAATTAGTAATTTCTCCCATGATGCTGATTCAGAGAGATCGATCAAATCTTTCTTATGCAGAAATATAAATATATTGCTTGAGAATTACAGTTGCGGATCAAGCAGAAACAGGCTTAAGTCATTTTTGTATGAATCTGGATGTGTGAGGATTTAAAGCAGGGTCTGGGCAGCAAATCAGGTGGGCGTTACGCTTACCACAGTCTGCATATTGTACACCACAGGGCTCATTTCAAACCCAATCTCATGGATTTGCTAATTCTCCATATTAAAATGCAAGTCACGCCTGCATTGAGCTAAACAATAAATAACGTAGCCATTCACTGTGACTCCTCAGCAGCAAATCAAAACAAGATTGTAAAATGAATAAGTACTCCAAATTCGGGTGTTCTATTTGGCGGTTCAGGACTATGGGCTAGATTCTACACTTGTTGAAGAAGAGTTAAAAATCCTTCTTCTACTGTTAGTTATGACCTGCTGACAAAATGGCAGGTAGGCAGAGTATGAAATAATCCTTTAGAGTTAACGAGTTAAAGGGCCAAAAATTCGGGTCGGGGGCTTCCCGCGGGTGCAAGCCCCCGATCTGCACTCACCCTGCGCGCTGACATCTGAAGCCCGGGCCTGCTTGCATTTCCTGTCACAGGCCTGGTTCAGATGTCAGCGCGCAGTGCTTACCTGATCCAGCGGCGTAGTTAGTGCGAGGTGCCGGCTGGGATCAGGTGAGCACTGTACAACCAATCAGGGGAGGGGAAGGTTCATTTATGAGTTTGAGAGTAAGAACTGTCAAACTCATGAAAACTACGGGGGCCCAAAACACTATTTAAACTTTAAATAAAAATTTAAAAAACATCCCAATCATTAAATTAAGTATAAATAAGTTAAAAAAAATAATTTAAACAATAATTTTTTTTTGTTGGAAAAAATTAATTTTTAATAAAAAGGGTCTAAAACTAAATTTACCTTATTGTAGATTCTTTAAAATAATAAACCTGTGGGAAAAATAATTCTAAATTACACTAAAACACCACTTACCTGTAAAAATAAATACTTACGTGTGCTTTTTACAGGCGTAAAGACCGGAGGCCTTTACACATGCGCAAATCCCCCAAAACAGAGGAAATCCAAGACGCACGCGCTGCCCCCTACAGCGCACGCGCTAGCCTCTTCAACTCTTGGGTTGGAGGAGAGGAAATGCCGATTTTCAGCGCATGCGCTGTGCATGCTGAAAACCGGCATTTCCTCCGGCCAGACGCGTGAGTACCCCTTCCGTACTCACGCGTTTGGGGAGGAATTTCTGCCCCAATGAGTATAGAGGTCCAGAAGTCCATTAAACTGGTTGTGACATTTGCACCTTTTTTTCAAACTGGCTCACTAAACCGAAGGAAAAGCGATTGAACGCTGAGATCCTGTATATGTTTTGTCAGTTGTGTAAAAGAGAAACGTTTTGTTGTTTTTTTTGGTGTGGGATGGTGTGACCCCTAAACATCATACAGAGGTAACAAGTGTGACAACACAACAGCAACAACTCGGAAGCTCTGGCAAGAGATTAGCATAAATTACAGAAAAGCACAAAGTTAAGGCAACAATATCACTGCATTTTAGCAGCACATGTGGACATGTAACCTAGGAATGACTGCTGCCAATACTGGCACACTAACGCTTATACGTTATTCCTTTGTTTGGTATTTTAACACAGATATGAACCTATTAATTTTAAATAGGTTAAGAACTACAATGGACAGAGATACATCATAATGTGTTGCGTTTCCATCCGTTAATATCGGCAACAGTAATTTCTAAGCTACAGATTTTGAAGATATGCATGCAAAATCATGTCCTGACACAGCGAGAGGTTAACAAGGATGTAGCAAGCAGTGAAAATAGCAGGGTCATAGAAATTACATTATACAAGCCATGACAGCAAACTAGAAGGCACTGCAGGAGAGAATTCAATGAGTCAGATCAACCTGTCTCAATCCGTTTGGCTTTTATGTTTAAAGGCAAGACTGGTTCATAATCATAGGGCACAGAGTGGAGCACCTTGCCAGTACAAACAATTAACACCAAATGAAGACAGAAGAGTATTTATTCAGGAGAAAGTGTCTGGGAGGCATCAGGCCCGAGGAGATCGGAGGGGTCTACCGGTCAACTGGTATGCACCATGTTACTAATGTATTCTATGTTTTGCATGATCAATGTATCCATTAACACTGATTGTGTGCAAGTGAATATAACAAAGTAGTATATAAATGAATAAATGTCCTTATGTGTTATCGGAATACTGCATGCATTTTGAGATACCTTCAGTTAATATGGCTAATCTTTGCATCATGGGAGAACCAGAGGCAACCTGAAGAAAACATTTTTTACACAGTGAGTTGCTGTGATCTGGAATGCACTGCCTGAAAGGGCGGTGGAAGCAGATTCTATAGTAACTTTCAAAAGAGAATTGGATAAATACTTGAAGGGAAAATATTTTCATGGCTATGGGGAAAGAGCAGGGGAGTGGAACTAATTGGATAGCTCCTTCAAAGAGCCGGCACAGGCACAATGGGCCGAATGGCCTCCTCTGCGCTGTATCATTCTGTGATTCTATAATCCTTGGAGCACAGACAAGGTATTTATACATTTTGGTATAGCCAAGTATCCCTAATTAGCACATTGGCTGAGCCTGCAAACAGCCTGATTGCTGTGCTATGGTGTTCGAGATCAAGATTGAGAAATAGTAAAATAATCCATTTATGTTGGAACTAATATAAAATGGAACCTGTCATTAAAAACTTAGAATCAGAAAACTGTAAAAGCTGTTGACCATAGCTTTACAGAGGTTAGCTACAGCCTGTTAACATTTAGATTCATTTTATCACTCCAACCTGGAGACTCGTGCTAACCCGAAACACCAATGCTTTCTGTGCATATTCAGGGCCAGAAGACTTCAGAATAGAGATTAATGTTTAGCAGGTCTGGAACATCTTCATAGAGACTGATACAAGTTAGTACCAAGACTATGTATGTAAAGGGTTATGGAATGCAGATTGCTATGGATTAATGCAGCTAGGAGCAGTGTAAAAGGGATGAGATGGTAGCCATAAGTTGGAAGAAATTAGGAGAGATAGAGAGCCAGACAATTGAGCTCAACAGTCCTGCCATCCCAGGAATCAGTCTGGTGAACTGTCGCTGCACTCCCTCTATGGCAAGTATATCCTTTCTTAGGTAAGGAGACCAAGACTGCACACAGTACTCCAGGTGTAGTGGTCTCACCAAGGCCCTGTATAACTGTAGTAAGACATCCTTGCTCCTGTACTCAAATCCTCTTGCAATGAAAGGCAAAATACCATTTGCCTTCCTAACTGCTTGCTGCACCAGCATGTTTGCTTTCAGTGACTGGTGTACAAGGACACCCAGGTCCCTTTGTATATCAACATTTCCCAATCTATCACCATTTAAATAATACTCTGCCTTTCTGTTTTTCCTACCAAAGTGGATAACTTCACATTTATCCACGTTATACTGCATCTGCCATGTATTTGCCCACTCACTCAACTTGTCTAAATTACCTTGAAGCCTCTTTGCATCCTCCTCACAACTCACAGTCCCACCAAGTTTCATGTCGTGAGCAAACTTGGAAATATTACATTTGGTTCCCTCATCCAAATCATTGATATATATTGTGAATAGCTGGGGCCCAAGCACTGATCCCTGCGGTACCCCACTAGTCACCGCCCTCCACCCCGAAAAAGACCCACTTGTTCCTATTCTCTGTTTCCTGTCTGTTAACCAATTTTCAATCCATGCCAGTATATTACCCGCAATCCCATGTGCTTTAATTTTGCACACTAACCTCTTATGTGGGACTTTATCAAAGGCCTTCTGAAAATCCAAATACACCATAGCCACTGATTCTTCCTTATCTATTCTACCAGTTACATCCTCAAAAAACTCCAGTAGGTTTGTCAAACACGATTTCCCTTTCATAAATCCATGTTGACTTTGTCTAATCCCGTTGATATTTTCTAATTGTCCTGTTATCACATCCTTTATAATAGACTCTAGCATTTTCCCTACTACTGATGTTAGGCTAACCGGTCTGTAGTTCCCTGTTTTCTCTCTCCCTCCATTTTTAAATAGTGGGGTTACATTTGCCACCCTCCAATCTGCAGGAACTGTTCCATAATCTATAGAATTTTGGAAGATGACAACCAATGCATTCACTATTTCCATGGCTACCTCTTTTAGTACTCTGGGATGCAGATTATCAGGCCCTGGGGATTTATCGGCTTTCAGTCCCATTAATTTCTCCAGCACTGTTTTTTACTAATACTAATTTCCTTTCATTCCTCCTTCTCACTAAACCCTTGGTTCCTTAGCATTTCTGGAAAGTTATTTGTGTCCTCTTCTGTGAAGACAGAACCAAAGTATTTGTTTAATTGCTCTGCCATTTCCTTGGACCATGTACAGCAGGCACCTCAAAGCACTGGAGAGGTACCACCAACGCTGCCTCCGCAAGATCCTGCAAATCCATTGGCAGGATAGGTGCACCAACGTCAGTGTTCTTGCTCAGGCCAACATCCCCAGCATCGAAGCTCTGACCACGCTCAATCAGCTCCGATGGATGGGTCACATTGTCCACATGCCCGATAAAAGACTCCCAAAACAAGCGCTCTACTCGGAGCTCCGGCACGGCAAGAGAGCCCCAGGTGGGCAGAGGAAACGCTTCAAGGACACCCTCAAAGCCTCCTTGAAAAAGTGCAACATCCCCACTGACACCTGGGAATCCCTGGCCCAGGACCGCACAAAGTGGAGGAGAAGCATCCGGGAAGGTGCCGAACACCTCGAGTCTCTTTGCCGGGAGCAAGCGGAAGCCAAGCGCAAGCAGCGTAAGGAGCGCACGTCAACCCAAGCACCCCACCCACCCACCCCTTCAACCACCGTCTGCCCCGCCTGTGACAGAGACTGTAGGTCCCGCATTGGACTAATCAGCCACCTGCGAGCTCATTTTTAATGTGGAAGCAAGTCATCCTCGGTTCCGAGGGACTGCCTAAGAGAAGAAGATTTCCTTGTTCCCCATTATAAATTTTCCTGTTTCTGACTGTAAGGGGCCTAAATTTTCTTCACTAATCTTTTTCTTTTTACATACTTGTAGAAGCTTTTACAATCCGCTTTTATGTTCCTTGCAAGTTTACTCTCATACTCTATTTTTCCCCTCTTAATCAATCTCTTTGTCCTTTTTTGTTGAACTCTAAACTGTTTCCAATCCTCAGACTTGCTACTTTTTCTGGCAACTTTATATGACTCCTCTTTGGATTTAATACTAATATTAATTTTTTTAGTTAGCCATGGTTGGGCCGCTTTTCCTTTTGTGTTTTTGCGCCAGAAAGGAATGTATAACTGTTGCAATTCATGCATTTGTTCCTTAAATGTTAGCCATTGCCTATCCACCGTCATGCCTTTTAATGAAGCTCCCCAATCTATCATAGCCAACTCAGTCCTCATACCTTCGTAGTTTCCTTTGTTTAGATTTAGGACCTTAGTTTCGGATTGGACTTCTTCACTTTCCATCTTAATGAAGAATTCTATCATGTTATGGTCTCTCTTCCCTAAAGGAGCCCGCAGAACAAGATTATTAATTAACCCCTTCTCATTGCACAATACCCAATCTAGGATAGCCTATTCCCTAGTTGGTTCCTCAACATACTGGTCTAAAAAACTATCGTGTACACACTCCAGGCATTCATCCTCCACAGTATTATTGCTAATTTGGTTTGGCCAGTCTATATGCAGATTAAAGTCACCCATGATTACTGTAGTACCCTTGTTACATGCATCTCTAATTTCCTGTTTGACGCCCTACATTACCATTAGTGTTTGGAGGCCTATAGACAACTCCCACCAATGTTTTCTGCTGCTTGGTGCTTCTTAGCTCCACCCAGACTAATTCTACATCTTTATTTTCTGAGCCAATATCCTTTCTCACTATTGCTCTGATTTCATTCTTTACTAACAACACCACCCCACCTCCTTTTCCTTTTTGCCTGTCTTTCCTAAATATTGAATATCCTTGGATATTCAGCTCCCAGACTTGGTCACCCTGCAGCCATGTCTCCGTAATCACAATTATATCATATCCATTTACATCTATTTGCACTGTTAATTCATCTACCTTATTATGAATGTTTCATGCATTCAGATACAGTGCCTTTAGATTTGTCTTTTTAACATTTTTAAACATCTTAACATTTGTTTGTACTATGGCCCTATTTGTCTTATTACCAGTTTTTCTTACCCGGACCCTATTTGTTTGTACGCTCTGTCCCTTCCTGACACAATCTGGTTATCCTTACCCCAATCACTTTCCTGCACTGCTTCCTTGTCTTTTCTCTTTAAATCCTTAATAAACCTCCAGGTGATTGACTCTGTAATTCAAACTCATTATTGGCACATAGACAAGACTGTAGCCTTTGCCTATATAACAAAAATACATTCTCAACTGTGTAAGGCTCGCAAAATTATACAGATTCCCCCAAAGTAAGAAAAGAAGAGATATTGGACTGTTTGAAATAATATTGGGCCAAAGGGGACCTAAAATCAAAACCCCAGGAAGATTTGGCTAGTTTAAATGGCATGATCAGGCCTGTGGAAAAAGCTGCAACAAAGGGAATGGGTTGGACACTGTGGGACAGACAGTCTGAGTATTGGAAAGGCCAGATTGTCTGAGAATGTTCTGGACTGTCCCAGTTATCCTACATAAAGACAATAAGCCCATGGAAAAGACTGTTCCCGTCAAAACCTACAGGGCCATCAAGTACGTGAATAATACAATACATGCCACTAGTTAACAAAAGAGACCCTGGCCCCAGCAGGAAAAGACAATCAAACAACAGTTTAAACCACTCAGAAAGATTTCCAAAACCACTTTGCACATTTAAACTGATTTTCGGAGCAATCCCGAAACCAGTTAAAGGCCAATTAAAAATAGATGGGACCAGCCCCGAAACTCGATGAGAATTTAAACCTATTAAAATTAAAGAGCCCACCAAAATTAACAATAGGCCAGAGGAGATTTGGCGGTCAGATAAGCCCGGCCTCAACACAGTATAATTGAGGCCTGCTTGTTCAGTGCAACAGACAAGACAGAAAAGACAAGACAGTCGAGTCAGTTGAGGACACAGCTCAAGAGAAAGTTCAAGTTCAGTACAGGAAAGAGAAAGTACGGTTCAGACAGAGTACTACTCATAATCATCATCACTGTACACAGTCGGAGGATCGGAGACTTGAGGAAAGAACGACGAAACGAAAAGGAAATCGCGGCAACCAAAGGCCTCAAGAAACCAACAACCAACAATATTACCACCAACTAGGTAATATTGGGCCACCGCGACCAACAAGAAACCAACCAACAAGAAGTCGAAAATTCGCATTTGTTTCCACTCTACAAGCTAGCCTGACTTACCCCTGAGTAAGATTTGACACAAAAGACTCTAAAAACTATACCTAACCAAAGGAAATTGGGTACTTACCCGATAAATCCAACTACGCATCCAACCGCATCAGCGGACAGGCGAAGACTGAAAACCCAACGCAGGTGCAGTCTTCCACCACGTCCGGGGTACGGCAGGCCCCAACTGCCACAACTAAAGAGAACCCCGAAATCGCGAACCTCTACAATCTGTCAAGAAAGTCATTTGGTGAGCATTTCCTGGTCCTCTGGAATTCAACCAAGTTAGGATAGTGGGATTGGGAGGATAAGATAATTTTGTCTGTTGTCATTCTCCCTCGCAGATTCTGAAGTGTTCCCCCTTTTAGAGTATAAGTTTTATTGTATTGTATATTTTTCCTGTCTCAAAATAAAATTTAAATTCTTTTGACCAACTCAGGTGTCTGTTGCAATTTCATTACAACCCCAAATAAGTCCAAAGTCTACAGCCAAGGGAGTGGGAGCGATTCGAACCACTCAGGGAGTCAGAGGCAAAGCTGACCACACACACCACCGCTTACACAATGGTCCTTGAATAGATAGTCTAACAAATCTCGGGAGAACCGTGTTATCAGAAAAGATGTCTCCTACCATGATTTAAAAACTGGAAAATAGAGAAGAGGTGGGAGGTGGGCTGGGGAGATGTTGCGGGAAATTTTATCAATGGGGGCGCATTGGGAGCGGGACTGCTGCTTGTCGGATTTCAGTCCCGCCCCCATGACGTCCGGCCAGCCCACGCTATTTTTCCTTGATTGACCTTGTTAAGCCCACAGTGGTAGGCTTAGCAGGCCAGTTAAGAGAAAGCCGGTGACAGAGAACATCAGCGTATGACATTTCATCTGTCAACCATTTTTGACAGATGAATTGTCATCGTTTGACAGCTTTGAGAAGCTGTCAAACACTGACAATCTCTGTTCTTTGGTGTGTCCTTGTACTTAAAACTCACCAAACCTCTTTCCTGAGCAGAAATCAGATGGCTGTTGCATTGGAGAATGTAGCAGCTATTCTGTCATCTCTGCCGTGGAGACGAGGAGCCGCTGGATCCCCAACGGTTGAAGCCTGCAGGAAGAAACAAAGGTAAGGAAACTTTTTCTAACACTTTTCACTCACCTCCCATACTTAGCTCTCCACACTTGCACCCATCATTCACCTCCACAGCACACTTTTCGACCCCTGTCACCCCTGCAGACCCACTGCTTGCCTCGCTGACCCTGACGGGGTTTCCCGACGTCGGGAAGCCCGCACTTGTGTTGGTAAAATGGGGTAAGCTTCTTAACTGCCTATTAACTACATGTTGACAGGCAGTTAAGTGGCTGTAATCCCCTTCCCGTCTTGAGGAGACAGGTCCCAGCGCGAGTCGGAGACCCGCCTCCTGGGAAGATGGCACGGAGGTGGGTTGGGGGCGGGTTCGGTACCTGCTCCCAGTTTCTGCCATTTTCCCAGCAGTCCCGCCTCCAAACCCACCTCCCCAGGGCTGGCAAAAGTCCCCCCACTCTGTCAGCTCCCTGGCGTCTACCAGCACTTCCAGGATTTCCAGTCCAGTGACAGGAAACTATTATCTAATGAGGTTCCTATCATTAATGCCTTAGCAGTGCTGGGCACCAGAATCGCCTTGCATTCCAGTCATCCAGAACTGCTAAAGCAGCGGGAAGGCAGAAGAGGGAGATCAGATGTAAAGCGCCACCTCGCCTGGTGCAATCGATCACGGAGCATAGTTTCAATTTTGCTGGCACTGCTTGTTTTCCAGCCCTACTAAAATTCTTGCTTATCTTCCAGTTCCATCAAAAGGTTTTACCCAAAATATTAACCCTGCATTTGTCTTTATAGATGCCGATTGACCTACTGTGTATTCCCAACATTTCCTGTCTCTGAGAAGCCAACCATCCAGCCTTCCATCTCTTTCGAAGCATTGTGTCATATTTGACTACCTCAGAGTGAAAGCATCATGCCTTGTTACATTTTTCAGTTTTATGCTAGATTTACTTCTTGGGTTCAGCATCACAGACAACACCTGTAAGCAGATAGTCCGGTGTCTCTCCCTCTCCGCTGCCTTAGCAGCGCTGGATGACAGGAGTGCAAGGCATTAATGATGGGAAATTGGTCTCACTATATCAGCTTGGGGCAGTTGATAGCACTCTTGTCCCTGACTAAAGAAGTTGTGAATTCACACCTCGCTCTAGGACTTGAACATATAGTCACTGCTGCTTCAGTGTAATGATGAGAGAGCACTACATTGTTAGAGGTACTGTCCCACAGAAGCGAAGTTACACTGTGGTCCCGCTTACCTGGTCAGACGATTAGGTGCACATTAAGATCCCATGAAACTATTTGAAGAAGTTCAGGGAGTTCGCCCAGTGTTCTGACCAACATCCCTTCCTCAACCAATACAACCAAAAAACAGATTAACTGGTAGATCATCTCAGCTGTTTGTGGGATCTTGCAGTATGCAAATTGGCTGCCACATTAATCTACAAAAAAGTCATTGCTTTTCAAAACAACTCGTATGTGATGCACTTTATGATGTTTCTTAGAGATGAGATAAGCCGTTATACAAATGCAAGTCTTTCTCTTTAACAAGGCCTTAACAAGTTAAATTGGTCCTTTCAATAACATGAATGTGAAGCCATTTGGGAGTAGGAGGAATGCTCTGACAAACGGGTGAAGATCTTGACTTTGTGTGACAGTGTAAAGCGGGTGATAGCGAGTCATAGAGTCATAGAGTCATAGAGTTATACAGCACAGAAAGAGGCTCTTTGGCCCATCGTGTCCGTGTCAGCCATCAAGCCCTATCTATTCTAATCCCATTTTCCAGCACTTGGTCCGTAGCCTTGTAGGCTCTGATGTGGATTTTCCTACAAGTCACTGATCCCAGTCCACTTTGGCCAGATCTTGCCTTATCATATTAAAATCAGCCTTCCCCCAATTTAGAACCTTTATTTCCGGTCCATCTTTGTCCTTTTCCCTGACTACCTTAAATCTCACCGAATTATGGTCACTGTCACCAAAATGCTTTCCTACTGACACTTCTACCACTTGCCCGGCTACATTCCCTAGAATTAGGTCCAGTACCGCCACCTTTCTTGCAGGACTTTCTACATGCTGGCTCAAAAAGCTCTCCTGGATGCACTTTAAGAATTCCGCAACCTCTAAGCCTTTCACACTCTGACTATCCCAGTTAATATTGGGGAAGTTGAAATCCCCTACTATTATTATCCTATTATTTCTACACTTCTCTGAGATTTGCCTACATATCTGTTCCTCTATCTCCCCCTGACTGTTTGGTGGCCTATAGTACACTCCCAGCAAAGTGCTTGCCCCCTTTTTGTTTTTAAGTTCTACCCATATGGCCTCATTAGAGGAACCTGCGAAGATAGCATCCCTCCTTACAGCAGTAATTGACTCCTTGATTAATACTGCAACACCCCCTCCTCTTTTACACCCCCCTCTGTCTCGCCTGAAGATTCTATACCCCGGAATATTGAGCTGCCAGTCCTGCCCCTCCCTCAACCATGTCTCTGTGATAGCAACAATATCATAGTCCCATGTGTTCATCAACACCTTCAATTAACTTGCCTTACTTGCAAAACTCCTTGCATTAAAATAAATGCCATCCAGCCTTGCCATACTCCCTTGTGCCGTTACATATTTGCTCTGCCTTCCAGGCTGACTTGGTTTTTCCTCTATATTTGGCTGTGCATCACCCCCTACTATAGCTCTACCCCGTATCCCATCCCCCTGCCAAGTTAGTTAAACCCCCCCCCCCAACAGCACTAGCAAACCTCCCCACAAGGATGAGTCGCCAGCCCGTTTCATATCTCTTCCCATTTTAATTTCAATTGAAGTCAATGAATATAAAAATGGGGAGCGATGTAAAACGGGCTACCGACTCGCTGTCACCCATTTTACACTGTCGCACAAAGTCAAGATCTACCCACAGTATCTACACGTATTACAGCACTTTAACTTTTTCACCAATGTTATTGAAAAGAAGAAAATATGGCGCTTTGTTACTCCCGCTGAGTCAGGATCCCGACTGGTGTCCGGTCAAAGGGTCAACCCAAGGAAGGTTTGATCACCTTGAAATCATTTCCCACGCTACAAACATGTGGCTTCCTTTTCCACAGTCCACCAAACATGGTCAACATTTGGAAATGCTAGACTATGAAACTCTTGACCTAACAATCACATCCAAATCCTATTTAAAGCAGTACACAGGCACTTAAAGCTCTGAGACGTGGCATGCTGGCTCCTGAGCAGTTTTACAGCGGGAATGGAAGGTTGGACACAATTAAAGCACGGCTTTGATGACAAGGTGCGTGAAACTCTGATCCAGGCACTGAGGAAATGGAAGGAAACAATTTATGATCGAGTTCAACGTAGTGTTTGAAAGGGAGAAACACAAAACAGCTACTAAGATTCTAGATTTGGGTAAGTCCGACTTCAATGGGATGAGACAGAGACTGTCCACAGTAAACTGGGCAAATCTGTTAATGGGTAAAACGACAGAAGATCAGTGGGAGATCTTCAAAAAAGAATTTAAGGTGATACAGAATCAGTTTATACCCCTGAGGGGCAAGAGCTCTACTTCCCAAAGAAACAGCCATGGACGACTAACGAGGTAAAGGACAGCATAAAACTAAAAGAAAAAGCATATAAAAGTGCAAAAAATAGCACAGATCCTGGTGAATGGGAAAGATACAAAGAACAGCAAAAGGTCACAAAACAGATAGTCAGAGCTACAAAAAGGGAGTATGAAAAGAAACTTGCAAGGGATATCAAAATCAACACAAAGCATTTTTACAATTATATTAGGAAAAAGGGGGTGGTCAGGAGCAATGTTGGCCCCTTAAAAACTGATAACGGTGATATTGTCAATGATGATAAGGAAATGGCGGACATGTTGAATAATTACTTTATGTCAGTATTTATAATAGAGGAAGAGGACAACATGCCAGAAATCCCAAGGAAACGAATATTAAATCAGGGACAGGGACTCAATAAAATTAACATAAGTAAAATAACAGTAATGAAGAAAATAATGTCACTAAAGAGTGACAAATCCCCAGGACCAGATGGTTTCCATACCAGGGTTTTAAAGGAAGTAGGTGAGCACATTGCAGATGCCCTAACTATGATATTCCAAAGTTCTCTTGATTCAGGAACCGTTCCTTTAGATTGGAAAATTGCGCATGTAACTCTGCTATTTAAGAATGGTGAGTGAAGGAAACCAGGGAATAATAGACCAGTTAACCTAACATCTGTTGTGGGGAAATGACTAGAGTCTATAATTAAGGAGAGGGTGACCGAACACCTCGAAAATTTTCAGTTGATCAGATGGAGCCAAAATGGATTTGTGAAAGGTAGGTCCTGCCTGACAAACCTGATTGAATTTTTTGAGGAGGTGGCTAAAGTAGTTGTCAGGGGAATGTCTATGGATGTTATTTATATGGACTTCCAGAAGGCATTTGATAAAGTCTGTAAGGAAGAGAAATCGTTTTTGACACAATTTTCAAGCTGGACATTTAATCAGCAAGCTTTGGGAAACTGGGAACAGTGCCAATGGGGGAAAAGCTTGTTATAAAATTAAAACCTGTTGAACTGTGGCAAAGCAGCGAAACCAGACAGTACTATCAAGAAGAAACAAAGGTGTAGCTAAAGGAGATGTCTGTGTAAACAATGAGGGATTAGGCCTTGATGAGATAACACAGAACTCAATGGGCCTCTTCAATAAACAATCCTCATCAGAAGGTTTGCCAGCTAGACGATTTGCGTGAGCTATCCAGTCAATCAACTGTTACTGTGGTCTTCACATGATGGAAATTTACTGAAAAGGAGGTTTAATATCATGCGGGCTTTAACTTTAAGTTTTAACGAAAAACTGCTGTATATGATTGATTATCATGATCGAAGGTTATCATCGATAGGTCAATGAGGTCTTGGCGATGTAACATCTTGTCCACCATTGAAAGGAAATGATATAAAAGAAGCTGTTAAGGTAACTTCGTTATTGCAGTCAGAAGAAGGTGGCCTGGCCAGTCATCTTGCCTACGAGGATCAGACTGCAGTCAAGGGGTTGGAAGGAGAGCTGCAGTCAACAAGAAGGGAACCCGACTGATCATTGGAAGGAGAGAGCTGCAGTCAACAAGAAGGGAACCCGGCTGGTCATTGGAAGGAGAGAGCTGCAGTCAACAAGAAGGGAACCCGACTGATCATTGGAAGGAGAGAGCTGCAGACAACAAGAAGGGAACCCGACTGATCGTCAGAAAGAGAGAACTGCAATCAACAGGAGCTGATCACTTCAGGGTGATTGCATGACCATTTACTTAGAATATACTTGGGCATTGTATTGCTAGAGCATTTTTATTGCTAACCGTAGAGTAAGAAGGGCATTGTATTGCCAGGTAGACTAAGAAGGCTTGACAGACCTTGCTCTGTCAAGCCCGTGTGGTAGCTGGTGTGCAACGGCCACCCCACGTTAAAAGAATTCACACACAAGCATCTTCCACACTTTAAAATTAAGTTCAGGACCTGGAACGTCAGGACCCTCATGGACAACCCCAACAGCGGTAACTGAAACGCCGTACTGCTATCGTTGCCCGGGAACTCAGACGTTTCGACATAGACATCGCCGCCCTAAGTGAGACCAGGTGGGCAGGGGAAGGCCAGCTCAAGGAGCAAGGCGGTGGGTACACCTTCTTCTGGAAAGGCAAACCTGAAGAAGAACGCTGCCTCCATGGGGTCGGCTTCGCCATAAAAAATTAGCTAATTGAACGTCTCAGTGACTCCCCTTGTGGAATAAATGAACGCCTCATGACTCTACGGCTCACCCTAGCCTGGAACCAGTGCGCTACGGTCATCAGTGCGTACGCCCCAACACTGGAAGCCACAGACGAGACCAAAGAGGAATTCTACTCCAGCCTCGAACAATCCCTGTCCCGAGTCCCAACGGGCGACAAGCTGATCCTCCTTGGCGACTTCAACGCCAGAAAGGACACAGACTTCTGGGGAGGTATGATCAGCAGAGAGGGGGTAGGGAAAGCCAACTCCAACGGTACCCTCCTGATGAAATGCTTAGAACATGGCCTTGTCATAACCAACACCTTGTTCCGTCAGAGAGACAAGTGCAAGGCTTCATGGCAACACCCTCGCTCCAAACACTGGCATCTTCTGGACTACGTCATTGTCTGAGTGAGGGACCGCAAGGATGTCCGCATTACCCGCGCCATGACAGGAGCTGACAACTGCTGGACAGACTACCACCCAATCCACTCTGTCATCTCCGTCAACGTAGCCCCAAAACAGCGGCGGCAACAGAAGCAATGCCGCAAGAAAATCAATGCTGGAGCACTCAAAGACCCTGCTAAGAAAGCCCGATTCAGCCTTCACCTCACAACCAAACTGATGACTCCCAGTGATTCAGAGACACAGAGTGTCCACAGCGCCTGGTCTGCACTCAAGGTCTCCATAATCAGCACCTGTGAAGAGATGCTCGGTCACTCGACCAGAAAACGCCAAGACTGGTTCGACGAGAATGACCAGGCGATCCAGGAGCTAATAAACTGCAAGCGCAAGGCATTCCTGATCTGGAAACAGCAACAGAACTCGAGAGCAAGGAAGCAGCTCTACAGACACCTGAAGGCAGAGATCCAACAAAAAACTCGCGACCTAAAGAACAGATGGTGGGTGGAGAAAGTGCAGGAGATCCAGCAGCTAGCTGACAACCACGGCGTGCTTGGATTCTTTAGCGCAGTCAAGACCACCTACGGCCCAAGCACCCAATGTCCTACCCCACCACTGTGGGCCAAAAACGGAGAGGTACTCATCAAGGACAGAGAGGCAGTCAGTGCCCGCTGGAAGGAGCACTTTGAAGATCTCCTTAACCGAGACTCTGTCTTCGATGCGAGTGTCCTCAACTCAATCCCGCAGTATGCTACCCGCCACCACCTCAGCACAACCCTAGCCCGGCATGAGGTTGAAAAGGCCATCTGACAACTGAAGTACAACAAGGCCTCAGGAGCAGATGGAATCCCCGCTGAGACGCTAAAACATGGTGGAGAAGCACTATTGGCACGAATACATGAACTCATTTCTCTTATTTGGAAGAAGGAGCATACCAGGGGATCTCAGAGACGCCGTAATCGTGACCATCTTCAAGTAGCTGACAAGTCCGATTGCGGTAATTACAGAGGATTCTCCCTGCTGTCTGCCAAAGGGAAAGTCATCGCAAGAATCCTCCTCAATCACCTTCTCCCAGTGGCTGAAGAGCACCTTCCAGAGTCGCAATGCAGATTGCACCCACTAAGGGGCACAAAGGACATGATCTTCACCGTGCGTCAACTACAAGACAAATGCAGGGAACAGCACCAACCGCTGTACATGGCCTTCTTTGATCTCACAAAGGCCTTCGACACCATCAACCGTGAGGGATTATGAAGTGTCCTCCTCAAATTCGGCTGCCCTCAAAAGTTTACCATCATCCTCCGCCTGCTTCATGACGACATGCAAGCTGTGATCCTGATCAATGGATCCATCACAGACCCAATTCATGTACGGACCGGGGTCAAGCAAGGCTGTGTCATCGCACCAACGCTCTTCTCGATCTGCCTGGCTGCAATGCTCCATCTCACCCTCAGTAAGCTCCCCACTGGAGTGGATCTAATCTACAGAACAAACGGGAAACTGTTAAACTTCCGTTGCATCGAGTCCAGATCCAAGGTCATCCCATTCTCTGTCATCGAATTACAGTATGCAGACGATGCTTGCATCTGCGCACACTCTGAGGCTGAACTCCAAACCATTGCCACCACCTTCACCGAAGCGTACAAGAGCATGGGCCTTACACTAAACATCCATAAGACAAAGGTCCTCTACCAACCTGCCCCCACCACACTGTACTGCCCCCCCGATTATCAAAATCCAAGATGAGGCCTTGGACAACGTGGACCACTTTCCATACCTCGGCAGCCTACTGTCAACAAGGGCAGACGTCGATGATGAAGTCCAACACTGCCTTCAGTGTGCCAGTGCAGCCTTCCGTCGCCTGAGGAAGAGAGTGTTTGAAGACCAGGACCTCAAACCCAGCAGTAGTGATACCCGCCCTCCTGTATACTTCAGAGACATGTATCACGTACAGCAGGCACCTAAAAGCACTGGAGAGGTATCACCAACGCTGCCTCCGCAAGACCCTGCAAATCCATTGGCAGGATAGGCGCACCAACGTCAGTGTTCTCGCTAAGGCCAACATCCCCAGCATCAAAGCTTTGACCACGCTCGATCAGCTCCGATGGACAGGCCACATTGTCTGCATGCCCGATACGAGACTCCCAAAACAAATGGTCTACTCAGAGCTCCGACACGGCAAGAGAGCACCAGGTGGGCAGAGGAAACGCTTCAAGGACACCTTCAAAGCCTCCTTGAAAAAGTGCAACATTCCTACCGACACCTGGGAATCCCTGGCCCAAGACCGCACGAAGTGGAGGAGAAGCATTCGGGAAGGCGCCGAACACCTCGAGTCTCTTCATCGGGAGCAAGCGGAAGCCAAGCATGAACAGAGGAAGGAGCGCACGTCAACCCAAGCACCCCACCCACCCGCCCCTTCAACTACCGTCTGCCCCACCTGTGACAGAGACTGTAGGGCCTGCATTGGGCTCATCAGTCACCTGAGAACTCATTTTTAGTGTGGAAGCAAGTCATCCTCGGTTCTGAGGGACTGCCTAAGAAGAAGAGAAGAGACTAAGAATGGCATTGTATTGCCAGGTAGACTGAGAAGGGCATTGTATTGCCATGTAGACTAAGAAGGGCATTGTATTGCCATTTAAATCTATAAGCGTTTTTTGTTTTCTTTTCTCTCTTCTTTTCTTTTAATAAATGACCTTATTTAACTTAAGAGCTTTTGGATGATTCATTAATTATTTCCCTTGTAATTCGCAGGTCAAAATGAAGTACAAGCCTGAGAATAGGACAGCGAGGCTTACATTGGCGACCGCGGTAGGACCTGCATAAAGGGAAAATAAGATGAAACACCCAAATCCAAAGAAGAAAACTATGGATGAACTAGTAACTAAGTATATAGCAGGGAACCTTTGAAAGAAGGTTGGGTTCGGGTGATCACAGACGGGGAAGATCCAGCCTGTGAAGCTAAACAGTGGACGCAGGGTACTACCTGCCGCTCTGGTTTACTAAAAGCTGTCTGGCTCATGGCATACTAGAGACAATTTATGATGGATGTGAAACGATCAGGTTAAGAAAAGAGATTGAAGAAAAAGATTCAAGAGCTGGCGATCGGGAGGTGGTAGTCGACCGATTGTTAAAAGAACTGAGTGAGGAAAGAGAAAACTGGGAGCGTGAAAAGGAACGTCAACTCACTAAAATTCTATACCTAAAGAGCCAAGTCTTAGAAGGGCAGAAGCTGAGTGATAGATGGGAACAGGGAGTGTCCAGACAAAAGGAGAGAGCAGACAAGGCCAAAAGGCAGAATGAGGACTTGAAAGCGGCAGTGAGAGTGGCACATCAGTCAGTTCTAGAAAAGAAGGGGAAAGAAAGCCATGTAGAATGTGAAACAAGAATTAGGGAGTTATGGGGAAACTGTCCGCCAAAAAGGAGATAGTATGTGTGATGGCACCGGGGTGTGTAAGCGATGAGGAAGAGGAGTTAGACTGTGGACCGCCTGGGGAACACTGGAGACCCCCGGTGTATGCACCTATGAAAAGGGTGGACAGGAGAATGTGTCCCCTCCGTACCACTAAGTATAAGTATGACACAGACAGGGAATTATTGGAGCTACTCCGAACAGCAGGCTTTAAGGGAATTCCTAAGAAGGCACAGATAGGGCAGAAGGAGGATCAGTTCTTAGGACTAACTATTCAACCTGGGGAGCGAACAATAGATAAGGTAAAAAGAATAAATGATCCAAAGCTGGCGATTAACCTCAACTACCCGGGAAAGCCCCACATGTGTACTGTAGAGGGTATCTGGGAAACTGAGGGAGGATTTAGAGCAGGGATCCATCCAGAGGGAAGAGATATTTATCCAGCTTTGTAGAGGGGGGAAAACGGGCTGTGGGATTTATGATCAATTGCCTAAAAAAGCCAAATGGTTTCAAGATGAAGAAGAAGCTGAAGAGATACTGATACCGCAGGTATTGTATCAGGAGGGTGTTAGGGTGGAAGATCAATCCTCCTTGGCATCCTCATCTGGACACAATAGTCTGGAACCCCACCGTACCTCTGGGAGACTGAGGAAACCCTCAGATAAGTTCAGCCCCTCTTTCCAATAAAGCACAGCTCAAAATTTTTTTACAAGAAATAATTACTAATCAGGATCGAGAACTTAGTGAAGATCAAATCATGACAGTGTGGTGGAGCCACCAAAGGACTCAGATCGTTTGTATATAATTCCTTTAACAACATGTTAGCTACAGCCTGAGTCTGTATCTTTATTTATGCTGTTTATCTGTACAGAGCGTGGTTACTTTAACAGCGTGGCTCAAACGTGATGATGTCACGCCATTCATCACGTGATTCCCCACTGGCGGGAAAACGTGATGACGTGATGATGTCAGCCATGGGACTGCTGGAGCAGTCCTCGTGGAGCCTCCGAATAGAGCAGACCTACATTCGATGTTATCCTGCAGTTTCTTGTTAAAACCTGTTTGTTTCACAGAAATCACAGAAACCCCACAGTGCAGATAGAGGCCATTTCGGCCCATCGAGCCTGCACCGACACATATCCCACCCGATCCCCGTAACCCCTACACCAACACATATCCCACCCTAACCCCACGTATTTAATCCCCCTAACACTAAGGGTCAATTTATCATAGTCAATCATCCTAACCTGCACATCTTTGGACTGTGGGAGGAAACCGGAGCACCCGGAGGAAACCCACGCAAACACGGGGAGAATGTGCAAACTCCACACAGACAGTCACCCGAGGCTGGATTCGAACCCGGGTCCCTGGCGCTGTGAGGCAACAGTGCTAACCACTATGCCACCGTGCTGCCCTTAAAGTTCGTTTTGTTTGATCGCCTGAGTAGAACTCAGTCTTTTGGTTAGGAACCCACGTTCCTACAACAGTGCATTTACAAGATGTAGTTACACAATTGGAATCTCTTGTCACAACAATAAATGCAATAATCAGAGAAGATAGAAATGTTTCTACCGAGGCAGCCCAGAATGACGTGTGCATAATGTACGGATCCTGGTTAGTAGAACAAGCACGAGAGAATTTAAGGTTGGTTGAAGAAGGTAAAATTCCCTCTTGGATAGAGGATTGATATCTAAATGCTCTGGTCAAATATCATCCCTCTTCTTTCTTAGGCAGTCCCTCGGAACCGAGGATGACTTGCTTCCACATTAAAAATGAGCTCGCAGGTGACTGATTAGTCCAATGCGGGACCTACAGTCTCTGTCACAGGTGGGGCAGATGGTGGCTGAAGGGGCGGGTGGGTGGGGTGCTTGGGTTGACGTGCGCTCCTTGTGCTGCCTGCGTTGGCTTCCGCTTGCTCCCGGCGAAGAGACTCGAGGTGTTCGGCGCCTTCCCGGATGCTTCTCCTCCACTTTGTGCGGTCTTGGGCCAGGGATTCCCAGGTGTCGGTGGGGATGTTACACTTTTTCAAGGAGGCTTTGAGGGTGTCCTTGAAGCATTTCCTCTGCCCACCTGGGGCTCTCTTGCCGTGCCGGAGCTCAGAGTAGAGCGCTTGTTTTGGGAGTCTCATATCGGGCATGCGGACAATGTGACCCGTCCATCGGAGCTGATTGAGTGTGGTCAGAGCTTCGATGCTGGGGATGTTGGCCTGAGCAAGAACACTGACATTGGTGCGCCTATCCTGCCAATGGATTGGCAGGATCTTGCGGAGGCAGCATTGTTGGTACCTCTCCAGTGCTTTGAGGTGCCTGCTGTACATGGTCCATGTCTCTGAGGCATACAGCAGGGCAGGTATCACTGCTGCCCTGTAGACCATGAGCTTAGTGCTGGGTTTGAGGTCCTGGTCTTCAAACACTCTCTTCCTCAGGCGACCGAAGGCTGCACTGGCACACTGAAGGCGGTGTTGGACTTCGTCGTCGACGTCTGCCCTTGTTGACAATAGGCTCCCGAGGTATGGAAAGTGGTCCACGTTGTCCAAGGCCTTGTCGTGAATTTTGATAATCAGGGGGCAGCACTGTGTGGCGGGGGCAGGTTGGTAGAGGACCTTTGTCTTACGGATGTTTAGTGTAAGGCCCATGCTCTCGTATGCTTCGGTGAAGGTGTTTACGATGGTTTGGAGTTCGAACACAAATATCATAGTAATATCACCATGTGTGAATTAAGGGGGCTAACATAAGTCTACCCTATAAGACATGAATGTAAATCAGGATCAAACTTGACTATGTTGGGATTAGTCTTATACTTTCCTGTAGTTTTGAAGGGAGAAATCCCATCCCAGTTTATCGCTTAGAAAATATTGGAATAATACAAGGGGAGATGCATATACAATATAACCAACACCATACTTATCTCGTGAATATCAGTGGGACTTTAGTAGGAACGGAACTACAGGGGTGTAAGTAGCATGGACAGACCATAGCGTGCCCTCACAGAGTCCAGGAACATGATGAATCATTATGCGGGTTCAACCTTACTAAACAGACAATTAATTGTACTATGGAGGTACTTGGGGTGGAATTTTTCCACACCAAGTCAGCGTATCATGGCGGAGGGGAATATTGTGCGACTACTAGTGAAACTCAATATAAGTATGCGACTAATATTACTTGTTAGATTGATTGTCATAACTTCTGTTTTACCCCGATTAAACCAATTAGAATAGGGATGCAAGAGTTAATGAACATATATCAGCATGATATCGCTACCAAAGTGCTTGTAAATAACACGCTTAGATTCAGCTTGCTCAAATATGTTACTAAGTTTGGTTATGACATCCTGCCCCTGCCTGAACATTTAACAAAGCTTAAAGTGGTCATTGATCGATCAAGGAAACATTATTATCAGTTACAGCAACACACTCGGGCAACCAGGACAAGAATCAACAGTATAAAAACCACCACATCCTGGTGGGTCATTGGTATGAACATTAAGATCCACTCCTGGATCAGGATCATATCTCATGTCCTGGTGATTGTAGAGATGGTCATCATTATCTACCTCCTAACAGAATTAATTAATCGATATAGAAGAAAACGGTACAAACGTTTGCTTAATATGGTGGAGATAGCCGAAACGAAACAACTATTAAAAGTGTCGTAGTATGTTAAGTCACACTAGACATTTGAGGGAGGACTGTAAGGAAGAGAAGTCCTTTTTGATACAATTTTTAAACTGGACATTCAACCAGCATGCTTTGGGAAGCTGGGAACAGTGCTGATGGGGGGAAATCTTGTTTTAAAATTAAAACCAGCTGAACTGTGGCAAAGCAGCAAAACCAGATGGTGCTATCAAGAAGAAACAAAGACATTGGGCGGAATCTTACCTTCCAGGCCGAGTTCGAGGTGGGACTGCTGGTTTTCAGGTTCCAGTCCTGCCTCCAGCGACGTCTGACGAACAGACACTATTTTGCCCTGATTGTTAAGCCCGCCCTGCGGGCTTGCTGGTCAATTAAGGGAAAGCCGGTATCAGATGACGTCAGTTGATGACGCTTCATCTGCCAGTTTTCTGAAAGGCATATGCACTACACTTGTTTGACAGGTGATTTGACAGTGTTTGACAGCATTGAGGTGCTGTCAAACACTGACAATCACTGTCCAAAAGTGAGCCCTTGTACCCAGGCTCTCCAATTACTCTCTCCTTAGGATAAAACAGATGGCAGCTGCAGCTGAGATTGCAGAAGCGATCTGTCACTTCTCCCGATGAGATGAGGCTACACAAACACTTCACAGCTTGTCACCTGCAGAAACATCTAACCACATTAAAAATTACTTTCCCAACATTTCCTCACCTCTGATACTCACCACTGTCCCATTGCATTATTCACACCACTTCTGCAGCTGTCATCCAAACACCAACATAACAACAGACCCACAGCACGCCTCACTTACCCTGGCGGGGTTCCCTGACGTCGGGAAGACCGCAGCAGCAGTCGAAAAATTGGAAAAAGCCTCTTAACTGCCTGGTAACTACCTGTTAACAGGCAGTTAAGTGGCTATAATCCTCTGCCCGCCGCTAGGAGTTGGGTCCCTGCGCAAATCGGGGCCCGACTCCCGGGAAGATTGGTTGGAGGCAGGCTGGGAGTGGGTTTGGGAACCGCTCCCATTTTTGGGGATTTTCCAGCAGTCCCGCCTCCAGACCCACCCCCACAGGGCTGGTAAAATCCAACCCATTGTGTAACTAAAGGAGACATCTGTGTAAACAATGAGGGATTAGGCTTTGACAAGATACCACAGAACTCTGGGCCTCTTCAATAAACAATCCTCATCAGAAAGTTTGCCAGCTAGACAGTTGAGATGTGAGTGAGCTTTCCCGCCAATCAACTGTTACTGTGGTCTTCACATGATGGAAATTTACTGAAAAGGAGTTTTAAGATCATGCGGGCTTTAACTTTAAGTTTTAAACAAAAGCCCAGTAAGAATTTTGCATGTTTCAATGAGATCACCTCTTATTCTTATAAACTCTAGAGAATATAGGCCTTGTCTACTCAATCTCTCCTCATAGGACTATCCCCCCATCCCTGGAATCAGTCTGGTGAACCTTCGTTGCACTCCCTCTATGGCAAGTATATCCTGCCTTAGGTAAGGAGACCAAAACTGTACATAATACTCCAGGTGTGGTCTCACCAGGGCCCTATATAATTGCAGTAAGACATCTTTACTCAAATCTTCTTGTAATAAAGGCCAACATACTATTTGCTTTCCTAATTGCTTTCTGTACCTGCATGTTAACTTTCAGCGATTTAAAAAATACGCTGCTTTACTATTTTTCCTGCCAAAGTGGATAACTTCACACTTCTCCACATTATATTCCATTTGCCATGTTTTTGCCCACTCACTTAGCCTGTCTATATTCCCTTGAAGTCTCCTTGCATCCTCCTCATAACTTACATTCCCACCTAGCTTTATATCATCAGCAAACTTGGATATATTACATTTGGTCCCCTCATCCAAATCATTGATATAGTTTGTAAATAGCTGAGGCCCAAGCACTGATCCTTGTGGTACCCCACTATTTACAGCCTGCCAACCTGAATATGACACGTTTATTCCTACTCTCTGTTTTCTGTCCGTTAACCAATCCTTAATCCATGCTAGTATATAACACTAATTTTGTTTAATAACCTCTTTTGTGGCACATTATCGAATACCTTCTGAAAATCCAAATACTCCACATCCATTGGTTCCCCTTTATCTATCTTGTTAGTTACAACCTCAAAAAACTCTAACAGATTTGTTAAACACGACTTCCCTTTCATAAATCCGTGTTGCCTCTGCCCAATCCTATTATTACTTTCTAAGGGGGTGAAATTGGCAGCCTTTGTGCCTCCCGTTAGCGCCCCGGGGCGCTAACAGGGTGCAAATGGCTTTGTGACCGGGCGCAATGTTGACATCGACTCCCGCCATATTCAGTTTTGTGGTGGCGCAACAGCATTGTGCCCCAATCTTCTTCGCCCGGACATTGTGACATCATCACTGTGCGCATCACCCCAGTAGCGCCCCGGACCCGAAATTGACTTCCGCCCTCTGCAGCAGCGGCGGTCGAAAACACCAACAGGCGTGCATCGGGCGGCTGGCTGCTTTGTGGGCGATGATTAAATGCAAGGTGGCAGAAGTAAGTTTAAAAAAAAGTACCTTTCTTCTTGCAGTTTTTTGCGCGGGTTCCTGCCTGCAACTGATCAGCCCAGCACTCTGCTTGAGAGCCGGGCTGATCACGTGGGATTGCAGCTGCCTTGGTGGTCGAGGTAGGTACTTTTAAAATTGCAGATCCTGCATCGATAACCCTTCCCTTTAAGGGAGGGAAGGAGCCATTGAATGCGGCAGTGCTGCACACCCAGTGTGCAGCGCTGCTGAAGTCTCTGCCCCACTCTCCGATGTTAGGGGTCTAAGAAGGAAGTCGACCATTTGATTTAGCGCTCCATTTCTCTCTTGGGGTGCTAAAACTTAATTTTGCGGTCGCCGGTGCTAATTAGCGCCGGGTGCTAAAGTTAACAGCCAGGCGATGTTAGCGCCCCAAAATGGTCGATACTGAATTTTCCCCCTAAGTGCCCTGTTACCACATCCTCAATAATAGATTCTAGCATTTTCCCTACTACTGATGTCAGGCTAACTGGTCTGTAGTTCCCGGTTTTCTCTCTCCCTCCTTTTTTAAATAGTCAGGTTACTTATGCTACCTTCCAATCCGTGGGAACAGTTCCAGAATCTATGGAATTTTGGAAGATGACAACCAATGCATCCACTATCTCTGAAGCCACCTCTTTTAAAACCCTAGGGTGGAGGCCATCAGATCATGGGGATTTATTGGCTTTCAGTCCCATTAATTTGTCCAGTACTATTTCCTTACTAATATTAATTTCTTTCAGTTCCTCATTGTCACTAGACCCTTGATTCTCCACTATTTCCGGAATGTTTTTTGCATCTTCTTCCATAAAGAAAGACACAAAGGGGGGAATTTTTTGGGGTGGGGGGGTCAGTGGGCGTGTTTGGTGGTGGGTTGGGTGGGAAAAAATATTTTTTGACAGCGGGTCGGGACCCTGCCTAAATCCGCCACCACGCGACTTTCCCAAATGTCGGGTTTGTCAGGGCTGAATAGACCCGACACGCAGCGGCGGGGGAGGCAATTCAGGTCATTATGATCTTGTTAACAGCCCATTAAAAAGCATTTTGAGCTCCCCTTACTATTTTAAGAGGTCGCCCATGTGGTCCTCACTGCTCGGGGATCACGTCAGGTAAGGAGGTCGGGAGTTGTATGACCAGGGGATCATCTCTTTACTTGTCAGCTGCAAATGTGCTATAAAAGCTCCCATCTCACACCTGTTCACTTTCCAAGCTCAGAAGCTGTTGCTTACTGCATTTGGAAGACAGATTGAGCTTTATGGAGGTTGCAAATGTTTGGAGCAAACTCTCTATCCAGTGTCACCTCATTGGGACAACCTCTCTCACCAGGACACAGGGCATCAGCACCCGACTACATTGTTGCCCAGGAGGCCAGGAATGGCCTTACCATGGCCAGATTTACTTTACTTGACGCTGAACACCCTGGCTGCCACGTGATGCACCAGGTTGGGACCACCCCACACCAACAACATAAAGCAGCCCTACAATGCCCAAGCCATTCCTTTCACACTCATCACCATTGTGGGGGGGTACCGTTATGTCTCACCTTTCACTGCAACTCACTAAGCCACTTTCAAAGGTGCATACAGATCTGTCCAAGAACGCAAATTGTTGAAAATAAAGGTTTCAATGTTTGACACCACAGTAACAGAAACTTTACATGAACATTGTATAAAACACCCAAGTGCCCACCCTTGTGTGTTGTTAGTTGGTATGATTGGACTAGGATGAGGGTGAGTGTGATGGGTAGCTAGTGAGATGGGGAAGTGATAATGTAAATAATGAGGGATGGGTGGATGTGCAAGGTAAGTTGGTGTGAATAAGGATATGCAGGAGTAGGGTAGGAAAGACAGAGTTATGGGGATGTGATGAGCAGCACAGCAGGATGAGGTTGAGTGTGGCTTTGCAGTAATGTTTTGTGATCTACGGAGAACATTGAAAGATTTGCGCCACTGCAGCCTGGTCCTCCTGACAACATCCTTGCTTGTGTCCTCCTGTGCAACGTGCATCCAGGCTGCGTTGGTCTCCTGGGGAGGTCTTTTCACCGATTGGAAGGGAAGAGAACCTCCCTGCATGCTGCAACTCCCTCCATAAGCATATGGAGGGAGTCATGGGAGAGCCTGGGTGCAGCCGTGCACCTCTGTGCAGTGCTTGTCAGTGTTTGCAGCACCTCAATGCTGTAGAACACTGACAGCACAACAGTCAAAATCAATTTACGCATGGTCCCTTTAAGGAAACCGGATGATGATGCGTCATCAAATGACATCATCATGCCCGCTTTCTTCAAATGGCCGGCAAATACGCTGGGAGGGCTTAACAAGCTCAATCAACGTAAAATCATTCTACACAGTGGGTTGGAGCCTGCAGCAGGGTCGGAACCCGCCACCAACGTCGCCCGTCAGGGACCCACCGAGATAGGGAAAGCCATGGCCAAAGTATTTGTTTAATTTCTCTGCCACTTCCTTATTCTCCATTATAATTCCTCCTGTCTCAGCCTGTAAGGGACCCATGTTTACTTTCACTAATCTCTTCCTTTTTAAATACCTATAGAAGCTTTTACAGTCTGTTTTTATGTCTCTTGCTAATTTATCTCTTATTCTATATTCTGTTTCTATATCAATTTCTTGGTCTTCCTTTGCTGAATTCTAAAATCCTCCCAATCTGCAGGCTTACTACTCTTTTTGGCAACATTAGAGGCCTCTTCCTTTAATTTAATACTATCTTTAATTTCTCTTGTTAGCCACGGGTGAACCATTTTCCCGTGGTGTTTTTATGCCTTAAGGGAATGTATATTCGTTGCGAATTATGAATGATTTCTTTAAATGTTTGCCATTGCTTTTCTACTGTCATATCTTTTAATCTGGTTTCCCAACCTATCTTAGGCAACTCGCCTCTCATACCTACATAGTTTGCTTTGTTCAGATTTAGGATCCTAGTTTCGTACTTATCTAAATCACTCTCAAACTCAAAATATAATTCTATCATATTGTGATCACTGCTCCCCAGATTGATCCTTGGGATGAGAATGTTGTTCTATGAGAAGAAATTGAGTAGATGGGCCTATACTCTCTGGAGTTTAGAAGAATGAAAGGTAATCTCATTGAAACATATGGCCCAGAAATTCGGCTCTCCCCGGGTGAGTACGCACGGGGTACTCACCCGTAGGCTGAATGGAATTGCCGGTTTCCTGCATGCACTGCGCATGCGTGGGAAACCGGCACTTCCGATCCTCTGAACGAAGGGGTTCAGAGGTCGAACGCGCGCGCAGGAGAGGCTGCGCGTGCGCTTTGAACTTAGTTTTTTTTTACAGATTTTCCCGGGAGGGTAAGCCTGCAGGATTTACACATTTAAAAAGTAGGCGTAAGGCCTGCTTTTTGCAAGGTAAGTGTTCAATTAATTAAAATTAAAACATTTTTTCCACAGGTTTATTATTTTTAAATACTTTAAAGCAAGGTAAGTTTATTTGTAGCCCCGTTATAATATAAAATTATTTTTTTCAAAAATTTAAATTATTGTTTAAAATAGTTATTTAATGTAATTTATAGTTTATTTAAAAAGTGTGATTTAAAAAAAAATGTATTTGAAGGTTTACTGCTATTTTGGGCCTGTAATATTTATAAGTTTTGACAGGTCTACCTGTCAATCTTATGAATGGGCTTTTCCCTCCTCCGATTGGCTGCCCATGGCTCACGTGATCCCAGGGGACGCATCGCACTAACTACGCCCCTGGGACACGCAAGCACAGCGCGCCGGCAGCTGGGCCAGGCCCCGGAGCGGAATTCCACGGGGCCCTAGAGCTCAACTGCCGGCATGCTAGGTAAGTGCAGGTCGGGGGCTTACACCCGCGGGAAGCCCCCAACCCGAATTTCTGGGCCAATAGCCTTCAAGTAAATGCAGCAGATATCTCTTACACTTCAAAAAAAAGTACTTAATTGGCTTTAAAGTGCTTTGGGATGTCCTGAGGTCATGAACATAAGAACATAAGAACATAAGAAATAGGAGCAGGAGTAGGCCAATCGGCCCCTCGAGTCTGCTCCGCCATTCAATAAGATCATGGCTGATCTGATCCTAACCGCCAATCTACTATCACAGAACCATCTCCTGAATCTAACAGAATTAGACACACGAAATAAGAGCAGGATCAGGCTACACGGCCCCTGGGCCCGCTCCGCTACCCACAGGGCCATGACCGATCCGAACCTAGACTCATGTCCAAATTCCTGCCCGCTCCCCATAACCCTTTATTCCCTTTACTTCTAGGAAACTGTCTATTTCTGTTTTAAATTTATGTAATGATGTAGCTTCTACAGCTTTTTGGGGCAGCATATTCCATGGACCTACCACCCTCTGAGTGAAGTAGTTCCTCCTCATCTCAGTTTTGAAAGAGCAGCCCCTTATTCTAAGAAAAGCACTATAAAAATGAAAGTATTTCTTTCTTTCCATCATTCCACATATGTTTATGACCCTTGCCCATATCACTATCCCCTATACTTTCCTGCCCTGTGCTTCCCATATTATCGACTCCCATCTCTTGCTGTGGTTCTGCTTTCTCCTGAGTACTGAAACATACTCTGTATTAAATACTATTCAGTCTCGTGGTTTTACTTCTATCATCCTGTACCCAGTGCTCATCCAGCTGCCTGCTCCTGCATGGTTTCCAGCATATCTATTGTCACTTGTGCAGAAGTCATTGGTGGCCCGGATTTCACATCACGAGAGCCAACCACCTAATTACTGCTTACAAAACCCTTACCGAAACCCCACAGCATCTCCACCGCTGTCTGAGCGAAGACCATTGGGTGTCTATTCAGCCTATGAATCCCTGGATCAATGTTGTCAGCCCCACATGCTGGAACTCTCTCCCTAGGCCTGCCCCCTTTCTCTCCTCCTTCAAAAGCTCCTTTCTGATCTTGCCTTTGGTTATTGCCCCGACTCTTTCTCCCTCTATCTCGATATCTGGTTATTTTCACCTCTCATAAGAACATAAGAATTATGAGCAGAAGTAGGCCATATGGCCTCTCGAACCTGCACCGCCATTCAATAAGATCATGGCTGATCTTCAACCTCAACTCCACTTTCCTGCCCCATATCCCTTAATTCCTCTGGAGTTCAAAAATCTATCTATCTCAGCTTTGAATATATTCAATCACTGAGTATCCACAGCAGTTTGGGGCAGAGAATTCCAAAGATTAACAACCCCTCTGAGTGAAGAATTCCTCCTCTTCTCAGTCTTAAAAGGCCAGCTCCTTATCCTGAGACTACGCCCACTAGTTCTAGACTCTCTAGCCACTGGGAAACAATCTCTCAGCATCAACCCTGTCAATTCCGCTCAGAATCTTATGGGGAGATAGTGATATGGGCAAGGGTCATAAGCATATGTGGAATGATGGAAAGAAAGAAATACTTTCATTTTTATAGTGCTTTTCATGACCTCAGGACATCCCAAAGCACTTTTAAGCCAATTAAGTACTTTTTTTGAAGTGTAAGAGATATCTGCTGTATTTATTTAAAGGCTACCAGACATTTGAAGCACTGCTTCAGGATTCCAACTCTATATTCAATGATCATCCTGGTAGTTGCATGTGCCTTATTATACTGCACTCTGCTCTTTGCCCGTAATTGGTGCAAAGACATCTCGAACCATGGCCGAATGAGATTCTGAAAATCTTGAAGTCTTCCTGTGCCTTGCTTTAAAAGGATGGCGTTGTGTGTGATTCTGTGTTGGTGATCATATGTCAGCTGCACATTGATGGAGTAAAACCCCTTGTAATTCATGTGGGGCATTGCATTGTATGCCAGGGGCCTGAATGGCAGCATGCATGCAATGTGCTGCCCTAACCGGCTGATCCTATTGGTCCATTGGAACAAAAATTCAAACAGAATAGAGCATCTGTTAACTCCATGAGAGATCTGTGCTCAGCAAACTGCTTGACACTGCATACATTATCACCAATTGCTAGAATAACCCCAGGGCAAATAAATTCAGGGTCTGATGACTTTCACAGCCATTAGCAATGTCAAACTGATAAAAGTTTGGGGCCTAGAAATTGAGTAGCCTTAGCGCCGCATTTGAGGCGCTAGAGGGCCTAGCGCCGGAGTTATGGCCAGTTGGGAAATTGAGTGGGGCCCTTCCGTCGGCGTTAAGCCGGTAGCGCTGCGCCGGCACCGATGACGTCATCGGTGTGCGCAGCGTCCCGGTTGCCATGACGACGGGCCCCAGCGCCGAAATTCAGTTGCGGCCGCCTCGCCCGTGGCAGCCGCAACTAAGACTCTGGCAACCGAGTCTTCCCCGAGTTTGCGCCGGCGCATTAAGGTCGCGCGGCGGCCGGCCGCTTTCCCGTCGGCTGCCTGCCCGCACCTCCCTCCCCGGACTCCTCCACCCCCCCCCCCCCCCGCGGAACAGATGCATCTGGCCTGCAAGCCCGGCACTTGTCCGAGGTGCCGGGCTCATTTTTTCAATATTTGAACGGACAGCGGGCGGGTGCAGGCAGCTCCTCCTTAACTGAAGGAGGAGGCCTGCACTTCCCCAGCCTACCGCACCGCATCGGGTGCCGCAGCGCCGGATTAGCGCCGCAATTCGGCACTCAGCGCCCATTGGGAGGCGCTCACGCCCGCCAGTAGCGCCGGCAGCCGTCTGGGCGCGGCGCTACTGAATTTTTGGCGCGCGCAAGGGAATTAGCGCCGGCGTTAAATTTCCGGCGCTAAAGCCCTGGCGCGGCGTCAACTCAATTTCTAGGCCTGGGTCTCTAAATCTTCATTGAACATGTGACTGAGGTTTATTTAATCAGAAACAGTTTCACTTTGATGAACACTGTTCAAGAAAGGGGAGAGGAATAAATCAGGAAACAACAGGCCAGTCAGCCTAACATCGGTGGTGGGGAAGTTATTGGAAACCATTATCAGGGACAAAATAAACTTTCATTTGGAAAGGCATGGATTTATTAAAGGCAAATCGTGTCTGAACAACTTGATTAAATTCTTTGATGAGGTAACAGAGAAGGTTGAGTACAGTAGGTGTTGTATACATGGACTTTCGGAAGGCATTCGACAAAGTGCCACACAGGAGGCTTATTAAGAAGATGGAAGCCCATGAAATTAAGGGGAAAGTGGCAGTATAGATACAAAATTGGCTCAGTGACAGGAAGCAAAGGGTGGTGGTGGATGGATGTTTTTCAGACTGGGAGGTGGTTTAAAGCGGTGTTCCCCAAGGGTCAGACTTGGGTGTAGGGAGCAGCATTATAAAGTTTGCAGATGATACAAAACTTGGCAAAGTAGTATATAGTAATGAGGATAGTTATAGGCTTCAGGATGATATAGGCAGGATGGTGAAATGGGCAGAAGCATGGCAGATGGAGTTCAATGTGGAGAAGAGTGAAGTGATGCACTTTGGGAGGACTAATATGGAAAGACAGTCTACTATAAATGGCACAATTTTGAAAAGTGTAGATGAGCAGTGTAGACCTTGGTGTCCATATACACAAATCCTTAAAGGTGGCAGGGCAAGTTGATAAGGTGGTTAAAAAAGCAAATGGGTTACTTGGATTTATAAATAGAGGAATAGAATAATTGGCCCAGAAATTCGGCTCTCCCCGGGTGAGTACGCACAGGGTACTCATCCGTAGGCCGAATGGAATTGCCGGTTTCCTGCATGCACTGCACATGCGCGGGAAACCGGCACTTCCGATCCTCTGAACAAAGAGGTTCAGAGGTCGAACGCGCGCGCAGGGGAGGCTGCGCGTGCGTTTTGAACTTAGGTTTTTTTTTTACAGGTTTTCACGCGAGGTTAAGCCTGCAGGATTTACACATTTAAAAAGCAGGCGTAAGGCCTGCTTTTTGCAAGGTAAGTGGTCAATTAATTAAAATTAAAACATTTTTTCCACAGGTTTATTATTTTTAAATACTTTAAAGCAAGGTAAGTTTATTTTTAGCCCTGTTAGAAAATTTAAAAAATTTAAATTATTGTTTAAAATAGTTATTTAATGTAATTTATAGTTTATTTAAACAGTGTGATTTAAAAAAAAATTATTTGAAGGTTTACTGCTATTTTGGGCCTGTAGTATTTATAAGTTTTGACAGGTCTACCTGTCAATCTTATGAATGGGCTTTTCCCTCCTCCGATTGGCTGCCCATGGCTCACGTGATCCCACGGGACACATCGCACTAACTACGCCCCTGGGACACGCAAGCACAGCGCGCCGGCAGCTGGGCCAGGCCCCGGAGTGGAATTCCACGGGGACCTACAGCTCAACTGCCGGCGTGCAAGGTAAGTGCAGGTCGGGGGCTTACACCCGCGGGAAGCCCCCGACCTGAATTTCTGGGCCATTAGCAGAGATCATGCTAGAAATGTATAAATCACTTGTTAGGCCTCAGCAGGAATATTGCGGACAATTCTGGGCACCACACTTCAGGAAAGATGGAAAGGCCTTAGAAAGGGTACAGAGGAGGTTTACCAGGATGTTACCAGGGATGAGGGACATCAATTATGAGGAGAGGTTGGAAAAGTTAGGATTGTTCTCCTTGGAACAGAGAAGGTTAAGAGGTGAGCTTATAGAGGTTTTCAAGTTGATGAGAGGTTTTGGTAGAGTAAATAGGGAAAAATGATCCCCTTTGTTAATAACTAGAGGTAATAGATTCAAAATCATTGACAAAAGATCTAGAGGGGAGATGAGGAGAAATGTTTTCACTCAGAGAGTTGTAGGGATCTGGAATGCTCTACCTGAAAAGGTGGTGGAAGCTGATACCATAAATAATTTTAAAGGGGAATTGGACAGGTACTTGAGGATGAGGAACATGTGGGGTTATGGACAAAAAGCAGGGATGTGAGACTAAGCACGACTGCTCTTTCAAAGAGCCAGCACAGGCACGATGGGCCAAATGGTCTCCTTCTGTGCTGTAATAAGTCTATGATTCTATGAACATACATGTATTATGTGAGGCTAATAACAGCTAATCCCCTCTGACCTCCCACTCTCTGACCCTGAACGATCAGTCCTCAGCAAAGGCCTGAGCTTCATCCCCTTACGCCCCCACCTCAATTAATTTCGAGCTCGGCACAATGTTGAGCTCTTTTTCCGCCGCCTTCATCTCCGTGCCCACTTCTCTGGCCAGGAGTCTTCCCCCCGCACAACTGACCCTTTCTCCCGCTTGCAGAATTCCCATTCTACCTGGACCCCGCCCCCTGGCCTCTTACCCTCTCTAGATCTTTTCATCGCTAACTGCTGCCGTGACATCGGCCGTCTCCATTTCTCTGCTCCCCTCACTCACTCCAACCTACCTCCCTCTGAACTTGCAGCACTCCATTCTCTTAGATCCAACCCTGACATTGTCATTAAACCCGCTGACAAGGGTGGTGCTGTTGTTGTTTGGCGCACTGACCTCTACCTAGCGGAAGCTGAACGCCAACTCTCCAACACCTCCTCCTACCTCCCCCTGGACCATGACCCCACTACCGAACATCAAACCACCATTTCCAAGACTGTCACTGACCTCATCTCCTCTGGAGATCTTCCCCCCGCTGCCACCAACCTCATAGTTCCCCAACCCCGCACAGCCCGCTTCTACCTCCTTCCCAAGATCCACAAACAGGACTGCCCTGGTAGACCCATCGTTTCAGCCTGTTCTTGCCCCACGGAACTTATCACTTCCTATCTTGACTCCATCTTTCCTCCCCTTGTCCAGTCTCTTCCTACCTACATCCGCGACTCTTCGGACGCCCTCCGCCACTTTAACAGTTTCCAGTTTCCTGGCCCCAACCGCTTCCTTTTCACCATGGATGTACAATCCCTCTACACCTCCATCCCCCACCTGGATGGCCTGAGGGTGCTCCGCTTCTTCCTTGAAGAGAGGCCCGACCAGTCCCCATCCACCACTACCCTCCTCCGCCTGGCTGAACTTGTTCTCACATTGAACAACTTCTCCTTTAACTCCACTCATTTCCTCCAAATCAAAGGTGTTGCCATGGGTACCCGCATGGGTCCTAGCTATGCCTGCCTTTTCGTGGGCTATGTGGAACAATCTTTGTTCCAGTCCTACTCGGGTCCCCTCCCTCACCTCTTTTCCCGATACATTGATGACTGTATCGATGCCGTTTCCTGCTCTCGTCCCGAACTTGACAATTTCATTCACTTCGCCTCCAATTTCCACCCTTCCCTCACCTTCACATGGTCCATCTCTGACTCTTCCCTTCCCTTCCTCGACTTCTCCGTCTCCATCTCTGGGGATAGGTTATCGACCAATATTCACTACAAGCCCACTGACTCCCACAGCTACCTGGACTACACTTCCTCCCACCCCGCTTCCTGTAAGGACTCTATTCCATTCTTCCAGTTTCTCCGTCTCCGCTGTATCTGCTCCGACGATGCCACCTTCCACACCAGTGCTTCAGACATGTCTTCCTTTTTCCGCAACTGAGGATTCCCCTCTACCATGATTGACACTGCCCTCGACCGTGTCAGTTCTATCTCCCGCACTTCTGCCCTCACCCCTGCCCCTCCCTCCCGGAACCACGATAGGGTTCCCCTTGTCCTCACCTTTCATCCCACCAGCCTCCACATTCAATGGATCATCCTCCGGCATTTCCGCTACCTCCAAAGTGATCCCACCACCAAACGTATCTTCCCCTCCCCTCCCCTTTCAGCATTCCGCAGGGACCGCTCCCTCCGAGACACCCTAGTCCACTCCTCTATCACCCCAAACAGCCCTTCCCCTTCGCCTGGCACCTTCCCATGCAAGCGGAGGAGATGTAACACCTGCCCCTATACCTCCCCCCTTCCCACTGTCCAGGGCCCCAAACACCCCTTCCAGGTGAAACAGCGATTTACTTGTACTTCTCGCAATCTAGTATACTGTATTCGCTGCTCACGATGCGGTCTCCTCTACATTGGGGAGACCAAACACAGATTGGGTGACCGCTTTGTGGAACACCTCCGTTCAGTCCGTAAGGGTGATCCCGAGCTTCCGGTCGCCTGTCATTTTAATTCAACGCTCCATTCCCACTCGGACCTCACCGTCCTTGGCCTCTTGTATTGTTCCACGGAAGCTCAACGTAAACTCGAGGAACAGCACCTCATCTTCCGATTAGGCACTCTGCAGCCTTCCGGACTCAATATCGAGTTCAACAATTTCAGATCATAACCTCGGCCCCTATTTCATTTTTTCTTGTAATTTTTCCACTCCTTTCCCCCCCCCCCCCTTTCCTTTTGTTTCGCTCTCACACCTGGCAGCTATCCCTTGCCCTGCCAGTACACTTTACACCCAATCTCAGCCTATTACCATCTCGTCTAGCTTCTAACACCTTTCATTGTCTCTTTTTTACTTCTTTTGTTTCTTTTATTAAGTTTTGTCCGATCGCAGCCCTGCCTCCAATCCATCTTTTCTTTCCAGTTTTGAAGAAGGGTTCGACCCGAAACATCAACTCAAATTTCTGTCCACGGATGTTGCCTGACCTGCTGAGTTTTTCCAGCACTTTCTGTTGTTATTATAGCGTTATAGAGTTGGTCATCGCGTTTCAGTACCGCTGGCAGCGGGGTCCTTTATGTCGTTTAGAAGTCACATTCCGCTGAGCAAGGTAAGGACAGAGTGTTCAGCTAAGTGGGGCCTCCCACGGCAATGACATCACGATCTCCAGGCAAAGGAGATCGTGGCGCAAAATCTTACCATCACCGCAAACCTCTCACTGAAGTTCGCGGGAGTCATTCATCTCGCCGTGCCTGGGCGGTAAGTCGTTAGCGTCCTGTTATTGCTCACCGGGGGTGCTAATGGGAGATGCTAACCCACCGAATTACTCACGCTTTTTCTTTTCCTCAAAACAATCTACTGTTGTCTTTCTTTTGTTGAGCTTGCATTTATATAGCGCCTTTCATGACCTCAGGACGTCCCAAACCACTTTACAGACAATGAAGTACCTTTGAAGTGTAGTCACTGTTGTAATGTGGCTGCTGATTTGCACACAGCAAGCTCCCACAAACAGCAACGTGATGGTGACCAGATAATCTATTTTAGTGATGTTGGTTGAGGGATATTGTCCAGAACATGGGGAGAATTCTCCTGCTCTTCTTCAAATAGTGCCATGTCCACCTGAGAGGGCAGACGGGGCATCAGTTTAACATCTCATCCGAAAGTCGGCACCTCTGACAGTAAAGCACTCCCTCAGTACTGCACTGGACTGTCAACCTAGATTTTGTGCTCAAGTTTTTGGAGTGGGGTTTGAACCCATGACATTCTGACTCAGAGGTGAGAGTGTCACCACTGAGCCATGGCTGACACCAGTTAATATCCCTGAAGAAAAAATGCTTACATATATTTAATGAAGTTCAGTACAGTTTGTCACACAGTACGAACAAAGGAAACATTGGTACATGGGGTTTGTCAGCATATTGTGCACAAGCTGAGAACAGCGCACCATTTGGGGGGGTCAGGATAATTTGCTGACAGTCCTTGGGGTGTGGCTGGGTGAAGAGTACCAAGGGTTTTACAAATATGATGTTGGGCCTTGTAAGGTTGGGATGTTATCCTTTGCATAGTATTAGGAGTCATGATACTGGTCCTCAGGCTGCACCTGGGAGAAGCACTAGAATAGGACAAAGAAAGGCATGTGAAGAAGGAGGCCAATGGTACCAGTTGTGTTGTTTGTAATAAAAGAGAAAGTGCACTTATTTTGTGCAAGTTATTCATGGATTGTGTCAGGAATAACAAGGTTTAATAGAGGCAAAAAGGTCTAAAGTAATGTGAGGTTCCAAGATGTGTTTTGCATTGAGTGATTTAGACTTGACCTGAAGGCGGGGGTAATGGAGTAATGACAGCAGTGATGAAGAGAGACACTTAAACAGAGGAGAATGATTCATTCCTTATTTGAGTTCTGATGCCTCTCACAGCCATTACTGAGCAAGTCTTCAAATGCCAGTTCACCTGATAATCCCTTCTATGCTTCTCTGCCTGCAAAGCAACTGGAGCCACCACCATATGAATCTCCACATCTAAGCCAGCAAGCTACCCATATACAGAATACATGTTTGGCAAGATATTGCAGTGTCCCTCCTGATCATGGCAGCAATAGTGAGCCCCTGTAGTTCTCTCAGATACAACTCTTGTTGAGCCATGTGCATTGTTGCAGCACTCTTCAGCAGTTCTCGCAACTCGCAGAGGGAGCATGGTCTAGGGTAGCAGAGAATACAAGCCAGAGGTTACTTCAGATTCTTCCTTGAAGAGATCAGAGAGGACAGATTTCCTATGGATGAATGCATCATGGAAACTTCCAGCACCTGGCTCATGACTCCTGTCAGGAGCCTGGGTACAGACGTAAAGCACCATTACAATGAGAGCCAAACACAAGCCAGAGCCCCATTGAGCAAAATATTGGCATCCTCAAACAAAGGTTCCAGGGCCGGGACCGATCCAGTGGAGTCCTACAGCACAGCCCCAAGCGAGTCTCCAGATTTGCAGTGGTTTGCTGCATGGTACACAACTATGCCATTCAGAGGGGCCAAGCCTTTCAGCCGCCACAAGAGGGAGTAGTGCAGGGAGTGGTTGAAGTGAATAGTATAGGTGCATTTAAGGGGAGGCTAGATAAGCATATGAGTGAGAAGGGAATAGAGGGTTATGCTGATAGAGTTAGATGAGGGAAGACAGGAGGAGGCTCGAGCGGAGCATAAACGCCGGCATGGACTGGTTGAGTCGAATGGCCTGTTTCTGTGCCGTATATCCTATGTAATCCTATGTAAGATTCTTTTTTTATTCATTCCTGGGATGTGGGCATTGCTGGCAAGGCCAGCATTTATTGCCCATCCCTAATTGCCCTTGAGAAGGTGGTGGTGAGCTGCCTTCTTGAACCGGTGCAGTCCGTGTGGTGAAGGTACTCCCACAGTGCTGTTAGGGAGGCACTTCCAATTCAATTTTTATTTGCCATATGTAATCAGTACAAGTACAATTACAATGGAATGCTTACTCCCCGTAGGGACGCGTCAGCTATTCATACAGCGCCACGTTCAGAAAGTCAATACAATGGCTTCCAGTGGCAGTGGGAGCACGATGTCCCTCAGCCGCTCCGTCCTCCTCCTCTTCAGGAATGATGTGTGGCAAAACAACAAACTGTGACAAAATACAAATTAAACAAAATTCATTCGAAACATGGATCTTCATGTGAGAAATTTGACACTTATACGGAGAACGTAAATTTATTATTTAATTACTCATCATAATGAGTTTGAAGTCTTCAATGAGTGAACCCCATTTTGATCTTATAGCATATGCAGTCCACTTTGTTGCTGGTAGTTAGCGTAGAAGTCTATAAGCTTTTTAGGGATCCTTGGGGTGACAATCCAGGATTTTGACCCAGTGACAATGAAGGAACGTCGATATACTGCCAAGTCAGGATGGGGTGTAACTTGGAGGGGAACTTGGAGGTGATGGTGTTCACATGCACCTTCTGCCCTTGTCCTTCTAGGTGGTAGAGGTCACGGGTTTGGGAGGTGCTGCTGAAGAAACCTTGGCGAGTTGCTGCAGTGCATCTTGTAGATGGTACACACAGCAGCTACAGTGCACCAATAGTGGAGGGAGTGAATGTTTAAGGTGGTGGATGGGGTGCCAATCAAGCAGGCTGCTTTGTCCTGGCTGCTGATGAGCTTCTTGAGTGTTGTTGGAGCTGCATTCATCCGGGCAAGTGGACAGTATTCCATCACTCAGCACTCGACACTCGCTGCAGAATACCTAGCCTCTGACCTGCTCTTGCAGCCACAGTATTTATGTGGTTGATCCAGTTAAGTTTCTGGTCAATGGTGACCCCCAGGATGTTGATGGTGGGAGATTTGGTGATGGTAATATGCCGTTGAATGTCAAGGGGCGGTGGTTAGACTCTCGCTTGTTGGAGATAGTCATTGCCTGGCACTTGTGTGGCATGACTGTTACTTACCGCTTATCAGCCCAAGCCTGAATGTTGTCCAGATTTTGCTGCATGCGGGCATGGACGGCTTCATTATCTGAGTAATTGAAGATGAAGAAGGGGCGAGGAAGAAGAAGATGATGAACACCAAGGCTGAGCAGCGCAGCCAGCTGCCAGAGCTGTAAGGAAACAAATTATTGAGGCGAGTCTCTCTTAAGTAAACTCTCCCTCAGCACACTAAGTGTCCTACCTACCATCTGATCCATTCCTTCCACCCAACTCTGAATGCCCTCTAGCGCTATGACTTCATGGGACCTACTCTTGCATAACTATCAATAGGAAGACCAATGTCAATGCAAAAAACAATCTTTACTAACTTCATGTACATTGTGCATTTAATACATTTTCCTTCTCTTAATGTTGAACTGAAATCACACTAGTGCCTGGCCTCTGTGCTCATTGACCTATTCTAGTGCTCCCAGGAGGTGTTTCTCCTGTCGCAGGAGCCTGGGAGGTGAGAGGCTGTTGGCCATCTACTGAGGGCACTTGAGATGACCATGGTGGGCAATTTCGAACAGCTGTGGGCTTTGAGGGCCCGGCTGCAAATTGCTGTTTCTCACCGTTGGCTGGAGCAGTCTGGGCAAACTAGCTGTGTGGGACCAATAAAGACACTGGGTCAGAGCTTGGCAGGAGAGCAGGCATGCTGTGGGACCAATAACGACACTGGGTCAGAGCTTGGCAGGAGAGCAGGCATGCTGTCAGCTTGAGAAAGGACAATGTGAGCCTCTCCCATGGAGCCAATGCCACTGTCATGGCTCTACGTGAGAACAGAGTGAAGGAATGCAGTGATGCTCTGGGATGCCCCCATTCATGCTCTACACACTTCTATACATTCTCCTTCATGGATTGAAAGACTGAGGAGATGCTAGACCCCAGAGCCACGATGGTTGCAGTCTCAGCTCCCGGCAAAACTGTCACCAGGGGCTCCATCATCGTGGGCCCCACTGCAGTGCTCACAGAGCTGTCCACTCACTCCATGGTTGACTGCATGGTCTAAAGGCTTCACTGGATGACCTCACACAAGCCAGAGCTGGACTCCTCAAATCTCTGTGCTATTGTGCGCAAACACTCTGGCAGGTTGCCCCGTGCAGTTAAAAGATCCTGGTGTATAAGGATCAGTCTTTGAATGTAGGCTGTGCCCGCGCGATCTTAATCTGTGGCCTCTGCAGCCGGGTTAATATGTAAGCTCTCCTTCCAGCAAGCTGTTTCCTGGACCATCCTATTCCCCCTTCCCATGCTCCTGCTCGCTAACTGCACCAGTGCAGACCGCTCTAGCCTGTCCTCTCACGTACACGCAATGTCAGTATCTGAGCTGGTGCTTTCTAAAGCAAGGTTGAATGATGCTATATCATAATGAGTGCTGCCCTCTGCAGGCTTTTTAACCTTTGCGTGCTCTACATTTACTTCAACTGAAAGGGACAAGACGGATAAGCATTACTATTCAGTGCCATGGATTAGCAGAGACAGATGAGCGTCAAGGTACAATAGTAGTGCTGGTGTGTGAATGGTTGCAGAAGTGTGAGGAAGTGAAGGCAATAACAGTGAGGCGAGTAGGAAGTGCAGGCTGTGGTATTAGGAGCAGAAAAAGGTGGAGTGAAGTGTGTCGCAGTGAATGAAGGGAAATACTGGTAATCGGGAAGAGAAGGGTGGTGAGTGCTGGGGCTTCAGGTAGTTAGGAGTCTTACCTTAGCAATTCTGGTCAGGTCAGTAAACTTCTTACTGCATTGGGGCAAGGACCTGGTGCTGACCTTCTCTGCTACCTCTGCCCACTGCTGCTGAGCATCTTGTCAGGATACCTTCCTGCCATTTGGTGGGAAAAGGATGTCCCTCCTTCTCCACCTCCTCCATGACCTCCTCCACCAAAACCTCCAATGCCGCATCCGAGAAGTAGGTGACCCTTGTAGGTTCTCAATGACATACCATGTTGAGAAGTTGCTTTCTACCCCTTAATATCATCATACTGTTAAAAGGCAAACAGCAAAATGAGTGTGCGGGATTGATAGTAAACCCTTAACCTTTGTTTCTCTCCACCTTCATTATTTGCATCTCAGCACTTTACCAGCAGCAACAAATTGCCTATAGGCAAGAATAACAAAAACATTTACTAATAACAACATCATTCCTCAACAGCTGACACACTTCATCTTTTTTGTACTGGATCACAGAAAGAAACTGCTTTACAGCCAATGAAGTACTTTTTGAAGTGCAGTCACTGTTGTAGTGCAGAAAAAGTGGCAGCCAATTTGCACACAGCAAACTTCCACAAACAGCAATGAGATAATGACCAGATAATCTGTTTTTAAGTGTTGGTTGAGGGATAAATATTGGCCAGGATACCAGGGATAACTCCCCTGCTCTTCTTCGAAATAGTGCCATGGAATCTTTACATCTACCCAAGAGGATTAACATCGGTTTAACATCTCATGTGAAAGACGGCACCTCCGACAGTGCTGCACTCCCTCAGTACTGCACTGGAGTGTCAGCCTAAGTTTTTGTGCTCAAGTCTCTGGAGTGGGACCTGAACCCACGACCTTCTGACTCAGAGGTGAGGGTGCTACCAACTGAGCCATGGCTGACACCACAAGCAGAACATATTGCCAAGAGTCCAAAGTCTGAGTATATACAGAAGTACATAAAGTGTAAAACCTGGAAACAAGCCACTCGGCATTTACCCTCCATACGAGCAAATAGTTCGAATCACATTTACCCAACCCGTTCCATTATTGCTTTGTCCCCTTTTTCTAATGCAAATTACCAATCTAATCATGAATGTTGACATTGTTTCTGCCTAAACCACTAGCCCTGGAAGTGAATTCCACAGTCTCTCAACTCTGTGTGTGAAGAAGTTTCCCTTGCTCCCTGTCCTAAATCTCTTGCATTTAATCTTGTATCTATGGCTCCTCGCTCTTGATCCATCAATCGATGGAAACCGTCTGCTTCTATCTACCTTGTCCCATACTTTTGTAATTTTAAACAATTCTATCATATCTGTGATGAGTGTGAGAAGGATGAGCCTTAATAGAAAGGGCACAAAGTCAGAGTGGGCCTGAGACTGAACCACCTGCCTTTCAGGTCAGGAATGCACCTGTCTTGTTTGACGTTCTGTTCTCCTAATCTGTATATAACCGCAACTGGCTGTCTCAGTGATTATTCGCTATAAACTACAACCACACAACACTCTCTGCTGCATACACCTTGTAAGCATTACTTCAGGGGACTTCGCAGCAGGGAAGAAAAGTGCAAGACGTGAGGATAAGAGGAGCCCTTCCTTCCCATGGCAATCTGCTTGCTTTATTCTGTAGCCTTTACTATTCAAATAAAGTTGCTACCTTCTGACCTTTTCAATGGTTTCTATGGCTGACCTTCCGGCCTTTCTTTTCAATTTCTTTCCTCATGTAGACTGGTCACAAAAGGGCTCATGTGTTGTTCATTCAAGGAACATGGAATGGCAGGTAGCTAATGTTACCCCACTGTTCAAAAAGGGTGGTAGAGAGAAAACGGAGAATTACAGACCAGTAAGCCTGACATCGGTAGTGGGGAAAATGCTAGAGTCCATTATAAAGGATGTAATAGCAGAACACTTGGAAAAAAGTGACCGGATCGGACAAAGTCAACATGGCTTTACAAAAGGTAAATCATGCTTGACTAATCTACTGGAATTTTTTGAGGATGTAACTGGTAAAATAGATAAGGGAGAACCAGTGGATGTGGTGTATTTGGATTTTCAAAAGGCTTTCGATAAGGTCCCACATAAGAGATTAGCGTGTAAAATTAAGGCACATGGGATTGGGGGCAAGGTATTGACTTGGATAGAGAACTGGTTGGCAGACAGGAAGCAAAGAGTTGGAATAAACGGCTTTTTTTCTGAGTGGCAGGCAGTGACTAGTGGGGTACCGCAAGGATCGGTCCTAGGACCCCAGCTGTTCACAATATATATTAATGGTCTGGACGAGGGAATTGGATGTAATATCTCCAAATTTGCAGATGACACAAAGCTGGGCGGGAGGGTAAGCTGCGAGGAGGATGTCGGGAAACTCCAGTACGATTTGGACAGGTTGGGTGATTGGGCAGAAGCATGGCAGATGCACTATAATGTGGATAAATGTGAGGTTATCCACTTTGGTGGCAAAAACAGGAAGGCAGATTATTATTTGAATGGCAATAGATTGGGAGAAGGGGAAGTGCAACGAGACCTGGGCGTCCTTGTGCACCAGTCGCTGAAAGTAAGCATGCAGGTGCAGCAGGTGGTTAAGAAGGCAAATGGTATGTTGGCCTTCGTAGCGAGAGGGTTCGAGTACAGGAACAAGGATGTCTTGCTACAGTTGTACAGGGCCTTGGTGAGACCGCACCTTGAGTATTGTGTGCAGTTTTGGTGGCATTACCTGAGGAAGGACGTTCTTGCCATGGAGGGAGTGCAGCGAAGATTCACCAGGCTGATACCTAGGATGGCAGAAATGACGTATGAGGAGAGATTGGGTTGATTGGGCTTGTACTCGCTGGAGTTTAGAAGAATGAGAGGGGATCTCATCGAAACTTATAAAATTCTAACAGGACTAGACAGGCTAGATGCAGGAAGGATGTTCCCGATGGTCGGGGAGTCCAGAACCAGAGGTCACAGTCTAAGGATAAGGGGTAAGTGATGTGCCAAATAACTGCCCGAATCCGTGAAGTTAAGCTTAAGACTGAAGCCTTTTATTAAATAAGAATCATGGCAGAGTTAACAGAGTTCATCATCGACCGAGCCCTTGGTAGAACATACCAGAAGAGGGGCGGGGCCAGGGAGGAGCATTAGTGGTTCCCCCGGTGGAACATTCCAGACATTACAAGTACAAGTATCAGAACACAGTTATTTCATCACGTTCACCCCCTGCTATAGATTCAGTCTGTCAGGAGGTCTGATAATCCTCTGGGAATGACGTAACTCTTGCTGAGGCTCCTCCCAGAGTACTAACTCTGGTTCATTCGAATTCCCAGAATCATCAGTATTTTCCACACTGAGGGTTTGTGTCTCTGAAGGTCCAATACCACGATTGAAAACTCTACTCTCAGAGTCGAACTCTTTTCGAGCTCCAGCAGGTGCAAGATCTTTAATAGAGACCGTATCCTCTCGCCCATCCGAATATTGAATATACGCATACTGGGGATTAGCATGGAGGAGTTGTACTTCCTCCACCAGTGGATCAGTCTTGTGGCCTCTCACATGTCTGCGCAACAACACAGGGCCCGTGGTCGTCAACCATGTGGGTAACGATACTCCATTAGTAGCTTTTCTTGGAAAACTAAACATCCTTTCATGAGGGGTGGCATTCGTTGCTGTACACAAAAGAGACCTTATGGAATGCAGCACGTCTGGCAGGACATCCTGCCAGCGAGAGGTCGGCAGGCCTCGTGACTTCAGAGACAGTACGATAGCCTTCCACACTGTCGCATTTTCTTTCTCGACCTGCCCATTACCACGAGGGTTATAGCTGGTAGTTCTACTCGTTGCAATCCCCTTCGATAGCAAAAACTGTCATAATTCTTCACTCATAAAGGAAGAACCCCTATCACTATGTATATAGTTAGGCATGCCAAACAAGGAAAACAGTTGGCAGAGGCATTTAATTACAACAGCACTAGTCACATCCGGACAGGGGATAACAAAAGGGAACCGAGAGTACTCGTCTGTAATATTGAGAAAATAGACATTACGGTCGCTCGATGGAAGGGGACCTTTAAAATCGAGACTCAAACGCTCAAATGGTCGAGTTGCTTTAATAAGATCAGCTGGCTCGGGCGGCTTATAGAAGTGGGGTTTGCATTCAGCACAAACATGACAGGTTCTGGTCATTGTCTGGACCTCCTCAATAGAGTAGGGTAGATTGTGGGACTTAATGAAGTGGTTCATTCTGGTAACCCCAGGGTGGCAGAGTGCGTCGTGGAGACTTTGAAGCTTATCTGTACCTAGACTAGCACATACTCCTCGTGACAAAGCATCCGATGGCTCATTAAATACTCCAGGCCTGTACTGAATATCATAGTCATATGTTGACAGTTCTATTCGCCATCTTAAAATCTTATCATTTTTGATCTTGCCTCTCTGCTTAGTGTTGAACATAAAGGCCACAGATCGCTGGTCAGTAATGAGCGTAAAACGTTGGCCAGCGAGATAATGTCTCCAATACCTGACTGCTTCAATAGTTGCCTGTGCCTCCTTTTCCACTGAAGAATGTCGAACTTCTGGTCCTTGCAATGTACGAGAGAAGAAAGCTACTGGTCTACCAGCTTGGTTAAGAGTTGCTGCCAACGCAAAATCAGATGCATCACTTTCCACTTGAAATGGGATCTTCTCATCCACGGCACATACCACTGCCTTCTCAATGTCCCGTTTGATATTAAGGAAAGCCTCCTGAGCTTCCGCCGATAGCGGAAAAGACGTCGACTTAATAAGAGGTTGGACTTTATCTGAGTAGCTAGCCACCCACTGGGCATAGTACGAGAAGAATCCCAGACACCTTCTTAAAGCTTTTACAGTGTGAGGTAAAGGTAATTCCTTAAGTGGGCGTAATCTTTCAGGGTCTGGCCCGATTACCCCATTCTCCACAACGCAACCAAGAATACACAAACGTGTAGTATTGAAGGTACACTTGTTTTCGTTGTAGGTCAGGTTTAACCTCTTTGCAGTCTCTAGGAACTTCGCGAGATTTTGATCAAGCTCCCGTTGGTCACGCCCACAGATGGTAACATTGTCCAGGTACGGGAATGTTGCTTCCAACGCGTATTCATCCACCATACGATCCATCTCCCGTTGGAAGACGGATACCCCATTCGTCACTCCAAAGGGCACCCGAAGGAATTGGTACAGGCGCCCATTAGCTTCGAAGGTCGTATAAGGTCGGTCTTCTATTTTGATGGGGAGTTGATGGTAGGCAGACTTTAAATCAATGGTGGAGAACACGCGGTACTGAGCTATCTGGTTCACCATCTCAGAAATACGAGGCAAAGGATAGGCGTCTAATTGGCTATACAAGTTTATAGTCTGGCTATAATCGACCACAAGTCTTTTCTTCTCATTAGTTTTAACCACCACCACCTGGGCACGCCACGGGCTACCACTGTGTTCGATGATTCCCTCCCGTTGAAGCCTTTCCACTTCCTCTTTTATAAATGTTTTATCTTCTGAACTATACCATCGACTCTTAGTCGCTATAGGTCTACAATTAGGAGCAAGGTTTGCAAACAAAGAAGGCGGACTTACGTTTAAAGTAGAAAGGCCGCAGACTGTGAGCGGAGGCTGAGATCCACCATACTTAAGGGTAACGCTCTCATGCTGACACTGGAAGTCCAAGCCTAATATTAAGTTCACACACAACTGAGGTAATATGAGGAGTTTAAAGTCCTTATACTCCGTATCCTTAACGGTCAATGTGACTTTACAATATCCAGTTACCTCCGAAGTAAGGGATTTGGACGCCATCACAATTTCACTTCGAGTAGGATACACCTTCAATGAACAGGAGTTAACAAGGTTGGGGTGTATAAAACTTTCAGTACTGCCACAGTCTATCAAACACCCAGTAGGACGACCATTAATCTTAATGTCCATCATAGATTTTGACAAGGAACACGGTATGGTCTGGTCAACTGTAGCCGAGGCTAGAGTAAAACGATAGGCGGCAGCAGAGAAGACATCGGGTACAGGATTACCCTTACACACTTTACTAAAATGTCCCCATTTCTTACATTTAAAACAGGTAGCCTCTCTGGCTGGGCAACTTTGCCTGGGGTGTTTAGATTGGCCACAAAAATAACACTTAGACCCATGGGGCACAGCTGCAACAATAGGATTAAGTGGGGGCTCCATTGGTGTTATGGATGCCTCCATACTCGGAACACACGAGACTGAGAGAGATGCATGGGCTGATGCATACACTTCTGAATTCTTCTGGGCTACATCTAACGATCGAGCAGCAGCGACAACCGTTTTTAAAACTAACGAGTCGTTCTCGAGGAGTCTCTGTCTAATATAATTAGATAGGAGGCCAGATATGAAAGAATCGCGGATGGCTTCTTCCTGATACACTATGGCAGAGACAGCCTTGTAGTTGCAACCCTTAGCCAAAGCCTTAAGGTCCTGCAGGAAATCGTCCAGAGATTCCTCGGGTAATTGCCTGCGAGTAGACAGGAGATACCTGGCGTATACTTCATTAACCGACTTAAGGTACTGGGCTTTAAGAGCTGCGAGGGCCTCTTCATATGTAGTAATATCTTCAATTATAGAGTAAGTTTGATGACTTACCAAGTTGGTTAGAAGACCCAACTTGTTAACTGTCGGATCGGTCGATGGTGCGATGAAGTGTTCAAAACATCGGAGCCCATGCGTAAATTTCTTCGACGCATCTGCCGAATGGGGATCGATATCCAGACGCTCTGGTTTCAAAAATCGATCCATCTTCCAAAAGGTGTTATTTAATAAAATTGATGTGCCAAATAACTGCCCGAATCCGTGAAGTTAAGCTTAAGACTGAAGCCTTTTATTAAATAAGAATCATGGCAGAGTTAGCAGAGTTCATCATCGACCGAGCCCTTGGTAGAACATACCAGAAGAGGGGCGGGGCCAGGGAGGAGCATTAGTGGTTCCCCCCGGTGGAACATTCCAGACATTACAAGTACAAGTACAAATATCAGAACACAGTTATTTCATCACAGTAAGCCATTTAGGACAGAGATGAGGAGGAATTTCTTCACCCAGAGAGTGGTGAACCTGTGGAATTCTCTACCACAGAAGGCAGTTGAGGCCAATACATTAAATATATTCAAGAAGGAGTTGGATATATTTCTTAAGGCTAAAGGGATCAAGGGATATGGGGAGAAGGCAGGAACAGGGTATTGAGTTTGGTTGATCAGCCATGATCTCATTGAATGGCGGAGCAGGCTCGAGGGGCTGAATGGCCTACTCCTGCTCCTATCTTCTATGTTTCTATGTAACATGCTTCTGGCCGAAGCCCAATTTACTTCCCTCTTTCACAATCTTTACATTTCTCACTGAAAAAGTCAACAGGGACAATAGATTTTTGGGCTTTGACACAAGAACAGGTAGATCCAGATGCTGCACTGGCTACATTCAATTATGAAAGGATTTGATAGGGGAGACGTAGAGAAGATGTTTCCACTTGTGGGGGAGTCCAAAACTAGGAGCCATCAATATAAGATAATCCCTAATAAATCAAATAGGGAATTCAGGAGAAACTTCTTTACCCAGAGAGTGGTGAGAATGTGGAACTCACTACTACAGGGAGTGGTTGAAGCGAATAGTATAGATACATTTAAGGGGAAGCTAAATAAGTACATGAGGGAGAAAGGAATAGAAGGATATGCTGATAGGGTGAGATGAAGTAAGGCGAGAGGAGTCTTGTGTGGAGCATAAACAGTGGCATGGACCAGCTGGGCCGAATGGCCTGTTTCGGTGCTGTAAATTCTGCGTAAATCTATGTAATTATCGGTGTATCTGCAACGGGCTTCTGACAATAACAGGTAACTAGGCTCCATGAGTCAGCATCTGATTCCACCATCATATCTTTACCCACCTTTCACTGCAGCTGGTTTCAGCACTGTGACTATTACCCATACTGAGGTTCTCAATGATTTCTATTTTATTGTTTTCAGTATGTGCTCTTGGGATTTGGTCTCAGAGGCTCAGGAGACAAAACTTGCTTTCACCGACCCCTCATCTGAGTACTTTTCACCAAACGAGCTCTTGATCTTTTCCTTGGCTCTACTTTTTTTCTCCAGCTTTCATGTTTTGCTCTTTATAATGGGGCGCGAAGCTAGAGTTCTCCCAGTCCAGCCTCCACTGCTTCTCCATTTGAAGTCTCCTGTTTTCTTAATTTTCTCAAACCTGGGGTAGAGAGAGTCCTTCATACTTCAAAAGTCGAGCAGCGCACCATCCAACTTCAGGTGGTGGAATCCAATTCTTTCCAACCTGTCAAATCTTATCAGGTGTTTCTAAAACGTTATGATGTGCAGAGCAAAGGATCCTGAGGCCAAGTGCAGCGTCCGTGGGAAAGAGGCGCTCGCACAACACACCAAAACACAGCCGATAACGAGCGAGCCCATCACTCCAAACCCAGCCGATAACACGCGAGCCCAACACTCCAAACCCAGCCGATAACACGCAAGCCCAACACTCCAAACCCAGCCGATAACACGTAAGCCCAACACTCCAAACCCAGCCGATAACACGTGAGCCCAACACTGCAAACACAGCCGATAACACGTGAGCCCAACACTCCAAACCCAGCCGATAACACGCGAGCCCAACACTCCAAACCCAGCCGATAACACGTGAGCCCAACACTCCAAACCCAGCCGATAACACGTGAGCCCAACACTCCAAACCCAGCCGATAACACGTGAGCCCAACACTCCAAACCCAGCCGATAACACGTGAGCCCAACACTCCAAACCCAGCCGATAACACGCGAGCCCAACACTCCAAACCCAGCCGATAACACGTGAGCCCAACACTCCAAACCCAGCCGATAACACGTGAGCCCAACACTCCAAACCCAGCCGATAACACGTGAGCCCAACACTCCAAACACAGCCGATAACACGTGAGCCCATCATTCCAAGCCCAGCCGATAACACGCGAGCCAATCACTCCAAACCCAGCCGATAACGAGTGAGCCCAACACTCCAAACCCAGCCGATAACGAGCGAGCCCAAGACTCCAAACCCAACCGATAACACGTGGGCACATCACTCCAAACCCAACCGATAACATGTGGGCACATCACTCCAAACCCAGCCGATAACACACAAGCCCATCACTCCAAACCCAGCCAATAACGAGCGAGCCCATCACTCCGAACCCAACTGATAACGAGCGAGCCCATCACTCCAAACCCAGCCGATAACACGCGAGCCCATCACTCCAAACTCAGCCGATAACATGTGAGCCCATCACTCCAAACCCAACCGATAACATGCTAGCCCATCACTCCAAACCCACCCGATAACGGGTGTGCCCATCACTCCAAACCCAACCGTTAACATTCGAGGCCATCGCTTCCAACACAACCAATAACACGTGAGCCCAACACTCCAAACCCAATCGATAACACACCAGCCCATCACTCCAAATCCAACAGATAACACGCGAGCCCAACACCCCAAACCCAGCCGACAACGTGCGAGCCCATCATTCCAACCCAACCGATAACATGCGAGCCCAACACTCCAAACCCAACCGATAACACGCCAGCCCAACACCACAAATCCAGCCGACAACGCGCGAGCCCAACACCCCAAACTCAGCCGACAACCCGTCAGCCCATCAATACAAACCCAGTCGATACGAGCGGGCACATCCCTCTAAACCCAACCCACAACACACGAGGCCAACACTCCAAACCCAACTGATAACACATGAGCCCAGCTCTCCAAACCCAACCAATAACGCATTTGCCCATCTCTCCAAACACAACCGTTAATGTGCGAGACCAACACTCCAAATCCAGCCGATAACACGCGCGCCCATCACTCCAAACCTAGCCAACAACGCGCGAGCCCATCGCTCCAAACCCAACCGATAACGCATGTGCCCATCACTCCAAACCCAACCGTTAACATGCGAGGCCATCGCTTCAAATACAACCGATAACACGCGTGCCCATCACTCCGAACCCAACCGATAACACGTGAGTACAACACTCCAAACCCAACCGATATCGAGCGAGCCCATCACTCCAAACCTAGCCAATAACACATGAGCACATCACTCCAAACCCAACCGATAACGCGCGAGCCCATCACTCCAATCCCAACCAATAACACGCAAGCCCAACACTCCAAACCCAGCCGATAACACGCGAGCCCATCACTGCAAACCCAACAGATAACCCACGAGCCCATCACTCCAAGCCCATCCGATAAGGAGTGAGCCCATCACTCCAAACCCAGCTGATAACGAGCGAGCCCATCACTCCAAAACTAGCCGAGAACACGCGAGCCCATCACTCCAAACCCAGTCGATAACATGCAAGCTCTTCTCTCCAAACCCAGCCGATAACATGCGAGCTCAACACTACAAAACAAACCGATAACACGCGAGCCCATCACTCCAAACCCAGCCGATAACACGCGAGCCCAACACTCCAAACCCAGCCGATAACACGCGAGCCGAACACTCCAAACCCAGCCGCTAACACGCCACCCAACACTCCAAACACAACCAATAACGCGCAAACCCATCACGCCAAACCCAACAGTTAACGCGCGAGCCCAACACTCCAAACCCAGCCGATAACGCGTATGACCAACACTCCAAACCCAGCCGATTACGCGCAAGCCCATCACACCAAACCCAGCCGACAACATGCGAGCCCATCACTCCAAACCCAGCCGACAACATGCGAGCCCATCACTCCAAACCCAACTGATAACAGACGAGCCCATCACTCGAAACGCAACCGATAACACGCGAGCCCATCACACCAAACCCAGCCTATAACACGTAAGCCCATCACTCCAAACTCAGCTGATAACACGCAAGCCCATCACGCCAAAACTAGCCAATAACACGCGAGCCTAACACTACAAACCCAACTGATAACACGCGAGCCCATCACTCCAAACCCAGCCAATAACACGCGAGCCTAACACTACAAACCCAACCGATAACACACGAGCCCAACACTCCAAACCCAATCGATAACAAGCGAGCCCATCACTCCAAACCCAACCAATAACACGCGAGCCCAACACTCCAAACCCAATCGATAACACGTGAGCCCAACATGCCAAACCCAGCCGATAACACACGAGGCCATCACTCCAAACCCAACCGATAACACGCGAGGCCATCACTCCAAACCCTATCGATAACAAGCGAGCCCATCACTCCAAACCCAACCAATAACACGTGAGCCCAACATGCCAAACCCAGCCGATAGCACGCGAGCCCATCACTCCAAACCCAACCGATAACACACGCGCCCAGCACTCCAAACCCAACCGTTAACATTCGAGGCCATCGCTTCCAACACAACCAATAACACGCGAGCCCATCACTCCAAACCCAACCAATAACACGCGAGCCCAACACTCCAAACCCAGTCGATAACACACCAGCCCATCACTCCAAATCCAACAGATAACACGCGAGCCCAACACCCCAAACCCAGCCGACAACGCGCGAGCCCATCATTCCAGCCCAACCGATAACATGCGAGCCCGACACTCCAAACCCAACCGATAACCCGTCAGCCCATCACTACAAACCCAGTCGATACGAGTGGGCACATCCCTCTAAACCCAACCCACAATACACGAGGTCAACACTCCAAACCCAACTGATAACACATGAGCCCAGCTCTCCAAACCCAACCAATAACGCATTTGCCCATCTCTCTGAACACAACCGTTAACGTGCGAGACCAACACTCCAAATCCAACCGATAACACATGAGCCCAATACTCCAAACACGCCCAATAACGCGCGAGCCCATCACTCCAAAACCAGCCGATAACACGCGTGCCCATCATTCCAAACCTAGCCGACAACGCTAGTGCCCATCACTCCAAACCTAGCCAACAACGCGCGAGCCCATCGCTCCAAACCCAACCGATAACGCATGTGCCCATCACTCCAAACCCAACCGTTAACATGCGAGGCCATCGCTTCAAATACAACCGATAACACGCGAGCCCAACACTCCGAACCCAACCGATAACACGTGAGTACAACACTCCAAACCCAACCGATATCGAGCGAGCCCATCACTCCAAACCGAGCTAATAACACATGAGCACATCACTCCAAACCCAACCGATAACGCGCAAACCCATCACTCCAATCCCAGCCTATAACGCGCAAGCCCACCACTCCAAACCCAACCAATAACACGCAAGCCGAACACTCCAAACCCAGACGATAATGAGCGAGCCCATCACTGCAAACCCAACCGATAATACATGAGCCCATCACTCCAAATCCAGCCGATAATGAGCGAGCCCATCACTCCAAACCCAACCGATAACAAGCGAACCCATCACTCCAAGCCCAATCGATAAGGAGCGAGCCCATCACTCCAAACCCAGCCGATAACATGCGAGCCCATCACTCCAAACCTAGCCGATAACAAGCGAGCCCATCACTCCAAACCCAGCCGATAACACGCGAGGCCAGCACCTCAAACCCAACTGATAACACACGAGCCGAGCACTCCAAACCCAGCCGATTGAACGCGAGGCCATCACTCCAAACCCAATCGATAACACGCGAGCCCGTCACTCCAATCCGAACCGATAACGAGCGAGCCCAACACTCCAAACCCAGCCGATAGCACGCGAGCCCATCACTCAAAAGCCAGCTGATAACACGCAAGCCCATCACTCCAAACACGCCCAAATAACGCGCGAGCCCATCACTCCAAACCCCGCCGATAACTCGCGAGCCCATCACTCCAAACACAGCCGACAATGCGCGCGCCCATCACTCCAAACCCAACCGATAACACGCCAGCCCAACACCACAAATACAGCCGACAACGCGCGAGCCCAACACCCCAAACCCAGCCGACAACCCGTCAGCCCATCACTACAAACACAGTCGATACGAGCGGGCACATCCCTCTAAACCCAACCCACAACACACGAGGCCAACACTCCAAACCCAACTGATAACACATGAGCCCAGCTCTCCAAACACAACCAATAACGCATTTGCCCATCTCTCCAAACACAACCGTTAACGTGCGAGACCAACACTCCAAATCCAACCGATAACACATGAGCCCAACACTCCAAACACGCCCAATAACGCACGAGCCCATCACTCCAAACCCAGCCGATAACACGCGTGCCCATCACTCCAAACCTAACCGACAACGCGCGAGCCCATTGCTCCAAACCCAACCGATAACACGTGTGCCCATCACTCCAAACCCAACCGTTAACATGCGAGGCCATCGCTTCAAATACAACCGATAACACGCGAGCCCAACACTCCGAACCCAACCGATAACACGTGAGTACAACACTCCAAACCCAACCGATATTGAGCGAGCCCATCACTCCAAACCGAGAAAATAACACATGAGCACATCACTCCAAACCCAACCGATAACGCGCAAACCCATCACTCCAATCCCAGCCTATAACGCGCAAGCCCACCACTCCAAACCCAACCAATAACACGCAAGCCGAACACTCCAAACACAGCCGATAATGAGCGAGCCCATCACTGCAAACCCAACCGATAATACCTGAGCCCATCACTCCAAATCCAGCCGATAATGAGCGAGCCCAACACTCCAAACCCAGCCGATAACACGCGAGCCCATCACTCCAAACCTAGCCGATAACACGCGAGCCCATCACTCCAAACCCAACCAATAACAAGCGAGCCCATCACTCCAAACCCAACCGATAACAAGCGAGCCCATCACTCCAAACCCAACCGATAACAAGCGAGCCCATCACTCCAAACCCAACCGATAACAAGCGAGCCCACCACTCCAAACCCAACCAATAACACGCAAGCCGAACACTCCAAACACAGCCGATAATGAGCGAGCCCATCACTCCAAACCCAACCGATAACACGCGAGCCCATCACTCCAAACCTAGCCGATAACACGCGAGCCCATCACTCCAAACCTAGCCGATAACACGCGAGCCCATCACTCCAAACCCAACCGATAATAAGCGAGCCCATCACTCCAAACCCAACCGATAACACGCGAGCCCAAGACGCCAAACCCAAATGATAACACGCGAGCCCATCACTCCAAACCCAACAGATAACCCACGAGCCCATCACTCCAAGCCCAACCGATAAGGAGCGAGCCCATCACTCCAAACCCAGCCGATAACGCACGAGCCCAACACTCGAAAACCAGCCGATAACGCGCGAGACCAACACTCGAAACCCAGACAACAACGCGTGAGTCCATCACTCCAAAGCCAGCCGACAAAGAACGAGCCCATCACTCCAAACCCAGCCGATAACACGCGAGCCCAACACTCCAAACCCAGCCGATAACAGACGAGCCCATCAATCGAAACGCAACCGATAACACGCGAGCCCATCACTCCAAACCCAGCCGATAACAGACGAGCCCATCAATCGAAACGCAACCGATAACACGCGAGCCCATCACTCCAAACCCAACAGATAACCCACGAGCCCATCACTCCAAGCCCAACCGATAAGGAGCGAGCCCATCACTCCAAACCCAGCCGATAACGCACGAGCCCAACACTCGAAAACCAGCCGATAACGCACGAGCCCAACACTCGAAAACCAGCCGATAACGCGCGAGACCAACACTCGAAATCCAGACAACAACGCGTGAGTCCATCACTCCAAAGCCAGCCGACAAAGAACGAGCCCATCACTCCAAACCCAGCCGATAACACACGAGCCCAACACTCCAAACCCAGCCGATAACACACGAGCCCATCAATCGAAACGCAACCGATAACACGCGAGCCCATCACACCAAACCCAGCCAATAACACGTGAGCCTAACACTACAAACACAACCGATAACACACGAGCCCATCACTCCAAACTCAGCCGAAAACGCGCGAGCCCATCACTCCAAAACCTACCGATAACAAGCGAGCCCATCACTCCAAACCCAACCAATAACACGCGAGCCCATCACTCCAAAACCAATCGATAACACGCGAGCACATCACTCCAAACCCAGCCGATAGCACGCGAGGCCATCACTCCAAACCCAGCCGATAGCACGCGAGGCCATCACTCCAAACCCAACCGATAACACGTGAGGCCAACACCTCAAACCCAACTGATAACACACGAGCCCAGCACTCCAAACCCGGCCGATTGCACGCGAGCCCATCACTCCAAACCCGGCCGATAACACGCGAGGCCATCACTCCAAACCCGGCCGATAACACGCGAGGCCATCACTCCAAACCCGGCCGATAACACGCAAGGCCATCACTCCATACCCAATCGATAACACGCGAGCCCGTCACTCCAATCCGAACCGATAACGAGCGAGCCCAACACTCCAAACCCAACCGAAAACGAGTGAGCCCAACACTCCAAACCCAGCCGATAACGAGCGAGCCCAACACTCCAAACCCAGCCGATAACGAGCGAGCCCAACACTCCAAACCCAGCCGACAAAGTGCGCGCCCATCACTCCAAACCCAACCGATAACGCGTGTACCCATCACTCCAAATCCAACCGTTAACATGCGAGGCCATCGCTTCAAATACAATCGATAACACGCGAGCCCAACACTCCAAACCCAGCCGATAACAGACGAGCCCATCACTCGAAATGCAACCGATAACACGCGAGCCCATCACTCCAAACTCAGCCGAAAACGCGTGAGCCCATCACTCCAAACCCTACCGATAACAAGCGAGCCCAACATAACAAACCCAATCGAAAACACGTGAGCCCAACATTCCAAACCCAGCCGATAGCACGCGAGCCCATCACTCCAAACCCAGCCGATAACACGCGAGCCCATCACTCCAAACACAGCCGACAATGCGCGTGCCCATCACTCCAAACCCACCCGATAACGGGTGTGCCCATCACTCCAAACCCAACCATTAACATTCGAGGCCATCGCTTCAAACACAACCAATAACACGTGAGCCCAACACTCCGAACCCAATCGATAACACACCAGCCCATCACTCCAAATCCAACAGATAACACGCGAGCCCAACACCCCAAACCCAGCCGACAACGTGCGAGCCCATCATTCCATCCCAACCGATAACATGTGATCCCAACACTCCAAACCCAACCGATAACACGCCAGCCCAACACCACAAATCCAGCTGACAACGCGCGAGCCCAACACCCCAAACCCAGCCGACAACCCGTCAGCCCATCACTACAAACCCAGTCGATACGAGCGGGCACATCCCTCTAAACCCAACCCACAACACATGAGGCCAACACTCCAAACCCAACTGATAACACATGAGCCCAGCACTCCAAACCCAACCAATAACGCATTTGCCCATCTCTCCAAACACAACCGTTAACGTGCGAGACCAACACTCCAAATCCAACCGATAACACATGAGCCCAATACTCCAAACACGCCCAATAATGCGTGAGCCCATCACTCCAAAACCAGCCGATAACACGCGAGGCCATCGCTTCAAATACAACCGATAACACGCGAGCCCAACACTCCGAACCCAACCGATAACACGTGAGTACAACACTCCGAACCCAACCGATAACACGTGAGTACAACACTCCGAACCCAACCGATATCGAGCGAGCCCATCACTCCGAACCGAGCTAATAACACATGAGCACATCACTCCAAACCCAACCGATAACGCGCGAACCCATCACTCCAATCCCAGCCTATAACGCGCAAGCCCACCACTCCAAACCCAACCAATAACACGCAAGCCGAACACTCCAAGCCCAACCGATAATGAGCGAGCCCATCACTGCAAACCCAACCGATAATACATGAGCCCATCACTCCAAATCCAGCCGATAATGAGCGAGCCCAACACTCCAAACCCAGCCGATAACACGCGAGCCCATCACTCCAAGCCCAACCGATAAGGAGCGAGCCCATCACTCCAAACCCAGCCGATAACATGCGAGCCCATCACTCCAAACCTAGCCGATAACAAGCGAGCCCATCACTCCAAACCCAACCGATAACACGCGAGCCCATCACTCCAAACCCAACCGATAACACGCGAGCCCAAGACGCCAAACCCAAATGATAACACGCGAGCCCATCACTCCAAACCCAACAGATAACCCACGAGCCCATCACTCCAAGCCCAACCGATAAGGAGCGAGCCCAACACTCCAAACCCAGCCGATAACACGTGAGCCCAACATGCCAAACCCAGCCGATAACACACGAGGCCATCACTCCAAACCCAACCGATAACACGCGAGGCCATCACTCCAAACCCTATCGATAACAAGCGAGCCCATCACTCCAAACCCAACCAATAACACGTGAGCCCAACATGCCAAACCCAGCCGATAGCACGCGAGCCCATCACTCCAAACCCAACCGATAACATTCGAGGCCATCGCTTCCAACACAACCAATAACACGCGAGCCCATCACTCCAAACCCAACCAATAACACGCGAGCCCAACACTCCAAACCCAGTCGATAACACACCAGCCCATCACTCCAAATCCAACAGATAACACGCGAGCCCAACACCCCAAACCCAGCCGACAACGCGCGAGCCCATCATTCCAGCCCAACCGATAACATGCGAGCCCGACACTCCAAACCCAACCGATAACCCGTCAGCCCATCACTACAAACCCAGTCGATACGAGTGGGCACATCCCTCTAAACCCAACCCACAATACACGAGGTCAACACTCCAAACCCAACTGATAACACATGAGCCCAGCTCTCCAAACCCAACCAATAACGCATTTGCCCATCTCTCCGAACACAACCGTTAACGTGCGAGACCAACACTCCAAATCCAACCGATAACACATGAGCCCAATACTCCAAACACGCCCAATAACGCGCGAGCCCATCACTGCAAAACCAGCCGATAACACGCGTGCCCATCATTCCAAACCTAGCCGACAACGCTAGTGCCCATCACTCCAAACCTAGCCAACAACGCGCGAGCCCATCGCTCCAAACCCAACCGATAACGCATGTGCCCATCACTCCAAACCCAACCGTTAACATGCGAGGCCATCGCTTCAAATACAACCGATAACACGCGAGCCCAACACTCCGAACCCAACCGATAACACGTGAGTACAACACTCCAAACCCAACCGATATCGAGCGAGCCCATCACTCCAAACCGAGCTAATAACACATGAGCACATCACTCCAAACCCAACCGATAACGCGTGAACCCATCACTCCAATCCCAGCCTATAACGCGCAAGCCCACCACTCCAAACCCAACCAATAACACGCAAGCCGAACACTCCAAACCCAGCCGATAATGAGCGAGCCCATCACTGCAAACCCAACCGATAATACATGAGCCCATCACTCCAAATCCAGCCGATAATGAGCGAGCCCATCACTCCAAACCCAACCGATAACAAGCGAACCCATCACTCCAAGCCCAACCGATAAGGAGCGAGCCCATCACTCCAAACCCAGCCGATAACATGCGAGCCCATCACTCCAAACCTAGCCGATAACAAGCGAGCCCATCACTCCAAACCCAGCTGATAACACGCGAGGCCAGCACCTCAAACCCAACTGATAACACACGAGCCCAGCACTCCAAACCCAGCCGATTGAACGCGAGGCCATCACTCCAAACCCAATCGATAACACGCGAGCCCGTCACTCCAATCCGAACCGATAACGAGCGAGCCCAACACTCCAAACCCAGCCGATAGCACGCGAGCCCATCACTCAAAAGCCAGCTGATAACACGCAAGCCCATCACTCCAAACACGCCCAAATAACGCGCGAGCCCATCACTCCAAACCCCGCCGATAACTCGCGAGCCCATCACTCCAAACACAGCCGACAATGCGCGCGCCCATCACTCCAAACCCAACCGATAACACGCCAGCCCAACACCACAAACACAGCCGACAACGCGCGAGCCCAACACCCCAAACCCAGCCGACAACCCGTCAGCCCATCACTACAAACACAGTCGATACGAGCGGGCACATCCCTCTAAACCCAACCCACAACACACGAGGCCAACACTCCAAACCCAACTGATAACACATGAGCCCAGCTCTCCAAACACAACCAATAACGCATTTGCCCATCTCTCCAAACACAACCGTTAACGTGCGAGACCAACACTCCAAATCCAACCGATAACACATGAGCCCAACACTCCAAACACGCCCAATAACGCACGAGCCCATCACTCCAAACCCAGCCGATAACACGCGTGCTCATCACTCCAAACCTAACCGACAACGCGCGAGCCCATTGCTCCAAACCCAACCGATAACACGTGTGCCCATCACTCCAAACCCAACCGTTAACATGCGAGGCCATCGCTTCAAATACAACCGATAACACGCGAGCCCAACACTCCGAACCCAACCGATAACACGTGAGTACAACACTCCAAACCCAACCGATATTGAGCGAGCCCATCACTCCAAACCGAGAAAATAACACATGAGCACATCACTCCAAACCCAACCGATAACGCGCAAACCCATCACTCCAATCCCAGCCTATAACGCACAAGCCCACCACTCCAAACCCAACCAATAACACGCAAGCCGAACACTCCAAACACAGCCGATAATGAGCGAGCCCATCACTGCAAACCCAACCGATAATACCTGAGCCCATCACTCCAAATCCAGCCGATAATGAGCGAGCCCAACACTCCAAACCCAGCCGATAACACGCGAGCCCATCACTCCAAACCTAGCCGATAACACGCGAGCCCATCACTCCAAACCCAACCGATAACAAGCGAGCCCATCACTCCAAACCCAACCGATAACAAGCGAGCCCATCACTCCAAACCCAACCGATAACAAGCGAGCCCATCACTCCAAACCCAACCGATAACAAGCGAGCCCACCACTCCAAACCCAACCAATAACACGCAAGCCGAACACTCCAAACACAGCCGATAATGAGCGAGCCCATCACTGCAAACCCAACCGATAATACATGAGCCCATCACTCCAAATCCAGCCGATAATGAGCGAGCCCATCACTCCAAACCCAACCGATAACACGCGAGCCCATCACTCCAAACCTAGCCGATAACACGCGAGCCCATCACTCCAAACCTAGCCGATAAAACGCGAGCCCATCACTCCAAACCCAACCGATAACAAGCGAGCCCATCACTCCAAACCCAACCGATAACACGCGAGCCCAAGACGCCAAACCCAAATGATAACACGCGAGCCCATCACTCCAAACCCAACAGATAACCCACGAGCCCATCACTCCAAGCCCAACCGATAAGGAGCGAGCCCATCACTCCAAACCCAGCCGATAACGCACGAGCCCAACACTCGAAAACCAGCCGATAACGCGCGAGACCAACACTCGAAATCCAGACAACAACGCATGAGTCCATCACTCCAAAGCCAGCCGACAAAGAACGAGCCCATCACTCCAAACCCAGCCGATAACACGCGAGCCCAACACTCCAAACCCAGCCGATAACAGACGAGCCCATCAATCGAAACGCAACCGATAACACGCGAGCCCATCACTCCAAACCCAACAGATAACCCATGAGCCCATCACTCCAAGCCCAACCGATAAGGAGCGAGCCCATCACTCCAAACCCAGCCGATAACGCACGAGCCCAACACTCGAAAACCAGCCGATAACGCGCGAGACCAACACTCGAAATCCAGACAACAACGCGTGAGTCCATCACTCCAAAGCCAGCCGACAAAGAACGAGCCCATCACTCCAAACCCAGCCGATAACACACGAGCCCAACACTCCAAACCCAGCCGATAACACACGAGCCCATCAATCGAAACGCAACCGATAACACGCGAGCCCATCACACCAAACCCAGCCAATAACACGTGAGCCTAACACTACAAACCCAACCGATAACACACGAGCCCATCACTCCAAACTCAGCCGAAAACGCGCGAGCCCATCACTCCAAAACCTACCGATAACAAGCGAGCCCATCACTCCAAACCCAACCAATAACACGCGAGCCCATCACTCCAAAACCAATCGATAACACGCGAGCACATCACTCCAAACCCAGCCGATAGCACGCGAGGCCATCACTCCAAACCCAGCCGATAGCACGCGAGGCCATCACTCCAAACCCAACCGATAACACGTGAGGCCAACACCTCAAACCCAACTGATAACACACGAGCCCAGCACTCCAAACCCGGCCGATTGCACGCGAGCCCATCACTCCAAACCCGGCCGATAACACGCAAGGCCATCACTCCAAACCCGGCCGATAACACGCGAGGCCATCACTCCAAACCCGGCCGATAACACGCAAGGCCATCACTCCATACCCAATCGATAACACGCGAGCCCGTCACTCCAATCCGAACCGATAACGAGCGAGCCCAACACTCCAAATCCAACCGAAAACGAGTGAGCCCAACACTCCAAACCCAGCCGATAACGAGCGAGCCCAACACTCCAAACCCAGCCGATAACGAGCGAGCCCAACACTCCAAACCCAGCCGACAAAGTGCGCGCCCATCACTCCAAACCCAACCGATAACGCGTGTACCCATCACTCCAAATCCAACCGTTAACATGCGAGGCCATCGCTTCAAATACAATCGATAACACGCGAGCCCAACACTCCAAACCCAGCCGATAACAGACGAGCCCATCACTCGAAATGCAACCGATAACACGCGAGCCCATCACTCCAAACTCAGCCGAAAACGCGTGAGCCCATCACTCCAAACCCTACCGATAACAAGCGAGCCCAACATAACAAACCCAATCGAAAACACGTGAGCCCAACATTCCAAACCCAGCCGATAGCACGCGAGCCCATCACTCCAAACCCAGCCGATAACACGCGAGCCCATCACTCCAAACACAGCCGACAATGCGCGTGCCCATCACTCCAAACCCACCCGATAACGGGTGTGCCCATCACTCCAAACCCAACCGTTAACATTCGAGGCCATCGCTTCAAACACAACCAATAACACGCGAGCCCATCACTCCAAACCCAACCAATAACACGTGAGCCCAACACTCCGAACCCAATCGATAACACACCAGCCCATCACTCCAAATCCAACAGATAACACGCGAGCCCAACACCCCAAACCCAGCCGACAACGTGCGAGCCCATCATTCCAACCCAACCGATAACATGTGATCCCAACACTCCAAACCCAACCGATAACACGCCAGCCCAACACCACAAATCCAGCTGACAACGCGCGAGCCCAACACCCCAAACCCAGCCGACAACCCGTCAGCCCATCACTACAAACCCAGTCGATACGAGTGGGCACATCCCTCTAAACCCAACCCACAACACATGAGGCCAACACTCCAAACCCAACTGATAACACATGAGCCCAGCACTCCAAACCCAACCAATAACGCATTTGCCCATCTCTCCAAACACAACCGTTAACGTGCGAGACCAACACTCCAAATCCAACCGATAACACATGAGCCCAATACTCCAAACACGCCCAATAATGCGTGAGCCCATCACTCCAAAACCAGCCGATAACACGCGAGGCCATCGCTTCAAATACAACCGATAACACGCGAGCCCAACACTCCGAACCCAACCGATAACACGTGAGTACAACACTCCGAACCCAACCGATAACACGTGAGTACAACACTCCGAACCCAACCGATATCGAGCGAGCCCATCACTCCGAACCGAGCTAATAACACATGAGCACATCACTCCAAACCCAACCGATAACGCGCGAACCCATCACTCCAATCCCAGCCTATAACGCGCAAGCCCACCACTCCAAACCCAACCAATAACACGCAAGCCGAACACTCCAAGCCCAACCGATAATGAGCGAGCCCATCACTGCAAACCCAACCGATAATACATGAGCCCATCACTCCAAATCCAGCCGATAATGAGCGAGCCCAACACTCCAAACCCAGCCGATAACACGCGAGCCCATCACTCCAAGCCCAACCGATAAGGAGCGAGCCCATCACTCCAAACCCAGCCGATAACATGCGAGCCCATCACTCCAAACCTAGCCGATAACAAGCGAGCCCATCACTCCAAACCCAACCGATAACACGCGAGCCCATCACTCCAAACCCAACCGATAACACGCGAGCCCAAGACGCCAAACCCAAATGATAACACGCGAGCCCATCACTCCAAACCCAACAGATAACCCACGAGCCCATCACTCCAAGCCCAACCGATAAGGAGCGAGCCCAACACTCCAAACCCAGCCGATAACACGCGAGCCCATCACTCCAAACCTAGCCGATAACACGCGAGCCCATCACTCCAAACCCAACCGATAACAAGCGAGCCCATCACTCCAAACCCAACCGATAACAAGGGAGCCCATCACTCCAAACCCAACCGATAACAAGCGAGCCCATCACTCCAAACCCAACCGATAACAAGCGAGCCCATCACTCCAAACCCAACTGATAACACGCGAGCCCAAGACGCCAAACCCAAATGATAACACGCGAGCCCATCACTCCAAACACAACAGATAACCCACGAGCCCATCACTCCAAGCCCAACCGATAAGGAGCGAGCCCATCACTCCAAACCCAGCCGATAACGCACGAGCCCAACACTCGAAAACCAGCCGATAACGCGCGAGACCAACACTCGAAACCCAGACAACAACGCGTGAGTCCATCACTCCAAAGCCAGCCGACAAAGAACGAGCCCATCACTCCAAACCCAGCCGATAACACGCGAGCCCATCACTCCAAACCCAGCCGATAACAGACGAGCCCATCAATCGAAACGCAACCGATAACACGCGAGCCCATCACTCCAAACTCAGCCGAAAACGCGCGAGCCCATCACTCCAAAACCTACCGATAACAAGCGAGCCCATCACTCCAAACTCAGCTGATAACACGCAAGCCCATCATGCCAAAACTAGCCGATAATGAGCAAGCCTAACACTGCAATCGCAACCGATAACACGCGAGCCCAGCACTCCAAACCCAGCCAATAACACGTGAGCCTAACACTACAAACCCAACCAATAACACACGAGCCCATCACTCCAAACTCAGCCGAAAACGCGCGAGCCCATCACTCCAAAACCTACCGATAACAAGCGAGCCCATCACTCCAAACCCAGCCGATAACAGACGAGCCCATCACTCGAAATGCAACCGATAACACGCGAGCCCATCACTCCAAACTCAGCCGAAAACGCGTGAGCCCATCACTCCAAACCCTACCGATAACAAGCGAGCCCAACATAACAAACCCAATCGAAAACACGTGCGCCCAACATGCCAAACCCAGCCGATAGCACGCGAGCCCATCACTCCAAACCCAGCCGATAACACGCGAGCCCATCACTCCAAACACAGCCGACAATGCGCGTGCCAATCACTCCAAACCCACCCGATAATGGGTGTGCCCATCACTCCAAACCCAACCGTTAACATTCGAGGCCATCGCTTCAAACACAACCAATAACACGCGAGCCCATCACTCCAAACCCAACCAATAACACGTGAGCCCAACACTCTGAACCCAATCGATAACACACCAGCCCATCACTCCAAATCCAACAGATAACACGCGAGCCCAACACCCCAAACCCAGCCGACAACGTGCGAGCCCATCATTCCAACCCAACCGATAACATGTGATCCCAACACTCCAAACCCAACCGATAACACGCCAGCCCAACACCACAAATCCAGCTGACAACGCGCGAGCCCAACACCCCAAACCCAGCCGACAACCCGTCAGCCCATCACTACAAACCCAGTCGATACGAGCGGGCACATCCCTCTAAACCCAACCCACAACACATGAGGCCAACACTCCAAACCCAATTGATAACACATGAGCCCAGCACTCCAAATCCAACCAATAACGCATTTGCCCATCTCTCCAAACACAACCGTTAACGTGCGAGACCAACACTCCAAATCCAACCGATAACACATGAGCCCAATACTCCAAACACGCCCAATAATGCGTGAGCCCATCACTCCAAAACCAGCCGATAACACGCGAGGCCATCGCTTCAAATACAACCGATAACACGCGAGCCCAACACTCCGAACCCAACCGATAACACGTGAGTACAACACTCCGAACCCAACCGATAACACGTGAGTACAACACTCCAAACCCAACCGATATCGAGCGAGCCCATCACTCCGAACCGAGCTAATAACACATGAGCACATCACTCCAAACCCAACCGATAACGCGCGAACCCATCACTCCAATCCCAGCCTATAACGCGCAAGCCCACCACTCCAAACCCAACCAATAACACGCAAGCCGAACACTCCAAGCCCAACCGATAATGAGCGAGCCCATCACTGCAAACCCAACCGATAATACATGAGCCCATCACTCCAAATCCAGCCGATAATGAGCGAGCCCAACACTCCAAACCCAGCCGATAACACGCGAGCCCATCACTCCAAACCCAACCGATAAGGAGCGAGCCCATCACTCCAAACCCAGCCGATAACATGCGAGCCCATCACTCCAAACCTAGCCGATAACATGCGAGCCCATCACTCCAAACCTAGCCGATAACAAGCGAGCCCATCACTCCAAACCCAACCGATAACACGCGAGGCCAGCACCTCAAACCCAACTGATAACACACGAGCCCAGCACTCCAAACCCAGCCGATTGAACGCGAGGCCATCACTCCAAACCCAATCGATAACACGCGAGCCCGTCACTCCAATCCGAACCGATAACGAGCGAGCCCAACACTCCAAACCCAACTGAAAACGAGTGAGCCCAACACTCCAAACCCAGCCGATAGCACGCGAGCCCATCACTCAAAAGCCAGCTGAAAACACGCAAGCCCATCACTCCAAACACGCCCAAATAACGCGCGAGCCCATCACTCCAAACCCCGCCGATAACACGCGAGCCCATCACTCCAAACACAGCCGACAATGCGCGCGCCCATCACTCCAAACCCAACCGATAACACGCCAGCCCAACACCACAAATACAGCCGACAACGCGCGAGCCCAACACCCCAAACCCAGCCGACAACCCGTCAGCCCATCACTACAAACACAGTCGATACGAGCGGGCACATCCCTCTAAACCCAACCCACAACACACGAGGCCAACACTCCAAACCCAACTGATAACACATGAGCCCAGCTCTCCAAACCCAACCAATAACGCATTTGCCCATCTCTCCAAACACAACCGTTAACGTGCGAGACCAACACTCCAAATCCAACCGATAACACATGAGCCCAACACTCCAAACACGCCCAATAACGCACGAGCCCATCACTCCAAACCCAGCCGATAACACGCGTGCTCATCACTCCAAACCTAACCGACAATGCGCGAGCCCATTGCTCCAAACCCAACCGATAACACATGTGCCCATCACTCCAAACCCAACCGTTAACATGCGAGGCCATCGCTTCAAATACAAATACACGCGAGCCCAACACTCCGAACCCAACCGATAACACGTGAGTACAACACTCCAAACCCAACCGATATTGAGCGAGCCCATCACTCCAAACCGAGCCAATAACACATGAGCACATCACTCCAAACCCAACCGATAACGCGCAAACCCACACTCCAATCCCAGCCTATAACGCGCAAGCCCACCACTCCAAACCCAACCAATAACACGCAAGCCGAACACTCCAAACCCAGCCGATAATGAGCGAGCCCATCACTGCAAACCCAACCGATAATACATGAGCCCATCACTCCAAATCCAGCCGATAATGAGCGAGCCCAACACTCCAAACCCAGCCGATAACACGCGAGCCCATCACTCCAAACCTAGCCGATAACACGCGAGCCCATCACTCCAAACCCAACCGATAACAAGCGAGCCCATCACTCCAAACCCAACCGATAACAAGCGAGCCCATCACTCCAAACCCAACCGATAACAAGCGAGCCCATCACTCCAAACCCAACTGATAACACGCGAGCCCAAGACGCCAAACCCAAATGATAACACGCGAGCCCATCACTCCAAACCCAACAGATAACCCACGAGCCCATCACTCCAAGCCCAACCGATAAGGAGCGAGCCCATCACTCCAAACCCAGCCGATAACGCACGAGCCCAACACTCGAAAACCAGCCGATAACGCGCGAGACCAACACTCGAAACCCAGACAACAACGCGTGAGTCCATCACTCCAAAGCCAGCCGACAAAGAACGAGCCCATCACTCCAAACCCAGCCGATAACACGCGAGCCCATCACTCCAAACCCAGCCGATAACAGACGAGCCCATCAATCGAAACGCAACCGATAACACGCGAGCCCATCACTCCAAACTCAGCCGAAAACGCGCGAGCCCATCACTCCAAAACCTACCGATAACAAGCGAGCCCATCACTCCAAACTCAGCTGATAACACGCAAGCCCATCATGCCAAAACTAGCCGATAATGAGCAAGCCTAACACTGCAATCGCAACCGATAACACGCGAGCCCAGCACTCCAAACCCAGCCAATAACACGTGAGCCTAACACTACAAACCCAACCAATAACACACGAGCCCATCACTCCAAACTCAGCCGAAAACGCGCGAGCCCATCACTCCAAAACCTACCGATAACAAGCGAGCCCATCACTCCAAACCCAACCAATAACACGCGAGCCCAACACTCCAAAACCAATCGATAACACGTGAGCCCCAACATGCCAAACCCAGCCGATAGCACGCGAGGCCATCACTCCAAACCCAGCCGATAACACGCGAGGCCATCACTCCAAACCCGGCCGATAACACGCAAGGCCATCACTCCATACCCAATCGATAACACGCGAGCCCGTCACTCCAATCCGAACCGATAACGAGCGAGCCCAACACTCCAAACCCAGCCGATAACGAGCGAGCCCAACACTCCAAACCCAGCCGAAAAAGTGCGCGCCCATCACTCCAAACCCAACCGATAACGCGTGTACCCATCACTCCAAATCCAACCGTTAACATGCGAGGCCATCGCTTCAAATACAATCGATAACACGCGAGCCCAACACTCCAAACCCAGCCGATAACAGACGAGCCCATCACTCGAAATGCAACCGATAACACGTGAGCCCATCACTCCAAACTCAGCCGAAAACGCATGAGCCCATCACTCCAAACTCAGCCGAAAACGCGCGAGCCCATCACTCCAAAACCTACCGATAACAAGCGAGCCCATCACTCCAAACCCAACCAATAACACGCGAGCCCAACACTCCAAAACCAATCGATAACACGTGAGCCCAATATGCCAAACCCAGCCGATAGCACGCGAGGCCATCACTCCAAACCCAACCGATAACACGCGAGGCCAACACCTCAAACCCAACTGATAACACACGAGCCCAGCACTCCAAACCCAGCCGATTGCACGCGAGCCCATCACTCCAAACCCGGCCGATAACACGCGAGGCCATCACTCCAATCCGAACCGATAACGAGCGAGCCCAACACTCCAAACCCAGCCGATAGCACGCGAGCCCATCACTCAAAACCCAGCCGATAACACGGGAGCCCATCCTCCAAACCCAGCCGATAACACGCGAGCCCATCACTCCAAACACGCCCAATAACGCGCGAGCCCATCACTCCAAACCCAGCCGACAAAGTGCGCGCCCATCACTCCAAATCCAACCGTTAACATGCGAGGCCATCGCTTCAAATACAATCGATAACACGCGAGCCCATCACTCCAAACCCAGCCGATAACAGACGAGCCCATCACTCGAAATGCAACCGATAACACGCGAGCCCATCACTCCAAACTCAGCCGAAAACGCGTGAGCCCATCACTCCAAACTCAGCCGAAAACGCGTGAACCCATCACTCCAAACCCTACTGATAACAAGCGAGCCCAACATAACAAACCCAATCGAAAACACGTGAGCCCAACATTCCAAACCCAGCCGATAGCACGCGAGCCCATCACTCGAAACCCAGCCGATAACACGCAAGCCCACACTCCAAACACGCCCAAATAACGCGCGAGCCCATCACTCCAAACCCCGCCGATAACACGCGAGCCCATCACTCCAAACACAGCCGACAATGCGCATGCCCATCACTCCAAACCCAACCGATAACACGTCAGCCCAACACCACAAATCCAGCCGACAACGCGCGAGCCCAACACCCCAAACCCAGCCGACAACCCGTCAGCCCATCACTACAAACCCAGTCGATACGAGCGGGCACATCCCTCTAAACCCAACCCACAACACATGAGGCCAACACTCCAAACCCAACTGATAACACATGAGCCCAGCACTCCAAACCCAACCAATAACCCAATAACGCGTTTGCCCATCTCGCCAAACACAACCATTAACGTGCAAGGCCAACACTCCAAATCCAACTGATAACACATGAGCCCAACACTCCAAACACGCCCAATAACGCACGAGCCCATCACTCTAAACCCAACCGCTAACACGTGTGCCCATCACTCCAAACCCAACCGTTAACATGCGAGGCCATCGCTTCAAATACAACCGATAACACGCGAGCCCAACACTCCAAACCCAACCGATAACACGCGAGCCCAACACTCCAAACCCAACCGATAACACGCGAGCCCATCACTCCGAACCCAACCGATAACATGCGAGCCCAACACTGCAAACCGAACCGATAACACGTGAGCCCATCACTCCAAACCCAGCTGAAAATGAGCGAGCCAATCACTCCAAATCCAACCGATAATGAGCGAGCCCATCACTCCAACCCCAGCCGATAACACGCCAGCCCAACACCACAAATCCAGTCGACAACGCGCGAGCCCAACACCCCAAACCCAGCCGACAACCCGTCAGCCCATCACTACAAACCCAGTCGATAACGAGCGGGCACATCCCTCTAAACCCAACCCACAACACACGAGGCCAACACTCCAAACCCAACTGATAACACACGAGCCCAGCACTCCAAACACAACCAATAATATGCAAGCCGAACACTCCAAACCCAGCTGATAACGAGCGAGCCCATCACTCCAAATCCAACCGATAATACGCGAGCCCATCACTGCAAACGCAGCCGATAACACGTGAGCCCATTGCTCCAAACCGAGCCGATAACGAGCGAGCCCAACATTCCAAACCCAACCGATAACGAGCGAGCCCAGCACTCCAAACCCAGCCGACAATGCGTGAATCAATCACTCTAAACCCAACCGATAACACGCGAGCCCAACACGCCAAACCCAGCCGATAACACACGAGCCCAACACGCCAAACCCAAATGATAACACGTGAGCCCATCATTCCAAACCCAACCAATAACGCGCGAGCCCATCAGTCCAAACCCAGCTGATAATACGCGAGCCCATCACTCTAAACCAAACCGATAACACACGAGCCCAACACGCCAAACCCAGCCGATAACATGCGAGCCCATCACACCGAACCCAACCGATAACAAGCGAGCAAATCACTACAAACCCAACAGATAATGCACGAGCCCATCACTCCAAACCCAGCCAATAATACGCAAGCCCAACACTGAAAACACAACCGATAACACGTGAGCCCATCACTCCAAACCCAGCCGATAACGTGTGAGCCCATCACTCCAAACCCAGCTGATAATACACGAGACCATCACTCCAAACCAAACCGATAACATGCGAGCCCAACACTGCAAACCTAGCCGATAATGAGCAAGCATAACACGCCAAACCCAGCCGATAACATGCGAGCCCATCACTCCAAACCTAGCCGATAACGAGCAAGCCTAACATGCCAAACCCAGCCTATAACATGCGAGCACATCACTCCAAACCCAACCAATAACACTCGAGCCCAACACTCCAAACCAAGCCGATAACATGTGAGCCCATCTCTCCGAACCCAGACGATAATACGCGAGCCCAACACCACAAATCCAGCCGATAACGCGCGAGCCCAACACCCCAAACCCAGCCGACAACCCGTCAGCCCATCACTACAAACCCAGTCGATAACGAGCGGGCACATCCCTCTAAACCCAACCCACAACACACGAGGCCAACACTCCAAACCCAACTGATAACACACGAGCCCAGCACTCCAAACCCAACCAATAACGCGTTTGCCCATCTCTCCAAACCCAACCGTTAACGTGTGAGGCCAACTCTCCAAATCCAACCGATAACACATGAGCCCATCGCTCCAAACCCAGCCGATAACATGCGATGCCATCACTCCAAACCCAACCGATAACGAGCGAGCCCAACACTCCAAACCTAACCGATAACGAACGAGACCAACACTCCAAACTCAGCCGATAGCACGCGAGCCCATCACTCAAAACCAAGCCGATAACACGGGAGCCGAACTCTCCAAACACAGCTGATAACGAGCGAGCCCATCACTCCATATCCAACCGATAATACGCGAGCCCATCACTGCAAACCCAGCCAATAACATGCGAGCCCAACACTGAAAACCCAACTGATAACGAGCGAGCCCAACACTCCAAACCCAACCAATAACACTCGAGCCCAACACTCCAAACCCAGCCGATAACACACGAGCCCATCACTCCAAACCCAACTGATAACACGCGAGCCCAACACTCCAAACCCAGCCGAAAACACGCGAGTCCATCACTCCAAACCCAGCCGAAAACACGCGAGTACATCACTCCAAACCCAGCCGAAAACACGCGAGTCCATCACTCCAAACCCAGCCGAAAACACGCGAGTCCATCACTCCAAACCCAGCCGATAACATGCGAGCCCATCACTCCAAACCCAACCAATAACATGCGAGCCCATCACTCCAAACCCAGCTGATAACACACGAGCCCAACACTCCAAACCCAGCCGATAACACGCGAGCCCATCACTCCAAACCCAGCCGATAACACGCGAGCCCAACACCACATCCAGCCGATAACACGCGAGCCCATCACTCCAAACCCAGCCAATAACAAGGGAGCCCAACACTCCAAACCCAGCCGATAACCCGTGAGTGGCTGGAGAGAGCGGGGAAAAGTAAAGCTGCGAATGGAGAACCCGAGAGCATGAGTGGCGTGCAGGGTGTTGAAAGGTGCGTGTGAGCGCGTGGCAAGAAATGCGGGCAGGAGGCGAGGATCCCGGAAAACCCTGGCTTTAGAAAGTTATAACCAACTCACTCCTTACATCGATAGCAAAATACTGCGGATGTTGGAAATCCGAAATAACAATAGAAAATGCTGGAAAAACTCAGCAGGTCAGGCAACATCCGTGGACAGAAATTTGAGTTGACGTTTCGGGTCGAACCCTTCTTCAAAACTGGAAAGAAAAGATGGATCGGAGGCAGGGCTGCGATCGGACAAAAGAATAAAAGAAACAAAAGAAGTAAAAAAGAGACAATGAAAGGTGTTAGAAGCTAGACGAGATGGTAATAGGCTGAGATTGGGTGTAAAGTGTACTGGCAGGGCAAGGGATAGCTGCCAGGTGTGAGAGCGAAACAAAAGGAAAGGGGGGGGGGGGAAAGGAGTGGAAAAATTACAAGAAAAAATGAAATAGGGGCCGAGGTTATGATCTGAAATTGTTGAACTCGATATTGAGTTCAGAGTCCTGATATTGAGTTCAGGGCTGCAGAGTGCCTAATCGGAAGATGAGGTGCTGTTCCTCGAGTTTACGTTGAGCTTCCGTGGAACAATACAAGAGGCCAAGGACGGTGAGGTCCGAGTGGGAATGGAGGGTTGAATTAAAATGACAGGCAACCGGAAGCTTGGGGTCACCCTTACGGACTGAACGGAGGTGTTCCGCAAAGCGGTCACCCAATCTGCGTTTGGTCTCCCCAATGTAGAGGAGACCGCAGCGTGAGCAGCGAATACAGTATACTAGATTGCGAGAAGTACAAGTAAATCGCTGTTTCACCTTCTGTTTAAGGCGGCTTTGCTATGTCGCTGTCCACTAGAAGTTCAGCCACGCCACCAGAAAAGCTCTCTGTGACAAAGTCAGGCCTCGCTGTCCTCGCTGAAATGGAAAAGTGCACCTAAGTGTTTTAAAGAACTTGAATTCTGCACGATTCGGTTCTGGGCTTGTCTAATTTAATGGCAGCGTTATCATTTCAGTAAGGTAAAAGTCTATTAAAAGTTCAGCATAGTACAGAAGGATGTTGTAAAATGCCCTTAACATATGAATATATTTCTGTAGGGTTGCTGTTTGCAGAAGTACAATTGCGAAGTATTGACTCCTTATATAAATCAAGAAATAAATTATAATTAAAGCATTTTTGTATTGTATGCAAATAGAGCGCCAGTCTATTTCATTACACAACAGTGGGCAATTTCCAAACCTTTGGGGATACTTTGTGAAAACTTATTTTAAAAAAGTGTATTATGGCTCGTCATTTATAAAAGTAATATTTTGGAGTGTTTCCAATGCACTTGCACCCGTTATTTGGTGTATACATCAATATCTGAATCATTCTCTAATAACGTGACTGTTTTATGTGCTTCAATTACCACCAGGGTAGAAAATAACACACAGGCAGGGGGTCCTGCTGCTTAAACAAAACAGATGATAATTTCATGCCAGGTTTTCATGCCCTTTGATAATACACATTAAACACATAGATGTAAAGGGGCAATTAGGGAGCGGGAGTCCCTGGAGCAGGTATTCTTGCTCTACTTTGCTTCAGAGTCAGTTCAGGCCTTGATTTACAGTCCACAACTTTAAGTTGATGCAAAACCGAAATGGCTTTGTGTGAACGCTAACCTGAATATGAATGCACTACAAACGTCTGTAAGGATGGTAACCACAAGTGGATACAATATTCCACATTTGACCTCCCTAATTTTATTTTGTACCATCACAATTCTCTCCCAGGACATATTCTATGGTTTACATATAAACCCAACACACCAGAACCAAAACCTCGTGTGCTTGCTATCTCAGCGTTTACGCTTGTACCACTATGAGTTAATCTTGGCTGCCTGCCTACCGCAACCCCAACCCTGCTGGGAAATCAGGTCTCAGGCTGCCCAGGCCTGGGCGGAGGAGGGTGGAGTGAAGGTGGTTAGGTCGCTTCTCCAGAAATGGTATCACAGAAGGCAGTTGAGGCCAATTTATTAAATATATTCAAGAAGGAGTTAGATATATTTCTTAAAGCTAAAGGGGTCAAGGGGTATGGGGAGAAAGCAGGGACAGGGTGTAGTGTATGTAACTATTCTACCTTTAAGAGAACTACTGTATGTAACCGTCCACCTTTAAGAGAACTATTTTATGTGTGGCACTACTTTGCCTTGGCTGCTGTATACTGTAATACCAACGGTGACCACACCGGTATATAAGTGCGGTGTCAGGATTTATTGGGCAGATTCGCCCTGACCTTCGAATAGTAAAGTCCTGTTAAAGTTACTCTTGTAGTCTGTGTATTACTTCGCTATACAACCCACAGACTCTACAGTGGCGACGAGTTCGATCTTACCCTGCGTACAGCAATACGTCCGAAGCAGTTAACGAAGCGTCGAGAAGAGGCAACCGCCCTCGTCGTTCTGCTGAGAGAAAACTCGAGTCTGCACAGCAAGAAAGAAGGAAGACTTCAGACACGCAGCCTTCCATCAGCAACAGGCACGGATTGTCCCTTCTGCCACGGTGGTGCTTGAGCCGAGCAGCACGAGAAGCAAGTCGGCCATGGTGACTGTGAGTAAAGGGAAAATAAATAAAATCAACGAAGGAGAAGGGCGGTGAACTCGACCACGGTCGGGGGGGAAAGGAGCCGGACAGAAGTCGGGCCCAGAGGCGCTGAGACGGGGGCAGCGTGGAGCACGGAAGCCGCGGTACAAGCGGGCTGTGAGACGCAACGGCGTCGTGAGACAGCTGGACCGCGACCGGCGAAAAAAGCCGGCAGCGACCGGGGCCACGAAAAGCGGCGACCGGGATCGTAGGGCGCGGGAAGAGATAAAATAAATAAACCGCGGAGAACTCAGCCGCAGCCGGGGAGGGAAGCACCGGACTGCGAGAGGGCTGGGAGGCGCGATTGGGAGCCCGAGCGAGCGGGAGAGACAGAGCCCGAGCAAGGAAGGCCGAGCGAGAACCAGCCCAGCGGCTGAAACTGTTCGCCGCCAACGGGTTGTACCCAGCGCCGGTTGCCCTGCCGAGAGAAGGGAACGCGCTGAAGCCGACGCACAGGCTGCGAACCGCGAAAGCCAGCGGCCGTCGCCCGAGGGAAAGCTTACCCCTCCCGCCAGGGGAAGAAACGCGGGAAGCCGCCAGTAGGCGGGGAAGAAGACAGAAGCGGGAACCGCCATTTTGAAATTGGGCAGGGAAAGAAGATAAGCGCGGGAAACCGCCATCTTGGAAAAAGAAAAAAGAAAAAGTTAAAAAATATTGTTGTTGTTTCTCAGGAAGAGGCGAAGATGCCTAAGCGTAGTAACATCAACGGGTTCGATGCCGAGGTGGAAGATTGGCCCACGTATGTAGAACGCATCGAGATATATTGTACGGCCAATAAGTTAGCAAATTATGAAAAAGCTCTAACCTTACTAAACTTAATGGGTGCGAGAACATACGGGTTATTGAAGCATCTTCTATCACCAGCTAAACCGACAGATCAGTCTTTCGCTAATATTGTTGCTGTCCTGAAGGATCATTTTAACCCCGCACCGCTGATGTTAGCGGAACGATCTAAATTTTACGTGAGAATGCAACGAAAAGAGGAAAGCAACGCGGAGTACCTGGTTGAACTGCGGAGGCTAGCAAGATACTGCCAGTTTGGGGTAAATCTGCCAGAGACACTGAGAGACAAGTTCGTGTGCGGAATGTCGAAGGAAGGAACACAAAAACGACTGCTCGAAGAGAACGATCTTACACTTGATAAGGCTGTCCTTATTGCAGCATCGCACGAAGCCGCAGCGAGAGGCACGGCGGAAATGCAGCGGAAGACAGCGGTACTCAGAGTGGATCAAATGACTTCGAGTACAATGAAATGTTATCGTTGTGGGAAGACAACACACGACCAGAACCAATGCTGGGTTAAAAACCAGGAATGTAGGAAATGTGGCAAGCTTGGCCACATAGCTAAGGTATGCCGGGCAGGAAAGATGACCAGCAATAATAAGTCACCGCAGAAGAAGTACATAAAGGTACATGAGGTGACTGGGAAGAGTCCAGATAAACAGAATTCAGACGCAGACTCCAACAGCAAGGAACTGGGTAGTCTGAGGATTCACAATGTGAGTAAAGAAGCTGACCGACAAACTATCTGGATCACACTACAGATTGCAAAAGTCCAAGTGAAGATGGAAGTGGACACCGGATCAGTGCTGACGGTCATGAATAAGCATGATTACAAAAAGTTATTCAAACATATTCCCCCTACGGGATACGGAGATGGTATTGCAGACATACACGGGGCACAAAGTATACCCCATCGGAAAGATAGAAGTCAAGGTGAGATACAAGGACAAAGATCACCAAAGGATGGACATGTATGTGCTGCCCGAGGGAGGTCCACCACTTCTGGGACAGGAATGGATCAGGAAAATAAAGATAGACTGGCATTCGCTAAACACAATGACGGTAGATTCCGGAAAGGAAGAGGTCAAACCTGAACGGTTGTCCAGAATATTGGATGAAGCTAAAGAGGTATTCCAGCAAGGACTGGGAACACTGAGAGGAATTAAAGCAAAAATCAAGATTGCAGAACATGCAAGCCCAAAATTTTTCAAAGCCAGATCGGTACCTTACGCGATACGACCTGCTGTGGAGGCAGAACTGGAAGAGCTTGAACGTTCAGGGGTACTGTCTAAGGTGGACTGGAGTGAGTGGGCCACGCCCATTGTTCCCGTCATGAAGTCTTCATCAAGTAACAAGCCAGGGGGACTGGGAAAGGTCCGCATCTGCGGAGACTTCAAGATCACAGTTAATCCGATGCTTCACACGGTACAATACCCGCTTCCGCGGATTGAGGATATCTTTGCTTCATTGTCTGGCGGGCAACACTTCACCAAGATAGACCTGGCACAAGCATACTTACAAATGGAAGTCGAGGAAGAGTCGCGCCAGTATCTCACAATCAACACGCACAGAGGCTTGTATCGTTATAATAGACTGGTTTTTGGAGTAGCTTCGGCTCCAGCAATTTGGCAGAGGGCAATGGAGCAGGTCTTACAAGGTATTCCAAGCACGCAGTGTTACTTGGACAATATCCTGATTACGGGAGAAGACGAAGAGGAACACCTCACAAATTTGAAACGGGTGCTCACCAGGTTGAAGGAATATGGCCTTCGAATTAATCGCCAGAAATGTGAGTTCTTCCAGAAACGGATCTCGTACTGCGGTCATGTCATTGACCAAGAGGGGCTACACAAGTCGCCTGACAAAATAGAAGCTGTCGTGAAGGCCCCCGCTCCGGAGAACGTATCACAGTTGAGATCGTTTCTGGGGTTGATTAATTATTATCACAAGTTTTTGCCAAATTTATCCACGGTGTTGCATCCGCTGAATACTCTGTTGCGGAAAGAAGTGCCATGGAAGTGGAGCGAGTACTGTAAAAAGGCCTTTCGCAGAAGCAAGGCGTTGATTACCTCTGAGGAAGTGTTGGCTCATTTCAACCCAACGTTACCTCTTCGTCTAGCTTGTGATGCTTCCCCTTATGGAATTGGAGCAGTACTTTCACACAGGTTCCCAAATGGCTCGGAAAGGCCAGTCGCATTTGCGTCCCGATCATTGACCTCCGCTGAGCGAAATTACGCCCAGATAGATAGGGAGGCCCTCAGCCTTGTGTGGGGAGTAAAGAAATTCAATCATTACCTGCAGGGCAAGAAGTTCACATTACTGACAGACCACCAGCCGTTGGTGTCCATATTCAACCCTAACAAGGCCGTTTCCACTATGACAGCGCAAAGGTTACAGAGGTGGTCCGTGTTACTTGGGGCACACCAATATGACATCGAATACAAAAGCTCCAAACAGCATGGAAATGCTGATGGGTTATCGCGCCTACCGTTGCCGGTAGTTGAAGAGGCGGCTGCAGTGGACCCGGTAGAGATGTTCCACTCGTCCATAGTAGAATGTCTACCAGTGACAAATTCGATGATCGAGAATGAAACAAGGAATGACCCGACTCTCTCACGAGTCTACGATTTAACAGTGGAGGGATGGCCAGCACATGGCGAACCAACGCTGCCAGCATTTTCGCAAAGAAAAGAACAGCTGTCAGTGTGCCGAGGAACCTTGATGTGTGGATCGAGAGTGGTGATTCCACCCAAACTTCAGCATAAGGTGCTAAAGGAGCTTCACGAGGGGCATCTGGGTGGAGTGAAAATGAAGAACCTAGCAAGAGCGTTTGTGTGGTGGCCAGGTATTGATGGAGACATCGAAGAAATAACCAAGAGCTGTCTAGGATGCCAGAAGGTCCAAAACGCGCCACCACAAGCTCCTCTGCATCCATGGGAGTGGCCCTCATCTCCTTGGCAAAGGGTACACATTGACTTTGCTGGTCCATTTATGGACTCAATGTTTCTAATAGCTGTGGATGCACACTCCAAGTGGCCGGAGGTAATAAAGATGTCCTCCACCACCACGGAAAAAACCATCACAGTATTAAGGACCATGTTTGCCAGGAATGGGCTGCCAGAACAGGTCTGTTCTGATAATGGACCGCAATTTGTGTCCGAAGAATTCAGGAAATTCTTAAAAAGCAATGGGGTCAAGCACTACACGTCAGCCCCATACCATCCCGCCACCAATGGATTAGCTGAAAGGTTTGTCCAGACCTTCAAGAAGGCCATAAAGGCCATGGGTAATGAAAACATCAACTTACAACATAAAGTAGATAACTTCTTGTTGGCGTACAGGAATGCAACACATGCGGTCACAAATCAAACTCCCGCCATGATGTTTTTCAATAGAAGACTGAGATGCCGGCTGGATTTGATTAAGCCAAACGTCAGAAGGGACGTAGAGAACCGGCAATTCCAGGGCATGAATGAAAGGCCAACTAGATCTTTTCAGATAGGTCAACAAGTTTTGGCCCGGGACGACCGTACCGAGAAATGGCAGCCTGGAACTATTGTAAAAAGGCTAGGGCCGCTGCTGTATACAGTGGACATTGGTGACAGCATAATAAGGTGCCATGTTGACCAGATCATAGGGTCATCCACAAAGAGCCAACCTACTCCACAACCTTACACTGCTAATGTTGAAGCAGAGATACCCAGAACACCTACCTCCGATCTGGTGATACTGGAATCAGATGAACCTGACACTGTCCTTCAAGCCGACTCGACCTTACCAGAAGAACCTACTACCCCGCCGAAAACTACTACACCACTGAGGCGTTATCCGGATAGAGTCAGGAAACCTCCAGAGAGACTGAATCTGTGAACTGTTTTGCATAAAGTTGTATATATGTTATGATGTTATGTTAATGGGGAATAAGTATGTTGTAAGCTAAAAAGGGAGGATTGTAGTGTATGTAACTATTCTACCTTTAAGAGAACTACTGTATGTAACCGTCCACCTTTAAGAGAACTATTTTATGTGTGGCACTACTTTGCCTTGGCTGCTGTATACTGTAATACCAACGGTGACCACACCGGTATATAAGTGCGGTGTCAGGATTTATTGGGCAGATTCGCCCTGACCTTCGAATAGTAAAGTCCTGTTAAAGTTACTCTTGTAGTCTGTGTATTACTTCACTATACAACCCACAGACTTTACACAGGGCACTGAATTTGGATGATCAGCCATGATCTCATTAAATGGCGGAGTAGGCTCGAGGGGCTGAATGGCCTACTCCTGCTCCTATCTTCTATGTTTCTATATTTGGCCCCAGCAGTCTTCTGTATAAGGAGTTCACGGTTACATGATTAAGAGAAAGATGCAACTTATCATCTTTGGGGGTCCAGGCCAGAATCGTGGCCTGAACCACCTGCCTCCCCTTTGGGGCTTATTCCCATCCTACACAATGCCATTAAACCTTTTTTTCAATCCATGTTCCTGCCTCTAAACTTACGCCGGGTCAGTGTAAAGCCAAGGACGCAGGAATGCCCAGCAGAGGGAGATCGTGCCGAGCGCCACCCTCTGTCACAGTGGCCTTGTTTGGGGTGGGCGGAGGGGTTGAGGTGGATCCAGAACCTGCCGTATCCGAATTCCTGGCAGAGTTTGTGCCCATAGAAACACAGGAACAGGAGAAGGCCATTCTACTCCTCAGGCCCACGCTGTCATTCAGTTAGATCACGGCTGATCTGTATCTCAACTCCATTTGCTCGCCTTCGCTCTACATCCCTTGATACCTTTACCCAACATAAATTGATCAATCTCAGTCTTGAAAGCTTCAATTTGACCCTCATCATCCACAGCCTGATGGGGCAGAGAATACCAGGGGGGAACAATTGGGTGGCGCCCCTTTTGGGGCGTTAATGTAGCCCCCCCTCTCTGTCTAATATCGCCCAACCAATTTTCAACCCAAGTCATAAGGCTACCTCCAATTCCGTGCACTCTCATTTTTGCTAATCTTTTATTTGGAACCTTAGTGAATGCCTCTGGGTGTCCATATAGATAACACCTATAGATACTCCTTTGTCTACCTTATTAGTGACCTCTTCAAAAAATTAAACTAGATTAGTCAGACATGACTTACCTTTAACAAAGTTATACTGGCTCTCTCTGATTAGTTCATATTTTCTCAAGTGCTCAGTCACTCTATCCTTAATGACAATAAGTTCCTCCCCTTGATTTATTTTTAGTTTCCCTTCTATCACTGATATTTTATTCTCTTCCTCTACTGTGAAAACGGATACAAAGTATTTTTTTAATAAATCTGCCCTTACTTTGTTGTTTATTACCACGTCAGTCTTTAATGGGCACACATCTACCTTAGCCACTTTCTTACTCTTAATGGGATAGAGTTTCTGTTTGGGCACAATTGGCAAATTGGGCGCAAATTGCATTTAAAATTCCACTGGTTTGGTTACAGTTCAAGTTTCCGCTAAAATGTATTTGCATAATTACAAACATAAAATCTTCCATGAACCAGAGCACTCGGTCTGTGTAATAGAACATAATTGGTTATTTTTGTTTCTTTGCATTAAAAAAGATTCATTGCTTTATTTAAGAGTGATAACCTGGTAACAGTTTTATTAATACAGCTGAAAATGGGTTTATCACAAAAAGTAAGCATTTTTAATAAGTGTCTACCTCCACCTGCGAGTAACCTGATTTTAAAGTGCTGAATATTACTTAAACAAAACTATACTGAACCATTTACTAGTTTCATTGGTGTACACTAATCAGTTTCTTAGTAAATTGATATTTTTTAATATGTAAAAACTTTTAAAAGGCGCCTACTACTGCCTGTGTGCCTAAGAAAACAAATTCAATTCGAAGACCCTGCTCAAACGGCCGCAAATGGGCACTATCGGCGGAAACTCGCCATTCTCGTTATTTCGATTTGGGGGCGTGGCCAGTTTTGGGGGTGGGACCAGCTTCAGGCAAAATGATTTTTAAACCAGCGTTAAAGATCGCAGAAACGCAATTTACTTCTAACTTAACTTATGCTTGAGTTTGCGTTGGATCGGCCGACTTCACCCCGATTCTGCTGATAAAACTAACGGAAGCTCTACGCCAATATATTTATAAAATCTTTTACAATTAGCCTTTATATTACTTGCAAGTTTTTCTTGTATTCCTTTTTGCAGCTCTTAATATTTTCATTGTGTCCCTTTGTTTCTCCTATTTCTCATCTACATGCTGCCCCTCGGGGATATCATTCGAAAACACAACGTCAGGTTCCACATGTACGCTGCCGACACCCTGATCTCCTTCACCATCACCACTTCTCTCGATCCCTCCACTGCCTCTGATTTGTCAGACTGCTTGTCCAACATCCAGTATTGGATGAGCAGAAATTTTCTCCAATTAAATATTGGGAAGGCCGAAGCCATTGTCTTCGGTGCCCGCCACAAACTCCGTTCCCTAGCCACCGACTCCATCCTTCTCCCTGGCCACTGTCTGAGGCTGAACCAGACTGTTCACAATCTTGGTGTTGTATTTGACCCCGAGATGAGCTTCCGACCACATATCCTCGCCATCACTAAGACTGCCTATTTCCACCTCCGTAACATCACCCGTCTCTGCCCTTGCCTCATCTGCTGCTGCTGAAACTCTCAGCCATGCCTTTGTTACCTCGAGACTGGATTTTTCCAATGCACACCTGGCTGACCTCCCATCTTGCACCCTCCATAAACTTGAGCTCATCCAAAACTTTGCTGCCCGTATCCTAACTTTTACCTTTCACCAAGTCCCGTTCACCCATCACCCCCGTGTTCGCTGACCTACATTGGCTCCTGGTTAAGCAACGCCTCGATTTCAAAATTCTCATCCATGTTTTCAAATCCCTCCATGGCCTCACCCTTCCCTCTCTCTCTAACCTCCTCCAGTTTAATAACCCTCCGAGATATTTGCGCTCCTCCAATTCTGGCCTCTTGCGCATCCCCATTTTTAATCACTTCACCATTGGTGGCTGTGCCTTCAGCTGCCGAGGCCCTAAGCTCTGGGATTCCCGCCCTAAACCTCTCTACCTTTCTTAGGATGCTCCTTAAATATTCAAAGATACTTCTTTGAATAAGTTTTTGGTATCTGCCCTAATATCTCCTTATTTTTTTATTCATTCACGGGATATGGCAAGGCCAGCATTTATTGCCCATCCCTAATTGCCCTCAGAGAAGGAAGTGATAAGCCACCTTCTTAAACTGCTGCAGTCCGCGTGGTGAACTCTTTTTTCATAACAGTTTGGTTCAACTGAGTGGTTTGCTTGGCCATTTCAGAGGACAGTTAACTACATTGCTGTGGGTCTGGAGTCACATATAGGCCAGACCAGGTAAGGACAGCAGATTTCCTTCCCTGAAGGACATTAGTGAGATGGGTTTTCATGACAAACCATTACTAATACTAGCTTTTTTTATATTCCAGATTTGTTTAACTAACTGAATTTAAACCCCCCAGCTACCGTGATGGGAATTGAACTCATGTCTCTGGATTATTAATCCAGGCCTCTGGATTACTAGTCCAATAACATAACCACAATGCTAACATACCTTATGTGACTCGGTGTCAAATTTTGATTGATAACACTCCTGTGAAGCGCCTTAGGACGTTTTACTACATTAAAGGCGCTATATAAATGCAAGTTGTTGTTGTTGTTGCTGTTGTTTTCTATCTTTCTCCCAGTCCTCTGGATAACCACTTTTCTTGGCATTTGTGTAAGTCACTTCCTTCATACCACATCTTACCTCAAGTGTTGACCATGGTTGTTTGATTGTACAAGTGGAAATTTTGATCTTTATGGGGTATGTATTGGTCTTGTATTGTACTAAATACTTTGAATACCTCCCACTGTTTTTCTGTAGGTTTACCTGTTCACAGCTCAGCCCAGTTTAACGTGCTCAGCTTCCTTCAAAGTCAACTTTACATAAGTTTAAAACCTTGGTTAGTGTGTGATCTTTCTCCTTCTGAAACTTAGGCTGCGATGCTTCTTACCTTGTCGGGTCCGAGACGGGCGAGGTCGGTGGCAGGTCGTGGCCCCGCTGCTGACTCCATCCCGGCCTCCGACATGACTTTCCCCTGATTGGGCTAGTTAAACCCACTCAGCGTGTTTCCTGGTCCAGTTGAAGGAAGTGGGACTGATGACCATCATTAATGTCACGTCATCAGCTGGTTTCCTTAAAGGGACCATACACAAATTTACTTTGACATTTGTGCTGTCAGTGTTCTACAGCATTGAGGAGGTGCTGCTAACACTGACAAGTAGTGCACAGAGGTGCATGGCTGCACCCAGGCTCTCCCATGACTCCCTCCATATCCTTCCAATGGGCAGAAGAGACCTCCCTAGGAGACCAACGCAGCCCGGTTGCACATTGCACAGGAGGACACAAGCAGGGATGTCATCAGGAGGACCAGGCTGCTGTGTTGCAAACCTTTCAATGATCTCAGTAGATCACGAAACATTACTGTAAAGCCACACTCAACCTCATCCTGCTGTGCTATTCATCACATCCCCATCACTCTGCCGTCCCTACCATACTCCTGCACATCCTTACTCACACCAACTTACCTTGTACCCCCACCCATCCCTCTCTCTATCTACATTATCACTTCCCCATCTCACTAGCCACCCCTCACACTCACCCTCATCCTAGTCCAATTACAAACTAACACACAAGGGTAGGCACTTGTGTGTTTTAGTCAATGTTCAAGTGAAGTTTCTGCTAATGTGCTGTCAAACATTGAAATCTTCATTTTCAACACTTTGCTTTCTTGGACAGATTTGCGTGCACCTTTGGAAGTGGCTTAGAGAGTTGCAGTGAATGGTGAGACATAACGGTACCTCCCGCAATGGTCATGAGTGTGAAAGGAATGGCTTGCGCATTGTAGGGATGCTTTATGTTGTTGGTGTGGGGTGGTGCCAACCTGGCACATCATGTGGCAGCCAGGGTGTGCAGCATCAAATTAAGTAAATCTGGCCATGGTGAGGCCATCCCTGGCATCCTGGGCAGCAATGTGGTCAGGTGCTGATGCCCTGTGCAGCATTAGGTGATTGCGGAGAAGGTTGGTGTGGTTGTTGGTGCTGCTGGTGATCGTGGTCAGATTCTGAGGACCAAGGTGAGAGAGTATAAAGTGCACCCATGCTGATGGAATAGATGGCAGATGAAGTGGAGAGGACAGAAATAATCTATCAATGGTGGAAGAGGTAATGAGGTCAGACTGCATGGAGACTTGTGTAAAGACTTGCAGCATCCTCAATCTGTAGTGGAAATGCAGTTTAGAGATGCTAGTGCTTAACAGAAGATATCTGAATCAGCTGGGAGCATTGAGTTGACATTTGAAGCTGTCAAGTCATCAGCTGATTCAATGGTCACTGACCTCCCACCTCAGCTTCACTGACGAGGTCTAGGCACAGCAGGAAACTGGTGGGAGACCTGTGAAAGTTAAAAAGCTGTAGAAAAAAGCATTGTTAAGCCACTAATGATTTGAATTGAGTGCCCCGCCGCTGCCTGTCAGGTCTGCTCAATGCTGGCAGACCCAAAATCGGGAAATGCAGGTGTGCGCGTGCGTGTGAGGAAACCGCTGTCAATCAATTTAAATTTCACAGCTGACCCGCCAGCAATCGGGCCCGCTGAGCGCCGTCAAAATCGCAGCCTTAATGTCGAACTCATATTATGGTCACTGTTCGCAAGATGCTTACTTTACTGTCTGATTATTAATTAATTTTGGCTCATTACTCATTACTAAGTCTAGTATGGCCTGTTAACTGGTGCTAAAATATTTTGTTTCAGAAAACTGTCGTGGATACACTCTAGAAATTCATTGCCTGTATGACTTGCGGGGGGAGAAATTGGGTTGCTTTGCGCCTCTCGTTAGTGCCCCCGGGGGCACTAACGGGGCGCAAATGCCCTAGTGCCCAGGCGCAGTGCCACTAACGCCTCCCACGAAATTCAGCAGGTTAGTGGCAGCGGTAGCTGGTAGCGCCCCATCCGCTGCACCGGCGATGATGCCGTCATCGCCGTGCGCAGTGCCCCGTTTGCATCCCGGCTGCAAATTTCCCTTGCGCCCCATGACCTATCGCCGGGCGATGGGGCCGACAGGATCAGGGGGTGGTTATGCAACGGTGGTAGCAGGCGGCGGCGCTACTTCAAGGTGTCAGGCGGCCATTTTTATTTTAGCCAAATACCAGCACCTGCCCCGCTCCCCCTTGGTCCAGAGGGCCCAAGTGCACGCAGGGGAGGAGGCCTACAATGGCGTGGCGCTATGTGCTGCCGCACATGGCTCTGTTGCACGTAGCGCCGTGACATTGTGTAATAGCGCCCCAAGAAGGAGGTGGAGCGCTTTCCAGTAGTGCTCCACCTCCTTCTTGGGGTGCTGCCACTGAATTTACAGGGGAGGGGTGCTAGGCGACGCTACCCAATTTCCCCCCCCCCCCCGAGTTGTTTTGCATCTCTCAATCTGTGTGAAAATTTAAATCTCCCATTAGAACCGCTTTTCTGATGCTCTCTGATCTCTGTATCTATGTATCTATGCATCACTGCTGTCAGGGGTCCGCAGATAACTCCCACCAGGGTTAAATTATGAGGACAGGTTGTATAGACGAGGCCTGTATTCCTTTAAGCGGTGATCTAATTGAGGTGTTTATGATGATTAAAGGAACTGATAGGGTAGCTATAGAGAAACGATTTCCTCTGGTGGGGAATTCTAGAACAAGGGGGCACAACCTTAAAATTAGAGCTGGGCCATTCATGGGTGATGTCAGGAAGCACTTCTTCACACAATGGGTAGTGGAAATTTGGAACTCTCCCCAGAAAGCTGTTGAAGCTGAGGGTCAATTGAAAATTTCAACTCCGATTGATAGATTTTTGTTTGGCAAGGGTATTAAGGGTTAAGGAGCCATGGTGGAGTTAAGATACTGATCAGCCATGATCTAATTGAATAGTGGAACAGACTTGAGGGGCTGAATGGCCTACACCTGTTCCTATATTCCTATAAGTGTTGCATCCTTTGCTGTTTCTTAATTGTACATCTACATCCTGGCAGAACCTTGTTGGAATTATGGCAGGTGTATGCCAGAGTGGCCAAACAATTTCAGTCCCTCTGTGTTGGTCTGTGGATGAATCCAATTTCCAATCATTAAAAGTCTGACTATCTGTTCCTTAATAAATTTGATTTCATTGAAACATGATCCCAGAGATGTTTGTTTTAAAAAGAAGTCTCAGACCAGCTGATCATATGTTCACTGCTTGCTCAGTCACAATGGAATGTTTTCTCGTAATTCAATTTACTCACTGATATAACTTGCATTTTATATTCATATTTGCTGTTTTAGCCTCATTGTGCGTGACGTTACCTTTCTCAGCATCACTTATTCATTCAGTTGCTAAGTCATCCCTTTGAATTTTATTATTTTCTTCACATAACTTTGCACCTGCAAACTTAAAGCATTTTACCAAGATTATTTTTATTTATTATGAACAGCAGTGGCCTAGTCATCAGAGCTATCCAATTAGAACCACTGCAATTAATCACTACTCTACCTTTGTATTAGCTAGCCAATTCACTATCCAATTTGTAATCCCATTTTCATAGAGCTTTCCTTTTAGTCACGCATCTCTTACGAGAGCTCAAATCAAATGCTTTCAAAATCAAGACATTTAGTATCAAGAGTGCAGTCACTCACCAATTTTATTACATCTTCAAAGAATTCCAATTTTTTAAGCCTGATCTGTGTTTCATCAAAGTGCATTGGTTCAGAACTAATGCGGCTCAAAATTACAGCTGAATATAGGAAAAGGAGTAGGCAATTGAGCCCCTCGAGCCTGTTCCACCATTCTATGAGATCATGGCTGACCTGTACCTCAACTTCATTTATCCGCCTTAGCGCCATATCTCTTGATACCCTTACCTCACAAAAATCTATCAATCTCGGTCTTGAAAGCTCCGATTGTCCCAGCATCCTCAGCCTTTTGGGGGAGAGAATTCCAGATTTCTACTATCCTTTGTGTGAGGAAGGGTTGAATTTCTACCCTTACCTCCTTTTCAATGTTTCAACCGCCCCGCCATATGAAACTTGAACCCATCCTTTATCACTGTTACGCCCATCTTTTTTTAAGCAATTTTCTTGCCAAATTTCTTCCCTCTTCTCCTGAATATGTTGCCTTTAAATACCACCCCACCCCCCCGAACCTCACACCCACCCCTCCCATATGGTCAAAAATTCATGTGTGAGCCTTGAAAATGTGTGTCAATAAGCTATTTGACACAGGCTGGGGTTAGAACCTGATCTTGTTCTCACCCAATGTCCACCTATGCTTACTTCTATCAGGAACCACTGGATCAGGAGTTTTTCCCTTCTTTAGACACTAGGGGCTGGATTATGAAACTGGAGGCGTGTAGGAGGCGGGACTACAACTTTCGGGGTTGTAGTCCCGCCTCCATCGAGTTGTGGCCAACCCACTCGATTTTCACTTGATTGACCTTGTTGAGCCCGCCCAGCGGGCTCAGCAGGCCAATTAAGGGCCACCCAGCAACAGGTGACGTCACAGATTGACATTTCATCTGTTAAGAGCTTTTGACAGATGAAATATCAGCATTTGACAGCTCTTTGAAGCTGTCAAACACTGACAATCTGTACACTAAGTTAATTCCTTCCTCTCAGGCTGATTTAGAGATCTCTCCGGAACAGAAAGCAGAATGCTGCAACTTTTGACAGATCACGGCCATTCTGCTTTCTGTGCCGATGAGATGAGGGACTCCCGAGACCTGAAGGAAGGCTGTAAAGGTAAGTAAAGGTAATTAAACTTCTTTAAACACTTTACACACACCAAACACACTTACCTCTGCACTCATGTACCCATCACTCACCTGAACACCGGACATCTCGAACCCTCCAAGTCCTTCAGCCCGACGGCCCACCTCGCTAACTTGGCGTGGTTTGGAGCCGTCGGGAATCCCGCACTTCAGCAATAAAAATAGGGATTAGGCTAAAAACTGCCTGTTAACTACCTGTTAACAGGCAGTTAATTGGCACTAATCCCCTTCCTGCCTCGGGGAGGCGGGTCCCAGCGCGGGTCGGGTATCCGCCTCCTTTGAAACTGGCATGGAGGCGGGTTGGAGGCGGGATGGGTTCGTGCCCCCCGATTTTGAGATTTTAACCCCCCACACGCCTCCAATCCTGCCTCCACGGCCCAATGAAAATCCTGCCCTAGGAGTTGGGTCTGACATCTACCGGGTGTGTATGGTGCAGCTACTGACTGGATCAACTCATTCACCTATCAGGGAAGCCCCATGCCCACATTTTTATTCATTCATAAACCTCAAACTCTAGTACAAGGATTTGTACTGAGCACTCAGAGAGAAGGGATTTTGACTGCAGGTGCCATTGCTGTGCTGATTCTTTGCAAATTTATACATTTGTGCCAAAGGGAACAGTGAAGAAAAGAATCGCAGAAGCTAAGGATCCCACGGCACTATTAGAAGAAACGTAAGGATACTGTCCCCATGTCCTGGCCAACGTTCCTCCCTCAACCAACACCACCAAAAGAAGAGAACATCTGGCCAATCGTTCATTTGTGGGACCTTGCTGTGTGAAAATTGATTGCTGTGCTTGTCTGCAAAATGACAGGAACACTCAGGTTTATGGTTGCAGAAAATACAAGTGGAGGGAGGGAGGATCCCCCTTACTGGCACTCCAGGGAACCTTTCAGCGAGCCCAGCAGGAGGTGTCACAACACTGGGCTCCCGAAACTTCACGGGCTGCAATCCCGGCAGTTGTGCCAGAGTCGTGCCCAATGGTACCCACCAGCACTGACCCCTGCTGGAATTTATGGAGTCAGTGGGAGGGCACCTAATTTGCATGGGTTAAGTGGGCACAAAGCACCACTTCAGGTGCATCTTTGGCGTATGCCTACCCCATACACCCAGAAACCCAGCCATCTGCCTTCCCATTAGTGGTGGGAGGTAGGGGTTGTTGACCAGGCCTGTGACCCTGGCATTGCTCTGATATGCCCCTGAGCAAGGCAGCTAATCAGGATTTTTTTTTAAATGTCCATTTATGGGGATCCAGGCCATTTACCAGGCCTGAACCCCATCAGTGGTGTGCGCATGTACCTTTGTGGAGACTGGTACTTCTCAACTCACTGGAAATACTGGTTGCCACTGCAGTGCTGGGTCCTCTACCATAGCTGGGACTGGGAACTCCCAGCCTAGCGAGTCTCAGACCCTGGTCCTGCCCAATGCCTGCCATTTGTCTCGTAAGGGCCAGACAGAAGTTAAACCCCTTATGAGGCTCTCTGGAATATCCCAGAGTTGGCAGAGACCCAACGTAGCCAGGTCTCTGGTATTTCCCTGGGTTTTCCATCAGTCTCCTGCTGGATTTATGGTAGGAGACTGACGGAACCTCAAGGATCAGAGCCTGAGCCTTCAGCATCCAGAGGGATGATGTCAAATTGGAAAGAGGTTTCTATATCTAAAGAAATCCGTGAAGGTCAGGCTACCCAGGAGTACCTTACACCACGTTAGATGGGTTAAGTAAGTTCGTGTCTTGCTGCCCCATGCAAAACACACAGATGTCCTTGCAGCCCCTTCAATGCTTATTGGTGGTGCCCACAATGCAGCGCAATAATTCTTGCTGTAACTTATCAATGTAACTCTCGACAGACTGATATCTTAAAAGGGCTTCACACAGCAAACCCTTCTGATGAAACCGAGTTGCATAATGCGCGTTGATGTATTCACACCATACACTTGGGTGTCACTTTATGCATTTCTAACACTTGAATATCTCAACACTGTTGTGTCTGTACCTGTGCCGTTATACTTAAACACAATTAGTGCTCAGAACCCCGAGATTGCAAACATGGTGCTTCTTTATTCAAAAGAAAAGTTCCAGAGAAAGTACAGAACAAAAGAGAACAAACCCAAACATTCATCTGCTGTGACAGCGCCACTGCAGGTGGGAGGAGAACACATAATACATAACATATTCCTCCCCTCTTAAATGAAATGTCCACATTATTCCTCAACAGGTAAGTTACTTTCAATGCACTCAACTAACCAAGGGTAGAGGTAGACTGCCTCAAACCCTGACTTTACCCTGGGGTTTATTCTGCCCCAACCTTGTGGGTAAGTCGCTAAGCCTACAGATCCAAGCGTCTTGGAGGCCGCCGCTCTCTGACAGGATACCGGCGGTCATCACTGGCTTCCACAGCAGTAGGCATTGACACAGGCCTGGATGGAGAAAGTGCCTGTGTCAGTCGAAAGTCAGGAGTTTGCACAGGTGGAACAGTCTCTTTGACTTCCTGTGTTGGAGAAGAGCACTGTGGCGAAGGATGCTGGTTTGCGGTATCTTCCGGAAACAGTTCAGGCCGACCAGCCGTTGGAGCCTCTGTGGCTGTCTCTGCTCCTAGCAACAGTTGATCAGTGTGTCTTCTCCAGACGACATCCTCAGCAGTCTCAACCGTGTAAGACACAGGGCCCGTCTGCGCGATCACTGTAGCAGGAACCCATTTCGGTCCAGTGTTGTAGTTTCGAGCTAGGACATGCTCTCCAGGATGAAACCGTCTCTCCTTGGCTCTTTTCTCTCTTCTTTCAATTTGAGCTTGTTGTTGACATTGGACAACCTGCTCTGCCCTTGGAGGTTTGAGTAAGTCAAAACTTGTCCACAACTGCCTCTTCATCATGAGCGAAGCGGGGGAAGTTTTGGTTGTGGCATGCGGCTCATTCCTGTAGGACAACAGGAAGCTGTTCAGACGTTGGTGGATTGAGCCCTGACCTTGCGATGCCTTCATGGCGTGCTTCAAAGTTTGCACGAACCTTTCTGCCAGGCCGTTAGTAGAGGGATGGTAGGACGCAGACCTGATGTGTTGGACACCATTCACTTGCAGGAAGGTTGCAAACTCCTGTGACACAAATTGTTGACCGTTGTCACTTATGAGTTGTTCCGGTGAGCCATAACAGCTGAACATCTCACCAAGTTTCTCAATTGTTTCCTCTGCTGTGGTAGACCTCATCACAGCGACCTCCAGCCACTTGCTATGAGCGTCCACAACCACCATAAACATCTTCGCTTCGAAAGGACCGGCGAAGTCCACATGTACGCGCTGTCACACTTCTTCAGGCTAATCCCAGGGCTGTAGGGTTGCCAGCTGAGGAACATTCCGGACCCTTTGACATGGAGAACATGTTTTGGCTTTCTCCTCAATATTTCCATCGAGACCTTGCCATTTCCTTCATCTGAACCATCCCACTGTGGCCTGTATGAAGTTGTTGCAGTACAGGTTCCCTCAGAGGTGGCGGAATGATGACACGGCGCCCCCAGAGAAGACAACCTGCCTGGACGGAGAGCTCATTTCTTTTTGAAACGTAAGGTTTCAAACTAGGAGAATCTCCTGTAGCTCTCCCTCGAATGACATCATCCATTACCTCAGACAGGACTGGATCATTGCGGGTGTGCCTTCGCACCTGAGCTGCAGTGACAGGTGCTCCCTCCACTTGTCTGAAGTAGAAGATGTCTATCTGACGAGGTTTTGGGGGAGTAACAGGCAAGGGCAGCCTCGAGAGACCGTCTGCGTTGCCGTGCAAGTCTGATTTGCGATATTTGATGTCGTATGTGTGTCCCGACAACAGTAAAGCCCACCTTTGCATCCTGCTTGCAGCAAGAGACAGAAGTCCGGTGTGGGGCACGAAGATTGAAGTCAATGGACGGTGGTCCGTCAGGAGTGTGAACCTTCTCCCAAACAGGTACTGATGAAATTTTCGAATTCCAAAAACGATTCCCAAGGCCTCACGCTCAATCTGTGCATAGTTACTCTCGGCCTTGTTCAAGGTGCGTGATGCGAAGGCGATAAGTTTCTCTTCACCAGAAGGCATGATGTGGGATATGACTGCTCCCACACCATATGGTGATGCATCGCATGCTAGCTGCACGGGTAGCTTTGGGTCGAAGTGTGTCAGGACCTCCGACTTCAGCAATGCTTTCTTTGCTTGGGCGAAAGCTTCGTTGCACAGTTCAGTCCATTTCCATGTTTTGCCTTGACATAGCAACTGATGTAGCGGCTTCAGCAATGTTGCTAAGTCTGGAATAAACTTTCCATAGTAGTTAAGTAGCCCCAGGAATGAATGTAACTGGCTCACATTCTGGGGTGCTGGGGCCTCCACGATCGCTTTGAGCTTTCACGGTGCCTTGTGCAGGCCGGTAGCGTCAATCACATGCCCCAGGTACTCAACTGAAGACTGAAAGAATTCACATTTGTCCTTATGAACTCTGAGTCCGTACTTTTTCAGTCGCTGTAGTGTCGCATCCAAGTTCAGAAGATGATCCTCATTTGTCCCAGTGACAAGGATGTCGTCCAGGTAGTACTGGACTCCTGGCAGTCCACTCAAAATCTTAATAGAGCAGGGGCCGACGTAATTCCAAACGAAAGGTGGCAGTACCTGTATAGCCCCTTCTGTGTCACAATTGTCAGCAGCTCCTTTGATTTGTCATCGACATGCATTTGTAGGTAAGCCTGGCATAAGTCGATTTTGCTGAACTTTTGCCCTCCAGCCAGGCCCGTAAAGAGATCACCAATGAGGGGAAGAGGGTACTGTTCCGCAGAGAGCACCGGGTTAATAGTCACTTTAAAATCCCCGCAGATTCGAACAGATCCATCCTTTTTCAGGACAGGAACAATGGGTGTGGCCCATTTGCTCACGCTCACAGGCTCCAGGACTCCATTCTCGACTAAGGCCTCCAAGTTAGCCTCAACTTTTGGCCTAATTGCATAGGGTACAGGTTGGGCTTTGTGAAACTTCGGCTTGCTGTCAGGTTTAATGTCCAGTCTCACGCTGATCTATTTCATGCTCCCAAGTTCACCATTGAAGAGTTCTGCATGTTTGTTTAAAACTGCAGTCAGACCTGACTCCCCTTTTGACATCATGCGGACTGCAGGCCAGTCCAGCGTGATTTTCTCTAACCACGCACGTCCCAGTAGAGATGGGTAATTTCCCTTTACCACATATAGTGGCAGTTTCACAGTCTGTCCATTCAATTTAACTGTCACCTCAATGGCGCCTCTCATGGCCACATGTTCGCCGGTATACGTCTTTAGCACAATGTTTGTTGGCTGAAGGGTAAGGTGCTTTAGCATTTTGTTGTAGACAGTGTCTGAAACAAGGGACACAGCCGCGCCTGTGTCCACCTCCATCCGCACTGATTGTCGCTCCACCAGTGGTGACACCCAGTAGCCATTTGGACCACCTGCAACCGTCATTATGTGCACCTCTTCCTCCTCAGAGGTGTCGCTCCCCTGTTTTGCTTGTTCCATCATGCTGCACTGAATGAACACTCTTTTTCTTTTCTTGTCCAAATACAGACATTTTGTTTTCATGCTTCCCAGCTCTGTCTTTTTTTACTTCTACAGGCACGCTCAATGTGACCCTTTTTGCCACAGTTTTGGCATTCCAGCTCCATACACCAGCAGTCATTAGCGTGATGGCCCGTTTTTCCACAACGGTAACATGTGCCGTTCTGCGCACCTTTAGGCTCAGACGACACCTTGTGAACTCTCCCTGTTGAACTAAACTGGTGAGCCTCCTTTTCCGCCATCTCCATGGAGACACTAACTTCAATGGCCTTTTCAAGAGTAAGGTTGTCCTCAGCAAGAAGGCGCTTCTGTGTGGCTGCACTTTGCAGACCACACACAAGTCTGTCTCTAATGGTGTCTTTCAGCACCTCCTTGAACTCGCAGTGTTCGGACAACCTTTTCAAAGCAGCAATAAACATTGTCACTGTTTCCCCCTCCTCTTGATTCCGTTTGTCAAATCTAAATCTCTCAGCAATAACCAGAGGTTTCGGTGAAAAATGTGCTTCAAGAATTTCCACTAGTTGTTTATATGTTTTAGTTCCTGGCTTAACTGGCTGTACAAGGCTGCGCAGTAAATTGAATGTCTTTGCTCCCATTATACTCAAAAAGGTAGGCACGACCTTATCGATTGCCACCGCATTCGCCAAAACAAAATAGTGAAAACGTTCCGTATAAGCGCTCCATTGCTCAACATTTTCATCAAAGTCACCGATGTTTCCGAATATAGCAGCCATCTCACGTTTCAAATTTTAATTTCTGTTTACTCACTGCACCCATAACGTTAATGTAATGCTGCAATCTCTGTTCCGAGTATTTTGTAGTCGAAAACAAGAAAGTTCCCACAACGCAGATTCATCCAATCCTCGTCGCCACTTTGTTGTGTCTGTACCTGTGCCGTTATACTTAAACACAATTAGTGCTCAGAACCCCAAGATTGCAAACATGGTGCTTCTTTATTCAAAAGGAAAGTTCCAGAGAAAGTACAGTACAAAAGAGAACAAACCCAACCATTTATCTGCTGTGACAGCACCACCGCAGGTGGGAGGAGAACACATAATACATAGCAAACACTACTTCTCTGCTGGCAGGATAAGACAGCATGTCAGAAGGAAGCAGTCCTGAACTGGTAGAGGGCACTGCAATTACAAGCCCTTGAGTGCCTTTGAAGAGGCCACCATGGAAATCTTTGGGATTGAGAGCATAGAGGGAGTGCGGCAGGGTGAAGCCAAAGGCCTCACCCAAGCAGTGGGGTAATACCATCCTTCTTTCTTTTCTTGTGTTCTCAGTCACTCGCTCACTGTCACCCATACTTACACTGGAATGCAACACCATGCAGCCAGAATTCTAACGTGTTCCTCCGCTGTCCCACTGCCACTCCCGGACAGGCTGGCCACTCGCTAGGCCATGTTCCCACCATGAAGCAGTTGTAGTTTCTACTGGCCCTGAAGAGGCAAGCACGTCACAGCACCCTGCAGCACTCGCTTTAACTGTCGCAACCGGCAGCACAGGTATGTCTACCCCGGGGGATTTAGGTTGTGAGCTTGAGGAGGGAGTTCCAGATGAAGCACTGCGCATGTGTGAGGAGGAGCTAGTGGAGGTGGTGATGAAGAAGCCTGAACTTGCTAACTGCAGGGCCACCAAACATCCTTCTTCAGCTGCAGAGCCCAGTGAGTAAAACTCACTGGGGTAGATCTTGACTTCAATGGAAGTAAAAATCGGGAGAGATGTAAAACAGGCAAGATCTACACCATTGGATGGGCTAACCCTTCCCTGAAAACTTTCGTGCTGTATCTCTGTTAAAAGCAGGCACTTGAGTTTGTCCCAATTGGATTCGGCTTGCCAAACCCACAAGTCCACCAGCCTACTTACAATAGAACTCCTTCAGCACGTACACATTTTATATTTCTTGTTCCAATATGCATTATCTCACATTAAAATACATCTGTCATTTATTGACCCATTTGCTTAATTAGTCCAACTCCCTTTGAATGCTATCAATTTCCATTATTCATTATTTGGCATATCTCTTTATGACCTTTGTCAAGCCTTTTATGATCAGCTTGAACCCAAATAGATCCCTGCAGATAACAACAGAAACATAGAAACATAGAAACATAGAAGATAGGAGCAGGAGTAGGCCATCCGGCCCCTCGAGCCTGCTCCGCCATTCAATGCGATCATGGCTGATCATCCAAATTCAGTACCCTGTCCCTGCTTTCTCCCCCTATCCCTTGATCCCTTTAGCCTTAAGAAATATATCCAACTCCTTCTTGAATATATTTAATGAATTGGCCTCTACTGCCTTCTGTGGTAGAGAATTCCACAGGTTCACCACTCTCTGGGTGAAGAAATTCCTCCTCATCTCTGTCCTAAATGGCCTACCCCTTACCTTTAGACTGTGACCCCTGGTTCTGGACTCCCCGACCATCGGGAACATCCTTCCTGCATCTAGTCTGTCTAGTCCTGTTAGAATTATAAGTTTCAATGAGATCCCTTCTCATTCTTCTAAAATCCAGCGAGTACAAGCCCAATCGACCCAATCTCTCCTCATACGTCATTCCTGCCATCCCAGCTGTCAGCCTGGTGAATCTTCGCTGAACTCCCTCCATGGCAAGAACATCCTTCCTCAGATAAGGCGACCAAACTGCACACAATACTCAAGATGTGGTCTCACCAAGGCCCTGTACAACTGCAGCAAGACATCCTTGTTCCTGTACTTAAACCTTCTCGCTACGAAGGCCAACATACCATTTGCCTTCTTAACCGCCTGCTGCACCTGCATGCTTACCTTCAGCAACTGGTGCACAAGGGCACCCAGGTCTCGTTGCACTTCCCCTTCTCCCAATCTATTGCCATTCAGATAATAATCTGCCTTCTTGTTTTTGACACCAAAGTGGATAACCTCGCATTTATCCACGTTATATTGCATCTGCCATGCTTCTGCCCAATCACCCAACCTGTCCAAATCATACTGGAGTTTCTCGGCATCCTCCTCACAGCACACATGCCCACCCAGTTTTGTGTCGTCTGCAAGCTTGGAGATATTACATCTAGTTCCCTCATCCAGATGATTAATATATATTGTGAATAGCTGGGGTCCAAGGACCGATCCCTGCGGTACCCCACTAGTCACTGCCTGCCACTCGGAAAAAGACCCGTTTATTCCAACTCTTTGCTTTCTGTCTGCCAACCAGTTCTTTATCCAAGTCAATACCTTGCCCCCAATCCCATGTGCCTTAACTTTACACGCTAATCTCTTATGCGGGACCTTATCGAAAGCCTTTTGAAAGTCCAAATACACCACATCCACTGGTTCTCCCTTTATCTATTTTACCAGTTACATCCTCAAAAAATTCCAGTAGATTAGTCAAGCACGATTTACCTTTTGTAAATCCATGTTGACTTTATCCGATCTGGTCACTGTTTTCCAAGTGCTCTGCTATTACATATTTTATAATAATGGACTCTAGCATTTTCCCCACTATCGATGTCAGGCTTACCGGTCTGTAAAATGCTGGAAAAACTCAGCAGGCCTGGCAGCATTGTGGAGAGAGAAACAGAGTTAATGTTTCAGGTCTGGGACCCTTTATCAGAACTGGAAAAAGCTGGAGATGTAACAGATATTAAGCAGGTGCAGAGATGGGGGGGGTGGAGGAATTGAAGGAACATACTGTGCTTTTGTAAGAGGCAGGAAAGATAAAATGTTGTAAATGGGAATGGCAAAATCATACAGCATGAAAAATGGGGGCAGGGGTTATAGTTTGAAATTTCTGAACTCAATGTTGAGTCCAGAAGGCTGTAAAGTGCCTAATCGAAAGATGAGGTGCTGTTCCTCGGGCTTATGTTGAGCTACATTGGAATAGTAGTAAGTAATAGGCCGAGGACAGAGAGATCAGAGTGGGAGTGAAGCGGTGAATTAAAGTGACAGGCGACCGGAAGCTCAGGGTCACCCTTACGGACTGAACAAAGGTGTTCCGCAAAGCGGTCGCCCAATCTGCATTTGGTCTCCCCAGTGTAGAGGAGACCGCATCGTGAGCAGCGAATACAGTATATTAAATTGTAAGAAGTACAAGTAAATTGCTGTTTCACCTGGAAGGGGTGTTTGGCCCAACAGTCCCCATCCACCACCACCCTCCTCCGCCTGGCTGAACTTGTACTCACATTGAACAACTTCTCCTCTGACTCCACTCACTTCCTCCAAATTAAAGGTGTTGCTATGAGAACCCGCATGGGCCCTAGCTATGCCTGCCTGTTCATGGGATATGTGGAACATTCTTTGTTCCAGTCCTAATCTGGTCCCCTCCCTCACCTCTTTTTCCAGTACATCGATGACTGTATCGGTGCCGTTTCCTGCTCTCGCCCTGAACTAGATAAGTTCATTCACTTTACTTCCAATTTCCACCTTTCCCTCACCTTCACATGGTCCATCTCCGACTCTTCCCTTCCCTTCCTTGACTTCTCCGTCTCCATTTCTGGCGATCGGCTTTCGACAAACATCCACCACAAGCCCAACTGACTCCCACAGCTACCTGGACTACACTTCCTCCCACCCCACTTCCTGTAAGGACTCTATTCCATTCTCCCAGTTTCTCCGTCTCCGCCGCGTCTGTTCTGACGATGCCACCTTCCATACCAGTGCTTCCGACATGTCTTCCTTTTTCCTCAACAGAGGATTCCTCTCCACTGTGGTTGACATGGCCTTTGACCGTGTCCGTTCCATTTCCCGCACTTCTGCTCTCACCCCTTCCCCTCCCTCCCAGAACCATGATAGGGTTCCCCTTGTCCTCACCTTTCACCCCACCAGCCTCCACATTCAGCGGATCATCCTCCGCCATTTCCACCACCTCCAACGTGATCCCACCACCAAACGCATCTTTCCCTCACCTCCCCTTTCAGCATTCTGAAGGGACTGCTCCCTCCGCGACACCCTGGTCCACTGCGACACCCTGGTCCACTCCTCAATCACCCCCAACAGCCCTTCCCCTTCGCCTGGCACCTTCCCGTGCAAGCACAGGAGATGCAACACCTGCCCTTTTACCTCCTCCCTTCCCACTGTCCAGGGCCCCAAACACCCCTTCCAGGTGAAACAGCGATTTACTTGTACTTCTTACAATTTAGTATATTCGCTGCTCACGATGCGGTCTCCTCTACATTGGGAAGACCAAATGCAGATTGGGCAACCGCTTTGCGGAACACCTCCATTCAGTCCGTAAGGGTGACCCTGAGCTTCCGGTCGCCTGTCACTTTAATTCACCGCTTCACTCCCACTCTGATCTCTCTGTCCTTGGCCTATTACATTGTTCCAATGTAGCTCAACGTAAGCTCGAGGAACAGCACCTCATCTTTCGATTAGGCACTCTACAATCTTCTGGACTCAACATTGAGTTCAACAATTTCAAACTATAATCCCTGCCCCCATTTTTCATGCTGTATGATTTTGCCATTCCCATTTGCAACATTTTATCCGTCTCTGCATCTGCTTAATATCTGTTGCTTTTTCCAGTTCTGATGAAGGGTCCCAAACCTGAAACATTGGCCCAGAAATTCAGGTCGGGGGTTTCCCGCGGGTGCAAGCCCCCGACCTGCACTTACCTTGCGCGCCAGCTGTTGAGCTGTGGGCCCCCGTGGAATTCTGATCCGGGGCCTGGTCCAGCTGCCGGCGCGCAGTGTTTGCATATCCCAGGGGCACAGTTAGTTCGATGCATCCCCTGGGATCACGTGGTCCATGGGGAGCCAATCGGAGCAGGGAATGCTCCATTCATAAGTCTGACAGGAAGTGCTGTCAAGACTTATAAATACTACGGCCCCAAAATAGCACTAAATCTTCAAATAATTTTTTTTTTAAATCAAATTTTTAAAATAAACTATAAATTACATGAAATAACTATTTTAAACAATAATTTAAATTTTTGAAAAAAGTAATTTTATTTTCTAACGGGGCTAAAAATAAACTTACCTTGCTTTAAAGTATTTAAAAATAATAAACCTGTGGAAAAAATGTTTTAATTTTAATTAATTCACCACTTACCTTGTAAAAAGCAGGCCTTATGCCTGCTTTTTACATTTCTAAATTCTGCAGGCTTACGTTCCTGGGAAAACCTGTAAAAAAGACCGAAGTTCGATGCGCACACGCAGCCCCTCCTGCGCACGCGTTCGACCTCTGAACCCCTTCGTTCAGAGGAACGGAAGTGCCGGTTTCCCGCGCATGCGCAGTGCATGCAGGAAACCGGCACTTCCATTGGGCCTACGGGTGAGTACCCCGTGCATACTCACCCGTGGAGACCCGAATTTCTGGGCCTTTAACTGTTTCTCTCTCCACGGTTGCTGCCTGGCCTGCTGAGTTTTTCCAGTGTTTTCTGTTGTTATTTCTGATTTCCAGCATCCGTAGTATGTTGCTATTAGATCCCTGCAGAACTTGGCTAATAACTGCTCCCTTGCCAGAGCTATTTCTAGATATCCCCACCTTTGCCTTTATATTGTCCAGTTAGTCTTCAACCCAGCCAGTTAATGGACTACTAATTCAATAAGTTTTAACCTTTTTTCAAAGCCTTACTTGCAGAATTTTATTAAACACCTTCCGAAAATCTAAGTAATTTATAGCAACTGAATAGCCCTCGTCCACTAATTTTGGATTTGTCATCGACTTTTAGAGAAAAAAGTAGACATGGCTATAAAGCTGGGCCCTTTATACTCATGCCTACTTTGGCCTAAAGTTAGTTTTTAGTGATCTCATAAAGAGTTTCTGTGTATTAATGAGCCACACATCTAAATCCATCTTAAAAATCCTAACCAGATGCTCATCAATGTCATCATTCATAACAAAAGCTGGAGGCAACTATAGTCACACCAGATGTCTCAGCAAATTGACCTTGATGTTGGCTGAGGGTGCAGAAAGATTTGAAGCCTTTGCAGTGGTGTGCTAAGGGCAGGCTCTGCTGTGTTTATCATGAATGCTTCAATAACTCTGCTTCAGAAACTGATGGTTAACTCTATGTTTGATTGGCAAAAGGTCCAAAGGCGACGTAAGAAAAAACTTTCTTACGCAGCGAGTGGTTAGGATCTGGAATGCACTGCCTGAAAGGGTGGTGGAGGCAGACTCAATCTTATCTTTCAAAAGGGAGTTGGATAAATACCTGAAGGAAAAGAAATTGCAGGGCTATGTGGAAACGGCTGGGGAGTGGGACTAGCTGAGAGTCGGCACAGGCTTGACGGACCAAATGGCCTTCTTCTGTGTTGTAACAATTCTATGATTCTATGACACGGATAGAAGAAGTGGTGTGAAGCTCTGCTGATGTCCTGTGCAAGTTTTGTTGGGTTGTTGAAGTATAGCTGGGGCAATTCTTGCGTTCGCGAGAGAAATATAAAGTCCTGACCCAAGCATTATCAACTCTTGTACTGCTATTCTGATTGTGGGTTTTATGTAGGACAGATTAGTTGGCAGTATGTGGATTTGATGAGAGCCTGGTTACATCTCCCGGTGTATAGACAGTAGACTTGCATGTAGTAGTCATATCCACATTCAGTCAACTAGCTTTAGCAGCTTAGGTCTGCACTGAACCCATGAGAAAAGGGCCAAAGCCAGCAACAGCAGTGGACTGAGGAAGAGCAGTCTCTTGAATTCAGTGTCCAGTTTCGAAGCTTAGTCTTCAAAATATTAAAAGACATGACAATGCAAATACTGACATGCCAATAAATCTAAACAATAATCATAGAACTAAGGGACATAAATACAATGCCAAGCCTTAATAAGTCTAAAAATAAGAATAATGTTCTTCCACCCAAACTCTCAGCAGTCTCCAATGTGCTCTTTTAAGGCAGCATTAACAGTTCAGAGCTGCAGGAACCTGTGCTTACATCCAATAACACAGGTCTGTAGGCAAGGCATCACCTCCACAATGGCAGGCTTTGACTGGTGGTGTTCATGCCTTGGGTGACAGAATGGCAAGAATGGAGAGCACAACTTCTACTGGATCCTGAGCTCTCCAGTGCACCCTTGCAGAGGGTTTATAGGGTATTCCATATACTCCCTTTCAAGAAGATTAGTCATTCCATAAGGTCTGTTCTCCCACAGATCAGTGGCAATCAATATTCCCAGGACTGCCGGGAAAATTATCCCATGTTTCATGGGGGAGCAGGAGATGCCTCTGAGGACCCGGCCTTTCCTCAGAAAAGCAGCGCCAGAGAGTTCTCTGCTCAGTCCCTACCAATGTCTTAACAGATGAAAGAAAGCTAGCAGGAGAAGGCTATGGAGATTCTAAATCTAGCAAAGCAGGACTCTGAAGAAAAATGGAACATCTGTAAAGAAAAAAAGAAAGATATGCATTTATATAGCACCTTTCACAATATCAGGAGATATTACAGCGCTTTACAGCCAATTTACTTTTGAAGTGTAGTCACTGTTGTAAGTCCAGTTTCTTCCTTCCTTCCTTCTGAGGATAGGAGACTTTTGGAACAAGTTGCTGACTTCTGCAGTGAGTGCTGATTCACTGCATACAGTAGCTTCAAAAGAGTGCTGGATTAGTTCCTGGCTGGGGCAGAGATCATGGCATACAAATGGTAGGTGGAATATTAATCATGGTCAATGTGGTCTCCTGGATTAGTTTTGAAGGTCATTTTGCAGATTTTTTCTCCCTCAATAGGCCTTAGGTCTTTTATATGGTTTTCCACCTCTCTGAGGAGATGACATGGCTGCTGGTGAGTGGGGGACATTGTGAATCATGAATCACAACTGTGTGGGGCAGGCTCAATAGACCAACTTAGCTTGTCCTGCCCATCTTTGTATGTGCTCGTATGAGAAGAGGGCCACCTCCATCCCAAGAGGTTCAGTCGTGTACAGAAGCCCCAAGCCGGCACTTAGAACAAGCGTTATAAAAAGATTGAGGAAAAATCAAAGAATCACAAGAGGAGTGCACAGTGGTGAGTCTAACTGAGATCCCAGTTAGGGCGAGATCTTGCCAGCCCTGGGGAGGCGGTTATTGAGGCGGGACTGCCGGGAAAATGGCAGAATTTGGGGGCGGGTACCCAACCCGCCTCCATGCCACCTTGCCAGGAGGCGGGTAGTGTCCCGCACCGGGTCCCATCTCCTTGGAGGCGGGAAGGGATTAAAGTCTATTAACTGCCTGTTAACAGGTAGTTAACAGACAAAAAATAGGATTATCCCCTTTTTGCCCTCACAAGTGCGGGCTTCCCGAAGGCTCCGAAAACTGCTAGGTCAGCAAGGCGAGTAGTGGGTCTGTGGGGGTCGGGGTCGGGGGTGGGGGGGGAAGGCAAAAGTGTGCTGTGAAGGTAAGTGATGGGTGCAAGTGTGGAGAGGTGAGTATCTGAGGTAAGTGCAAAGTGTTATTAAAAGTGTACTTACCTTTGTTTCTTCCTGCAGGCTTCAGTCGGTTTGTATGCGGAGAGTCTCGCACCTTCGCGTTGGAGATGACAGATGGCCATTGCATTCTCAGATGCAACAACCATCTAATTTCTACTAAAGAAAGGTTTGATGAGGTCTTGAATTCAAGGCCTCATCAAACTACAGAGAATGTCACTGTTTGATAGCTTCACAGAGCTGTCAAACGGTGACAATTCATCTGTCAAAAATTTTTTGACAGATGAAACAGCATACGTTGACGTTCTCTGCAACCAGCTTTCCTTTAATTGGCCTGCTAAGCCCGCTGGGCGAGCTTAACAAGGTCAATCAAGGGAAAATAGCATGGGTTGGCCAGAAGTTGTTAGAGGTGGGACTGAAACCCGACAAGTGAGAGTCCTGCCTCCAAAAGCTTCCCATTGACAAAAGCACCCCCAAAGCTCCAGAACCCGTAAATGATTTTTATTGTCAAAAATATCGTTACAATGGCCAGGATTTTTTTTGTTAGAAACATAGGCCTAGAAATTCAGTTGTTAGCACCAGCCACTAGCACCTTTGGAGGAGGAGAAGTGGGGCACTAAGCGGCTAGCGCCCGGGCGCGGCGCGATCTGCGCCTCTCGCGAACTTCACTCAAGATTTAGTGGCGGCGCAAAACCGCAGCACCTGCTCAGCTGCGCGCGCAGATCCTGACGTCATTTCATGGTGCAACGCCCTTGGTGCGCCCCGAACCGGAACTTCAGTGGCGCCGCCCTTCTGTGCGCCTGGCGCCCCCAGCGACTGGTAGAGGGGAACGGTTCCCAGTCGCTGCGGGGCGCGGGGGTGCTATTTAAAGGGAACTCCTCCTGCATTATAAGTGGCAGCCATTTTGTGGCAATCCTGTGTGAGAGACAGATATTTGGAGAGAGACAAAGGGAGAGAGCTTTCTGCTTTGACTCAGCGCTCGCACAGGTACTTCTGGGTTCAGGTCAGAGCTTTGCACTTGGATTTAACTTTCAGTGCCATAGCCTTGAGTCGCCACATATAATGGGGGCTGCAATGGGCGGAAACGTTGGCTTACTGCATTGCATTCAAAGGGCCCAGAGACGCCATGAGAGAGTGCCAGTCATGGCCAGACGGAGAAGGGCCAACAGGCGTCGGCACAGGAGGCCTTACCCACCCAGGGTATACCGCCAGCAGTTCTCATATCTGAACATGTCTGAGGAGCAGTGTGTTCGGAGGCTGCGATTCAGAAGGGAGGTGGTCACTGAGATCTGCCACCTGCTTCGCAGAGATCTGCAGCCACAGCTGAGGAGCAGGACGTCTCTGTCGGTGGCAGTGAAGGTGACGGTGGCTCTCAACTTCTATGCCACCGGCTCCTTCCAATCCGCTACTGGGGACATTGCCAACATCTCCCAGTTTGCGGTACAGTGCTGCATCCGCCAGGTGACCAATGCCCTTTTCAGAAGGAGACGTCAGTACATCTCCTTCCCCATGACCCTGGGCAAGCAGCAAGAGCGTGCAATGGGATTTGGAGGAATAGCGGGCTTCCCCATGGTCCAGGGCGCCATTGACTGCACGCATGTGGCTTTGCGGGCACCTCTAGAGAATGCCGAGGGAATGCCAAGGATTACCGCAACCGGAAGGGCTACCATTCGCTCAACGTCCAGTTGGTGTGTGACCACAGGCAGCTCATACTAGCTGTCAATGCCCGCTTTCCAGGCAGCAGCCATGATGCCTTCATCCTGCACCAGACTTCTGTGGCAAACATTTTTGAAGCCCTGGCTCACCCACGAGGATGGCTTCTTGGGGACAAAGGCTATCCTTTGTGCACCTGGCTGATGACCCCGCTCCGTGCGCCCAGCACCCCTGCTGAAGAGCGATACAATGACAGCCATCAAGCTACCAGGAACATCATTGAGCACACAATCGACGTGCTCAAGCAACGGTTCCGTTGTCTGGACCGTTCCGGAGGAGCCCTACAGTACTCGCCTGAGCGAGTCTCCCATTTCGTTATAGTGTGCTGCATGCTGCACAACCTGGCTATCCTCAGGACTCAGCCACTGACAGCAGACATTGGAGGACCACCAGAGGAGGAGGAGGAGGAGGAGCACCAAGACGGGAGGGAGGCACAAAGTGCAAGGGCCGTCCGTCGGTGGCTTATTGCAACTCGGTTCTAGGCCCCCTCTCAGGGAATGGCTTGTGCCAATGAAAGAACATGAATGGAGCCACTCCGCAAGCCCTCAGCTGGTCAAGGCAACAAATAGTTCAAAGTGCAAACATGGACAATGTGATTAAAGAAATTTTTTTACTGTGCAAACTCTGTGCCCTTCCTGCATGACAAACTAATTCAGATAAACCCCCCAAAAAACAGTCAGAGACATAACTGGCTCTCACAAACCTCAGAAAATGAAAAAAACAGTTAAACAAAAATGACCATGATCCTCGGCCTTCATATAAAAAACAAACACAACAGTCTCGGCCTTCATATATAAAAAAAACATTCTCGGCCTTCATATATAAACACAACATTTGGCCACACCTTCTACTTTTTCCCCTGTGAGGGTGATCCACCTCGCTTCCGCGAATGGCCCCTTCCCGCCCTGCAGCACCTCCTCAATGGGACCCCAGTGGCTGCAGCAAGGCTGGGGGAAGGCTGCTGAGGGTCAGATGGTGAGTCGCCAGATACCCTTGGGGGACGGCCTGGACCAGCTCTGGGCCTGGAGGGCCCGGCTGCTGACTGCTCCAACTCTGCTTGGGCGGCAGCAGTCTGTCCTACGGGTGGTGGCAGCTGCAGTGGAGGAGTGACAGTGTTGGCTGCAGGAATGCTGCCAACCTGACAGAGCACAGGCACACCCTGGTCGGCTGATACTCTGGCACTCGCACGGGCCAGCACTGCAGCATGCGCAGCAATCTGCTGAAGCACCGACTGGGCTGCTGCGGCGCGCCGAGGGCCCCGGCAATGCCTGGCCGATCCAACGAGGGTGGCCCTGATCTGTGTCTGCATCAGACCAACCAGTGAATGCACAGCACGACTGAGCACTTGGCTGGAAGCCACCTGTGATGCAACAAAGTCCTGCTGACTCTTAGCCTGTGCTGCCGCGAAGTCCTGCAGACTCCTGGCCTGTGCTGCCCCAAATTCCTGAGCACTCCTTGCCAGTGACTCTATGGAGTCAGGCATCCTTGCCACTGCAGCCATGAGCTCAGTGTGCCTACGCTCAGCCTGGGCGCCCATTTCACCAAGGAGCCGCACCTCCTCTGCGCTCACCGTAGCAGGACTGGAGGCCTCACTCACCCTCCGGGGAGAAGGCCGCTGAGCTTCCCCACCCCTCCCGCGTTGCTGCAGCCCGCTGGGCCCCAGAGCTTCACTCTCCTCAGACCCTTCCCCCCTGCTCCCCTCCAGGGAAGACGTGTCCCCATCATGGCCATGGGCTGCCTCGGCTGAGGGTGGCACTGATGGGCCGGCTTCCTCTTCCTCCTCCTCGAATTCAGAATCACTGACAGTGGCAGCTTGAGGGCCCGCCTCCTCACCTGGCGAATCAGCATCTGAAAGCAGGGAGGCACAAGAGTTGCTTTAGAGTGAGGACAGGGCGGCAGCGAGGGAGGCATGAGTGCTGCTATGCACTGCATTGGTTCAATAGTGGCAAAGGATGCTGGTGTGAGGCACAAGTGGAAAGAGAGAGGTCAAAAAGGTGATGACCTTACTATTGCTGTCCAGAATAGGGTCGGCATCTCCACTGGCGACGGGGCCAATCAGCCGGCCTGCCATAATGCGCTCCACACGCTGCTCCAGGTCGCTGAGCTCTTTGAGGTCAGGACGGCCTCCCCCGGTCCGTCGCTGCTGCCTGCGATTGTGGGCCAGCTTGCCCTGCAAGAGAAAGGACGGACTCTAAGTACAGTGTCAAGCCCTGATCTTGCCTGCACTGCCTCCCATGGTGGAATAGCCCTGACAGTGTCAAGCCCTGATCTTGCCTGCACTGCCTCCCATGGTGGAATAGCCCTGACAGTGTCAAGCCCTCATCTTGCCTGCACTGCCTCCCATGGTCGAATAGCCCTGACAGTGTCAAACCCTCATCTTGCCTGCACTGCCTCCCATGGTGGAATAGCCCTGACAGTGTGTAAAGTGCTGAATGTGCAAGTGGTTTTCATGAGAATCCCATAGCTCTTGGTTGAGGGCTGGGCATTGGGGCTTTCAGGTCCCTTTGGCCAGAAACTGAGGTGCACATGCAGGGATGAACAGGATAGTGGAAAGGGTACTCACCCTGACAACCCAAGTGAGGTCATTGAACTTTTTCCTGCATTGAAGTGGAGTCCTGGCAACCATGCTGTTGGTGGTCACCCTGTTTGCCACCTCCCTCCAGGCTTTTCGGTATTCGCTGGGAAGCAGCCTCCTCCCACTGTCAGGGAAGAGGACAGGTCGCCTGCGCTCTACTGCGCCAACCAGTAGCCTCAGGGCACCCTCGCTGAAGCGCTCCGCTCGCTCCCTAGCCTTCTGCATGGTCCTGGGCGTAGAAATGATGATCCAGCAATGGTCAGGCCTTGCTTCAGGGCTGCAGTGTGCAGGGCGTGGCAGCCAAACAAGTCCACCCTCCCCCTTTAAGAGCTGACCGGCGCCAGCGCGTCTGCCTTCAATCAGCAACTCGCTGCACCTGCGCTGCGCCCGCCCTCGGTGTTAGCGCCTCGGCTCGCCGGCTTAGCGCCTTATGATAGTCGTGCATCGCCTGCTTTAGCGCAGCAGCAATCTCTTGGGGCGATGCAACTCAATTTCGGCGAAGGTGGCGCTAAGTTGCGCCGGGCGCTAAATTTAGTGAACGCCTGGCTGTAGCGCCCCAAACGTGGCAATACTGATTTTCTAGGCCATAAAGTTGGACTGAAAGTTAAAAAGAGGTTGGGATGTCTGCTTTTCATGATGAACAGTGTCTTCTGAAGGGTTATAGACTTAAGTTACGTGGAGCCTCCTGGTTATTACAGATGTTGTATATAGCTTGTAGGGAGTTTGCAAAATTCCCCCACCTTGCCTGCTTTCCGAATCAAACAAAGTTGGCCACTTTTTAAACGTACAAAATGGAGTTCTGGGACACGTGACCAGAAAGCTGCTGGAAGTGAGTCATTTTTCTCCCCAGCAACAAGACTGGAGACAGGGCCTGGAATTCCACAGTCCCTATGTGGATTCCAGGCCAGACATGGAATTGAATATGTAATAGCAAGTCGCCAGTAGGCCGGTAAGAACAATGAACCTGGTTGCACTGCAATCAGGGTTAAGCTAATTAAAACCATCATCGGGCCCATCCTAACAGATCCAATCATATCAGAAACCGTTTTAGAGGACTAGGCACCAGAGACACCATTGTGTGACTGAAACCAAAAACAATGAGGGCCGGTGATAAGGTCGTTAGTGGGAAATCGGCCGTTTTGCAGCCATTTACAGTTAACGAAGTAACCTGGGACACCTCTCGATCTGGGGGAGGCAAGGCAGATCGAGAGAGTATAACTGTTTTTAGTAAGCAGACAGAAAGGGCAGTTCGAGACACTTCGACTTGGAACACACTTCGGGAGAGACAGCTTCTACACTTCACTTCGATTTCATCCTGGGACTTCGCTGCAAAAGGGAAACTTCGAGGACTCTACTGGGAGAAGCAGTCTCCAAGACGGGGAAGGCTATGCGCAGCAGGCCCATGCTTTGGTAAGCAGGCGAAGCTCCCAGTCCGTACTGCCTCCCGATTTAAACCTGACTGTTCCCCCCCCCGCCCCCCCCGTGCCCACCACCTCAGGCAGGGATTCAGAGTGGAACCAGGAAGACACGGGACGGAGTGCAACATCCCGGTACGGACCGGAGCCCAGAGCGGGCCTCGCTAAACGCCGCAGCCCGACCCAGGAGGGAAGCCTTTTCGCCCAGCCAAGGAGGAAGATCCACTACCTGACTGACGGGAGAGTGTGTGGCCAGTGCACACTGAACTTTACCAGGACAACCTAAAGGCCTTTGTTCCAATGCGTTGGGTGAGCATGAGAGTCTGACCCCCCTTTAGTTCGACCTAGGTTAGGGATAGTGTAGGAGGTGGGGATAAGGCTAAGGGGAGTGTTAATGTGTGATACCCCTCAATGTGTCGTACTCCTTCCCGCACTCGCGTGCCCTCTGTTTTGAATATATAGTATTCCTTTTTTTTTTTCTTTTTAAAGTGTATAGAGCTGTAGCCTTGGTTTAGTATCGTTGAACCAATTAATTTCTCTGCTTGCCTGTTTTGTTTTATTTTTCTCTCAATAAAACCGTTATTATTTTAACCTTTCACCTGCTTGTCTGTCTCGAGCTTGTTATTCTGCGCATCAGCTGCCTGGTAGGATCCCAGTGTCAGAACTAAGTGGGAGTGTGGGGACGCCTCGAAAACGTCCACTGGGTCAGGCCCGGGCCAAACCGACCACCCAACCAACAACCCCTACAAGCTATAACACGATGAGACATTACTGAGAGTCTCTCTGATGAGTTTGCCTCGCAGCTTTCTCCCAGCAGCAATCTGCGACCCTGGTGTGTCCTCCTCACATCCAAGTTCCTCTGTCTCAGGAGGTTCAGCTTCAGACTCGTGGGTAACACAGCAGGCCACCACCATTCATAGTACTACATTTGGAGTGCACTGGAAAGAGCTCATGCACCTATCAAGGTACCTGAATCTTTTCTTCAGCATGCCAATCTCCTGTTCAACTTTAGTTTGAATGTGGATGTGAGCCTCCTTGTAGCATTCCTTTGCTCGGCTAGTAGTACTTATCAATTGTGTTAGAAGCAATGGTAGTATCAGACATCCCTTGTCTCCAAGAAGTCAGTCAGCTAGGGTTTTGCACTTGATTCTGAAAGGGTACAGGGACACTGGACTGCTGATGGATGAATGAATAATGGATGCTCCCTGCATACAAGCCGCAGATGACTATAAACCTGTGTCCATAGTTGCACTATAATAGGGCCTTAAGGGATGGAAATCCCTTCTGGTTTCTTTTGGCCCAACCATCTTCATCTGCTTCATCAATGACCATCCTCCAACATATGGTCAGAAATAGGAATGGTCGTTGATGACTGCACAGTGTTCAGTGCCATTCACAACTCCTCAGATAATGAAGCAGTCCATGCCCGCATGCAACAAATCCTGGATGACGTTCAGTCTTGGGCTGATAAGTGGCAGGTAACAATCGCGCCACAGAAGTGCCAGGCAATGACTATATCCAACAAGCGAGAGTCGAACCACCGCCCCTTGACATTCAACGGCATTACCATCGCCGAATCCCCCACCATCAACATCCTCGGGGTTACCATTGACCAGAAACTTAACTGGACCAGCCACATAAATACAGTGGCAACAAGAGCAGGTCAGAGGCTAGGTATTCTGTGGCTGTAAAGTCTGTGGGTTGTTTAGTTAATTAATGCACAGACTCCAAGAGTAACTTAAAACAGGACTTTACTATTCGAAGGTCAGGGCGAATCTGCCCAATAACTCCTGGCACAACACTTATATACTGGTGTGGTCACCGTCGGTATTACCGTATACAGAAGCCAAACAAAGTAGTGCCACACCTAAAATAGTTCTCTTAAAGGTGAACGGTTACATACAATAGTTCTCTTAAAGGTAGACGGGTACATACACTACAATCCTCCCTTTTTAGCTTACAACATACTTATTCCCCATTAAACATAACATATAATCAACTTCATGTAAAACAATTCACAGATATAGTCTCTGCGGGAAACAGTTCACAGATTCAGTCTCTGCGGGAACAGTTCACAGATTCAGTCTCTGGTCTTGACTCGGTCCGAACAACATCTCTGTGGTGTAGCCGATTCACATTTCTAGCGTGACTCATCCAATAGTCTTTCCCTTGGCTTAACAGCTTGAACTTCCGTCCTGCTGAACCAGCAGTGCTGACTTTTACAAACAGCTGGACTGCCTTGGTAATTTTTCCTACTTTCCAACTGATTTGGCCCCCTTCGTGGGGCCCACGTGCATGATCTGATAGAAGTGATAATGATTTAGATGGTTATCGTCTTCTGCTTCGTCTTTTTCTTTTCTGCTTCTTGGAGACTCTCGGGGCTCCCTTATCCGCTGCCAGCTGTAACGCCACCATCTCCCTATGTTCCTTAGACTTTAAGTGCTTCATCCTGATTTCTGCACTTTGGGAGTTTTCATCACAAGCTGGGCAGACCAAGTCATCGTAATATTCCGTGTCACTCAACAGGTCATGGTAATATTCGGTGTCATCCTGAGCTAGTCTAGCGAGAGGGCCTGCTACTTCTTCCGTACCCAACTGGACGTTAGCCGACTGTTGTTCCCTCCCTAGACATCTTTCCTGAAGAGACTTCTTCATGCGTTCATATTCATCCCGCTCTTCCTGGGTTTCCTGCAAATCCTTCACTAATGACCTCGTTTGTGATTTCAATACTTCCCCTTCCCTCGGGGATTGATTGATCAGGCTATTCAATCCTTCTACTGGAGCAGCTGTTTCAACATTCTGCTGTTCACATTGACGTGATTCAGCGTACTTTTGGCATCCCTGTAAAATCTGTGTTGCAACCTCAGCTATTTCCATAACTTTTGAGAGCTCCGAACTCCTTCCCTTTGAAGATTGAAGCTCGTGTTCAGATTGTTCCCATTGTAGAGTCTTGTCCTTCAGCATATGAAGGAGTTGGCTGACCATTAACTCTTCCACGGGAACACTGTGGGTCAGAGTCTTCTCCATTTCATCCACCTTTTCCTCCAATGCTTTCACCTTCTTTTCCTCTTGTACTTTGGCTTCCAGCGCTCGGAGAAGTTGCGCCTTGATGCTCTCTAGCTCATGTTCAGAGGCCATTCTTACAGTCTCTGTGTTTCTTACAGTTCCCTTTTCTTCCACTGAACGGATTCCCAGTTGAATCTGTTCTTCAAGTTGTTGAATCTCGGTCATTGCCGCCCCATATTTGTCTTGGGTTTCCTTTAATATTTTTATGAGTTCTTGTACATCTTGTCTTTCATGTTCTGCCATGTCTTTCACCTCTAATTTCTCATCTATGGATGGAACTTCTACCGATGAGTCTGTCTTGGCCTTGAGCTCATCAAGAATTTCCTGCAGCCTTTGGACTTCTTGCTCATGTTCAACCTTCAGTTGCTCATATGCTTCCACTGAAACTAGCTTTTCGGAGGTTGCCGAGTTAACCCCTTCCAGAATTGTAGCCTGGGCCTGTTCATACTGTTCTTTCAACTTCTCACACTCTGCTTGTAAGGAGTCGTAGAGAAGAACTGGAATAAAATCCTGGCTTCCTGAAGATTCCTCTTCATTTGCTTCTTCCTGCAAATATTCTAACTCCTGAACAGCATAAGGGAGATGTGATCGGTAATTGGTCACGATGGCTCTATGGTCACTCTCTGCTTGAGCTAGCTGCTTCTGTTGTCTTTCCAGATTCTCCCATTCGGTGCCATAGAACTTTTCATTGTTTTCATCTCTTGTACGAGACGGTAACTCAATTGTTCTAATTGTTGTCGTAATTTGAAATAAGTTTGAGTCCGAGCTCGGTGTTCTTCCGTCATGGATGTGTCCGTAACTTGAACAGGCTCAGAATTTTCTGTCAAACTAGGTTGTCGTTGTTCGGTGGAGTTCTGCTCTGAAACTTTGTTCTTCTCTGGAGCATAAGCCTTTATGCATGCCTTCGTTTTTCCAACCTTCGTCGGCAAGTCCATTTCAGCCTTGTCTTTCATATTTGGGTTGGTCTTATCGTCATCCGTTTCAGAATCTGAGCTGATTGTCTGCACCGAGTCCTCACTCGTTATGGCTTTTAGATAGTGCCATTCCATGTCTATTTTCTTGATCCACTCCCGTCCTAGAAGTGGTGGTCCTCCCTCATGTAGTACGTATAAGTTCATTCTTGGGTGTTCTTTACCCCTATCTCTCACTTTGACTCTTATCTTTCCCATGGGGTATACTTTATGCCCCGTGTATGTCTGCAATACGAACTTGGTATCTCTTAAGGGTATATGTGAGAATAGCCGGTGGTAATCCCTTCGATTTATGACTGATAGAGCTGATCCAGTGTCCAACTCCATTTTCACTTGGATTCCAGCTATTTTTAGCATGACCCAGATAGTTTGTAGGTCAGCTTCCTTACTCACATTGTGAATTCTCAGACTACCCAGCTCCTGGCCGTTTGGGTCTGAGTCTGAACTCTGTTCGTCTGAACTCTTCTCAGCCACCTTGTGTACCTTGTTGTACTTTTCCTGTGATGGCTTCCTTTGGTTGTTGGTCCTTTGGTTGTTGGTCTTCTTCCCTGACCGGCATACCTTAGCTATGTGACCCAGTTTGCCACATTTCCTACATTCCTGGTTCTTAAACCAGCATTGGTTCTGGTCGTGTGTTGTCTTCCCACAACGATAGCATTTTGTTGTTGTCGAGGTAATTTGATCCACACTTAGTGCTGCTGTCTTTAGCTGCATTTCCGCAGTTCCCTTCACTGCGGCTTCGTGCGATGCTGCAACAAGGACAGCCCTGTCAAGTGTAAGGTCGTTCTCTTCGAGTAGTCGCTTTTGCGTTCCTTCCTTTGCCAACCCGCACACGAACTTGTCTCGCAATGCCTCTGTCAGATTCCCTCCAAACTGGCAGTACTTCGCTAGTCTACGCAGTTCGACCAAGTATTCTGCGTTGCTTTCGTCTTTCCGTTGCGTTCTCGCATAGAATTTGAATCGTTCCGCCAACATCAACGGTGTGGGGTTCAAGTGATCCTTCAGAACAGCCACAATATCATCGAAAGTCTGATCCGCCGGTTTAGCTGGTGATAGTAGATGCTTCAAGAGCCCGTATGTCTTCGCGCCCATCGAGTTTAGCAAGGTTGTAGCTTTGTCATCTTCTTCTATTTTATTGGCCTCACAATAGATCTCGATGCGTTCCACGTAGGTGGCCCAGTCTTCTACCTCGGCATTAAAATCGTTGATGTTACCACGCTTAGGCATCTTCCTCTCTTTCTGATAACACCCCGAATTATTTCTTTAACTTATTTTTTTTTTCTAAGATGGCGGTTTTCCCGCGAAAATGGCGGTTTCCCGCGCTTATCTTCTCTCCCCGCCCACTTCAATGGTGGTTTCCCGCTTCTGTCTTCTTCCCCGCCTAATGGCGGCTTCCCGCGTTTCTTCCCTAGCGGGAGGGGTACACTTTCCCCCACAGGCGACGGCCGCTGGCTTTCAGGTTCACAGCCTGCGCGTCGGCTTCAGGGTTTTCCCTTTTCTCGGCAGGGCAACCGGCGCTGGGTACACCCCGTTGACGGCGAACAGGTTCAGCCGCTGGGCTGGCTCTCGCTCAGTTCCCCTTGCTCGGGCCCTGCCTCTCCCGCTCGCTCGGCTCTACCGGCGCTGGGTGCACCCCGTTGACGGAGAACAGTTTCAGCCGCTGGACTGGCTCTCGCACAGTCTCCCTTGGTCGGCTCTGCCTCTCCCGCTCGCTCAGCTCCCAAACGCCTCTCCCAGCCGTCTCGCAGTCCGGTGCTTCCCTCCCCGGCTGCGGCTGAGTTTATCTCTTCCCGCGCCTACGTTCCCGGTCGCAGCGCTTCGTGGCTTCGGTCGCTGCCCGGCCTTTTTCGCCGGTCGCGGTCTAGCTGTCTCACGACGCCGTTGTGTCCCCCAGCCTGTCTGTACCGCGGCTTCCTTGCTCCACGCTGCCCCAGTCTCAGCGCCTCTGGGCCCGACTTCTGTCCGGCTCCTTTCCCCCTCGACCGTGGTCGAGTGCACCGCCCTTATCCTCCGGTTATTCTTTTTACTTTCCCTTACTCACAGTCACCGTGGCCGCCTTGCTTCTCGTGCTGATCGGCTCACTCCTCACCGTGGCAGAAGGGACAGTCAGTGCCTGTTGCTGATGGAAGTCTTTGTCTCTAAATTCTTCCTCCTTTCTAGTTCTGCAGCCTCGAGTTTTTTCCCAGCAGAACGACGAGGGCGGTTGCCTCTTCTCGACGCTCGTTAACTGCTTCGGACGTATTGTTGCCACAGGGTACGATCGGACTCATCGCCACTGTAAAGTCTGTGGGTTGTTTAGTTAATTAATGCACAGACTCCAAGAGTAACTTAAAACAGGACTTTACTATTCGAAGGTCAGGGCGAATCTGCCCAATAACTCCTGGCACAACACTTATATACTGGTGTGGTCACCGTCGGTATTACCGTATACAGAAGCCAAACAAAGTAGTGCCACACCTAAAATAGTTCTCTTAAAGGTGAACGGTTACATACAATAGTTCTCTTAAAGGTAGACGGGTACATACACTACAGCGGCGAGTGTCCTCCTGACTCCCCAAAGCCTTTCCACCATCTACAAGGCACAAGTAAGAAGTGTGATGGAATGCTCTCCACTTGCCTGGATGACTGCAGCTCCAACAACACTCAAGAAGCTCGACACCATCCAGGACAAAGCAGCCCGCTTGATTGGCACCCCATCCACCACCTTAAACATTCACTCCCTCCACCACCGGCATACCGTGGCTGCAGTGTGTACCATCTACAAGATGCACTGCAGCAACTTGCCAAGGCTTCTTTGGCAGCACCTCCCAAACCCGCGACCTCTACCACCTAGAAGGACAAGGGCAGCAGACGCATGGGAACACCACCACCTCCAAGTTCCCCTCCAAGTCACACAACATTCTGATTTGGAAATATATCACCGGTCCTTCATCGTTGCTGGGTCAAAATCCTGGAACACCCTCCCTAACATCACTGTGGGAGTACCTTCACCACATGGACTGCAGCGGTTCAAGAAGGTGGCTCACCACTACCTTCTCAAGGGCAATTAGGGATGGGCAATAAATGCTGGCCTTGCCAGCGACACCCACATCCCATAAATGAATTAATAAAATACATAGGTTGACAGTAGGGGCTTGTATGGTTACAGGAATGCAATCAGTAGCTTGAAGCACTCCTGGAAGCCCAGTGATCCGATAAAAATAAATGTCCCACTCAGCCATTTACATAGAATTACGTAGAATTTACAGCACAGAAACAGGCCACTCGGCCCAATTGGTCTATGCCAACATTTATGCTCCACACAAGCCTCCTCCCACCCTACTTGAGCTGGTTCACATGTGTGATTTATGATGTAAAGTTGGATCACAATATGAGCATACATGCTGCACTGGGCTAGCTCATCAACTGTTTCCAGCAACGTTCCCCTATTTGTTTTGATCCTGCATCAAATGTAATGAAATGAGCTCTCCTGGCAAACAGGGCATTAATTGCTTGTCTAATGCAAGATTGGACAGCAAAATGACGGATCTGGCAGAAGTCACCAGTTGCCCCTTGAAGTGAAGTCCTGACCAGGGAGTTAAGTGCTGCATTGAATTTCTGAGCCATTGTAAATGCTGCCCTGCAAAACTCTTTCAGGGCTTTTCAGCTGATCCTTGCCCTCTTTACACATAACTCCAGGAATATATTCAGATAAGATCTCCTGGATCTAGGCACTCTGATGGCTGGGTATCTGCAGGAGGGTTTAGATCTCTTGCAATACTGCCATATGAGTCTGGTCTCCCGTCTTCCCTGCAGTTTCTCTGTCAACACATATACCATATTCGCAGGGAATCTCCATTTGGGGAATTGGCTTACAGTACATTCTCCAGACAAAAAACAAACTCAAGGAGGACTTCCAAATGAAGCTATGAGCATTAAAAATGAAGTGCAAAAAAAAAAATCCCCAAAAACCCACTCCAAAGTAAGGAGTCAATATATTACTACAATGAAAGAGTGCAATTCGCCTTTAAGAATCCATCAATCACTTTGCTCAGCCTCTGACTTTAAACTACCCCAGTTTTATAATGGCATATCTCGAATGGGAGGTCCCTATAGCAGGTATGACAGAATTTACAAAGCATGGCAGCACGCTTGATAGGGTGACTGCATCTTCTTTCAGCCCTCACTTCTATTTAGGGTGAAACTTAAATGGGGCATAAACTGGCCAGATCCAGACTACATCCCAAACTCTGACCCCCTTCCCTTTCCCCGATAGATCCATCGGTTTTCCACCAACCTACTAAACCATCAGGATTTTGGGCTTTAGTGTTTAAACGAGACCACTGAGTTTTGTCAGGTGGCTTCCCTGTCCTCTAGGCAGGAACCCTGTTTATTTCCAAGATACACAAGAAAGAGGATGGGAAGAAAATGTCTTGAAAGAGTAAAAACAGCAATATGGCCAAGGCTTCTTTGGCAGCACCTCCGAAACCCACGGCCTCTACCATCCAGAAGGACAAGGGCAGCAGGCGCACGGGAACACCACCACCTCCAAATTCCCCTCCAAGTCACACACCATCCTGACTTGGAAATATATCGCTGGTCCTTCATCATCGCTGGGTCAAAATTCTGGAACTTCCTCCCTAACGGCACTGTGGGAGTACCTTCACCACACGGACTGCAGCGGTTCAAAAAAAAGGCTCACCACAACCTTCTCACGGGTAATTAGGGATGGGCAATAAATGTTGGCCTTGCCAGTGATGTCCATATCCCATTAATGAATAAATTAAAAAAGAAAAAGAAAATCTGAATATTTCAGCACAGTATGTGCGTTGATATTCTTTGCACTTAATGTGAGGTATGTGTGTTAATAACAATAGATATGAGGTGCCTTTGAATCAATGGAAAATAACATCAGGCGGGTTCTATAATGGGAAGCTGATCCGCTCTGTCAATTTACCGCCCAAGCAGTCAGGGTGAAAATTACCCCCGAAATCCAAGGGATTCAGGTTTCCCATTTCAGCTGCGACTTCAGTATTGAGAAGCCTACTGTAATTCACAATGGATCAAATGGATGTTTAGTAATCGCGAGACTGTCTAATCTCTTCCTCATTAGCCACTAAGATCAAACTTTTGAGTAAGGTATGTGTTGCTAAAAGGGTTATAAAATCTAGAATTATAAAAGCAGAGGCAAATAATTAACGGGACACAGACTTCAGGAAAAAGTGCTGGGAAATTTATTTTAAGAAATAAGAGACGTTTACATCCTTATTCACCACAATGCTATCCGAGGTGCAAGTGATGCAGTGATGCCTTTTAGCATGTGCAACTTCCATTTACCATGCAGGTGTTGCCGTTCCTACATCGTTGCTGGGTCAAAATCCTAGAACTCCCTCCTTAACAGCACTGTGGGAGTACATTCACCACACGGGCTACAGCAGTTCAAGAAGGCGGCTCACCACCACCTTCTTCAGCTCAACTAGGGACGGTCAAAAAATGCCGACCTTGCCAGCGATGCCCATATCCTGACAATGAATTTTTTTATAATGTGCAAGAAAACATTGAAGGTATGGCCAAATCCTTTTTCCTGAAGTTAGTGCCCATTTATTCACTACTTTCCAGGCCTCATTAACATAGTCCAAGCCCAAACTCCACCCAAGCTCGGCACGAGGCGGTCGATGGGTTTGAGCGGGCCGAGGGGGGAAGTGTTAGAGTGCGGCGAGGGGGTCAGTGTTAGAGCGGGGCGAGGGGGTCAGTGTTAGAGCAGGGCGAGGGGCTTATTGTTACAGAGGGGCGAGGGGGTCAGTGTTAGAGAGGGGCGAGGGGGTCAGTGTTCAAGTGCGGCGAGGGGGTCAGTGTTAGAGCGGGGCGAGGGGGTCAGTGTTAGAGCAGGGCGAGGGGCTTATTGTTACAGAGGGGCGAGGGGGTCAGTGTTAGAGAGGGGCGAGGGGGTCAGTGTTCGAGTGGGGCGAGGGGGTCAGTGTTAGAGCAGGGTGAGGGGGTCAGTGGGTTAGACCGCGACGAGGGGCTCAGTGTTAGAGCGGGGCGAGGGGGTCAGTGTTGGAGCGTGGCGAGGGGGTCAGTGTTAAAGTGGGGCGAGTGCATCAGAGTTAAAGCGAGGCGAGGAGGTCAGTGGGTTAGAGCGGGGCGAGGGGGTTGGTGTTAGAGCGGGGCGAGGGGGTCAGTGTTAGAGTGGGGCGAGGGGGTCAGTGTTAATGTGGGGCGAGGGGGTCAGTGGGTTAGAGCGGGGCGAGGGGGTCGGTGTTAGAGCGGGGCGAGGGGGTCAGTGTTAGAGTGGGGCGAGGGGGTCAGTGTTAATGTGGGGCGAGGGGGTCAGTGGGTTAGAGCGGGGCGAGGGGGTCGGTGTTGAGCGGGGCAAGGGGTTCAGTGTAAGAGTGGGACGAGGGGGTCAGTGTTAGAGCAGGGCAAGCGGGTCAGTGTTAGAGCGGGGCGAGGGGGTCAGTGTTAGAGCGGGGCGAGGGGGTCAGTGTTAGAGCGGGGCGATGGGGTCAGTGGGTTAGAGTGGGGCGAGTGGGTCAGTGTTAGAGTGGGACGAGGGGGTCAGTGTTAGAGCAGGGCGAGGGGGCCAGTGTTGGAGCAGGGCGAGGGGGTCAGTGTTAGAGTGGGGCGAGGGGGTCAGTGGGTTAGAGCGGGGCGAGGGGGTCAGTGTTAGATTGGGGCGAGGGGGTTATTTTTAGAGAGGGGCGAGGGGGTCAGTGTTAGAGTGGGGCGAGGGGGTCAGTGGGTTAGAGCGGGGCGAGGGGGTCGGTGTTAGAGCGGGGCGAGGGGGTCAGTGTTAGAGTGGGACGAGGTGGTCAGTGTTAGAGTGGGACGAGGTGGTCAGTGTTAGATCGGGTCGAGGGGGTCATTTTTAGAGCGGGGCGAGGGGGTCAGTGTTAGAGTGGGGCGAGGGGGTCAGTGGGTTAGAGCGGGGCGAGGGGGTCGGTGTTAGAGCGGGGAAAGGGGGTCAGTGTTAGATTGGGGCGAGGGGGTCAGTGTTTAGAGCGGGGGGATGGGTCAGTGTTAGAGCGGGGCGAGGGGGTCAGTGTTAGGGCGGGGCGAGGGGGTCAGTGTTAGAGCGGGGCGAGGGGGTCAGTGGGTTAGAGCGGGGCGAGGGGGTCAGTGTTAGATTGGGGCGAGGGGGTTATTTTTAGAGAGGGGCGAGGGGGTCAGTGGGTAAGAGCGGGGCGAGGGGGTCGGTGTTAGAGCGGGGTAAGGCGGTCAGTGTTAGAGCGGGACGAGGTGGTCAGTGTTAGATCGGGTCGAGGGGGTCATTGTTAGAGCGGGGCGAGGGGGTCAGTGTTAGAGCGGGGCGAGGGGGTCAGTGTTAGAGCGGGGCGAGGGGGTCAGTGTTAGATTGGGGCGAGGGGGTTATTTTTGGAGCGGGGCGAGGGGGTCAGTGTTAGAGCGGGGCGAGGGGGTCAGTGTTAGAGCGGGGCGATGGGGTCAGTGGGTTAGAGTGGGGCGAGTGGGTCAGTGTTAGAGTGGGACGAGGGGGTCAGTGTTAGAGCAGGGCGAGGGGGCCAGTGTTGGAGCAGGGCGAGGGGGTCAGTGTTAGAGTGGGGCGAGGGGGTCAGTGGGTTAGAGCGGGGCGAGGGGGTCAGTGTTAGATTGGGGCGAGGGGGTTATTTTTAGAGAGGGGCGAGGGGGTCAGTGTTAGAGTGGGGCGAGGGGGTCAGTGGGTTAGAGCGGGGCGAGGGGGTCGGTGTTAGAGCGGGGCGAGGGGGTCAGTGTTAGAGTGGGACGAGGTGGTCAGTGTTAGAGTGGGACGAGGTGGTCAGTGTTAGATCGGGTCGAGGGGGTCATTTTTAGAGCGGGGCGAGGGGGTCAGTGTTAGAGTGGGGCGAGGGGGTCAGTGGGTTAGAGCGGGGCGAGGGGGTCGGTGTTAGAGCGGGGAAAGGGGGTCAGTGTTAGATTGGGGCGAGGGGGTCAGTGTTTAGAGCGGGGGGATGGGTCAGTGTTAGAGCGGGGCGAGGGGGTCAGTGTTAGGGCGGGGCGAGGGGGTCAGTGTTAGAGCGGGGCGAGGGGGTCAGTGGGTTAGAGCGGGGCGAGGGGGTCAGTGTTAGATTGGGGCGAGGGGGTTATTTTTAGAGAGGGGCGAGGGGGTCAGTGGGTAAGAGCGGGGCGAGGGGGTCGGTGTTAGAGCGGGGTAAGGCGGTCAGTGTTAGAGCGGGACGAGGTGGTCAGTGTTAGATCGGGTCGAGGGGGTCATTGTTAGAGCGGGGCGAGGGGGTCAGTGTTAGAGCGGGGCGAGGGGGTCAGTGTTAGAGCGGGGCGAGGGGGTCAGTGTTAGATTGGGGCGAGGGGGTTATTTTTGGAGCGGGGCGAGGGGGTCAGTGTTAGAGTGGGGCGAGGGGGTCGGTGTTAGAGCGGGGCGAGGGGGTCAGTGTTAGATTGGGGTGAGAGGGTCAGTGATTAGAGCGGGGGGCGGGGTCAGTGTTAGAGCGGGTTGAGTGGTTCAGTGTTAGAGCGGGTTGAGGGGGTGCGTGGGTTAGAGTGGGGTGAGGGGCCAGTGTTAGAGCGGGGTGAGGTGGTCAGTGTTAGAGCGGGGCGAAGGGGTCAGTGTTAGAGCACAACGAGGGGGTCAGTGTTAGAGCGGGGCGAGGGCGTCAGTGTTAGAGCGCGGAGAGGGGGTCAGTCTTAGAGCAGGGCGAGGGGGTCAGTGGGTTAGAGCGGGGTGAGGGGGTCAGTGTTAGAGTGGGGCGAGGGGGTTGGTGTTAGAGTGGGGCTAGGGGGTCAGTGTTAGAGCGGGGCGAGGGGGTCGGTGTTAGAGCGGGGCAAGGGGGTCAGTTTTAGAGCGGGGCGAGGGGGTCAGTTGGTTAGAGCGGGGCGAGGGGGGTCACTAAGAGCGGTGTGAGGGGGTCAGTGTTAGGGGGCGGCAAGGGGGTCAGTGTTAGAGCGGGGCGATGGGGTCAGTGGGTTAGAACGGGGCAAGGGGGTCACTGTTAGAGCGGGGTGAGGGGGTCGGTGTTAGAGCGGGGCGAGGGGGTCAGTGGGTTAGAGCGGGGGCGAGGGGATCAGTGTTAGAGCGGGACGAGAGGGGTCAATGTTAGAGAGGGGCGAGGGGGTCAGTGTTAAAGCGGGGCGAGGGGTTCAGTGTTAGAGCGGGTCGAGGGGGTCACTGTAAGAGCAGGGCGTGGGGGTCAGTGTTAGAGCGGAGCAAGGGGGTCAGTGTTAGAGCGGGGCGAGGGGGCCAGTGCTGTTGTGTATGTCCCTTTAAGGGAATAACTGGTCTTAGACTGCAGTACCGGCAGTGACCACCCCTGTATAAAAGGCCCTAGCAGGCTTCTGTAGTTTCAGTTTCAAGCTGCCACTTGTTCAGTAAAGTACCTGTTAAACTGTTCTCCCGAAGTCCGTGTATTATTGAGGCGCGGACTTTACAGTGGCGACGAGTAAGTTCGAACTCACCTGCAGTGTGGCATCATCTCACGGGGATCTCGCCTGAAAGGAAGGTCCTGGAAGGTCATAGTCTGAGCAACGGGCATCGACCGAGGGCAACCGCCCAAAAAATCCATCGGTGTTTGGAGAATTGCGGGAGAGACTGTGGTTCCAGCGAATCGTGCTGGTAGCAGGTAGCGCGCTGACCCTTCCGGACTGCGGCAGGCTCAAGCTCGATCGAGCGGCTCTACAAATCGGGCCGCGCAGCGTCGCCGGGAAAAGAAAACAAGAGAGAGAGGGTGGAGCGCACAGGGCGTGGTCGGTGCTCGAGAACAAGACAGCGGAGAGAAACTAAATGGGGGGGAAGGAAAGCGAGACGCGCCGAAGCTGTGGGTCGCCGCCATTACCCCGTAGAACGCTAGGAGCAGCGTGGCAGTAAGGGGAAGAAGCAAAAGCGCGGGAGGCGCCCTTTTATTCCATTGGGGAAGAAGCAAAAGCGCGGGAGGCGCCATTTTAAATCGCCCAAGATGCCGAAAAGTGGCAGTATCACTGCTTTCAACAACGAGGTAGAAGACTGGACCACGTATGTGGAAAGAATTGAAGTGTACTGCAAGGCAAATGAGGTGGCTGATGGAAAGAGGGCGTCGGTATTATTAAATCTGATGGGTGCGAGTACGTACGGCCTATTGCGGAATTTAATTACCCCAGCTAAACCAATGGAGAAAAGTTTTGAGGAGATTGTTCATATCTTACAGGAACATCTAAGCCCTACACCACTGCTGATAGCAGAAAGATTCAAGTTCCATAAAAGAAACCAGCACAAAGATGAGAGCAATGCTGACTATCTTACAGAACTACGCAAGTTATCGAAGCACTGCCAATTAGGAGCAGGACTGGCAGACATCTTACGGGATAATTTGTCTGCGGGCTCCAGAGTGAAGGAACCCAGAAACGACTACTTTCAAAAAAAGGACCTGACGCTAGAACAGGCTTTCAGCGTGGCAGTATCCTACGAAGCAGCAGCACGGGGAGCTGCGGAAATACAACAGAAACCACAAGAATACAACGCTAACGAAATGGCGTATGGAGCCGAAAAGTGCTATCGCTGCGGCAGAACAACCCATGAGCAGAAGGACTGCTGGTTTAAAGACAAAATATGCAGGCAATGTGGGAAAATGGGACATATAGCAAGAGTCTGCAGGTCGGGAAAGAAGACCAACACGACAAGAACTACTAAGGAACAGTACAGGAAAGTAAAGAAACTGACAGATAGTAGTTCAGAAGATCAGGAGAGTGATAAGGACTCCGGGAGCAGGCGACTAAGTTGTTTAAAGTTACACAACGTGATCGCAAAAGAAGATCACCGAAACATTTGGGTCACCCTCATGATAGCAGGGTCCCCAGTGAAGTTGAAATTGGACACAGGATCAGCCCTAACTGTCATGAATCGACGAGACTATGAGCGGCTATTCTCACACATACCCTTAAAGGACACGTCCATTGTATTGAAGACATACACGGGGCAAAAGGTCTACCCCAAAGGAAAAATAAGGGTGCCAGTTGAATATAACGGAAAGGAAACACAGAAACTATACATGTATATACTACGAGATGGAGGACCACCATTATTGGGACGTGAATGGATCCGAAGACTACAATTGGATTGGCATTCCATTCTGGCACTAACTGTGACTGACAAAAAAGATGATGACGTCGCACCTGGACGTCTGTCACAAATTCTACCTGACGCGGAAGAGGTGTTCCAACAAGGACTTGGGACTCTAAAAGGAGTAAAGGCAACCATAAAGATTGAGGATAACGCAAACCCAAAATTTTTCAAGGCCAGACCGGTGCCATACGCGATACGCCCAGCTGTGGAAGCTGAACTGGAGAGTCTGGAGCATTCGGGGGTGCTGTCTAAGGTGGACTGGAGCGAGTGGGCCACACCCATCGTTCCTGTAATGAAGAAAACATTGAGCAGCACGCCTGGGGAGCCAAGGAAGGTTCGCATCTGTGGGGACTTCAAGGTGACTGTGAACCCAGTCCTGCACACAGTACAGTATCCGCTTCCGCGGATAGAAGATATTTTTGCCTCACTATCTGGAGGGAAACGTTTTACAAAGATTGACCTGGCTCAAGCGTATCTACAAATGGAGGTGGAAGAAGCATCTAGGAAATACCTCACGATAAACACTCACAAAGGCCTTTACCAGTACAATCGACTGGTATTTGGGGTAGCATCGGCCCCGGCTATGTGGCAGAGGGCAATGGAACAAGTCCTGCAAGGGATCCCGGGGACCCAGTGTTATTTGGACAACATCCTGGTTACGGGCGAAAATGACAATGAACACCTTGCCAACCTGGAACAGGTGCTCACGAGATTGCAGGAATATGGGCTACGAGCCAACAGTCCCAAATGCGAGTTCTTCAGGAGATAAATCTCGTATTGTGGCCACATGATTGATGAGGAAGGGTTGCATAAGTTGCCGGACAAGATTGAGGCTGTAGTCAAGGCTCCAGCACCAGAAAATGTGTTGCAACTGAGGTCGTTCCTCGGGTTGGTGAACTACTATCATAAGTTCTTGTCGAATTTATCTACAATTCTGCACCCACTGAACGCCCTCCTTCAAACTGGTGTAACATGGAAATGGAGTGATGAGTGTAAGCGTGCCTTTCAGGAATGTAAATGCCAAATCACTTCAAAAGAAGTATTGGCCCACTACAACCAAACACTACCGATTCGGTTGGCATATGATGCGTCACCTTACGACATTGGAGCGGTGCTGTCACACAAATTCCGTGACGGTTCAGAGAGGCCAATAGCCTTTGCATCGCGCTCGCTAATCTCAGCCGAGCGTAACTGCGCCCAGATTGACGGGGAGGCCCTCAGCCTGGTGTGGGGGGTGAAGAAGTTCAATCACTATCTGCACGGGCAGAAATTCACCCTACTGACTGATCATCAACCCTTGGTCTCCATTTTTAACCCAAAGAAGGGCGTTCCGGTGATGACGGCGCAACGGCTGCAAAGATGGTCACTTTTTCTAGGGGCACATCAGTATGACATAGAGTACAAAGATACGAAACAACATGGAAACGCTGATGGGCTGTCGCACCTACCATTGCCTACGGTAGAAGAAGCACCTGCAGTGGACCCAGTGGAGATATTCCATGCGACCATAGTCGAATGTTTGCCTGTTACAAACGCAAGTATTGTGAAGGAAACCCGAAATGACCCGACACTCTCTCGGGTCTATGATTTGACGGTGAAGGGATGGCCAGCATATGGCGACTCACTGTTGCCAGCATTCTCACCAAGGAGGGAACAGCTGTCAGTGTGCCGGGGAACCTTGATGTGTGGATCCCGAGTGGTAATTCCACCCAAGTTGAGAGATAGAGTACTCAATGAGCTTCACGAGGGTCATCTGGGAGGGGTAAAAATGAAGAGCCTAGCCAGGGCGTTTGTGTGGTGGCCGGGAATCGATAAAGAAATCGAGGATATGACCAAGAGATGCACAGCATGCCAGAAGGCCTAAAACGCTCCACCACAGGCCCCGCTACATCCATGGGAGTGGCCCTCATCTCCATGGCAACGGGTACACATTGATTTTGCTGGTCCATTTATGGACTCGATGTTTCTAATCGCTGTGGACGCCCATTCGAAATGGCCAGAGGTCATTAAAATGTCCTCCACCACCACGGAGAAAACTATTGCTGTCCTAAGGACCATCTTTGCCAGGAATGGGTTGCCAGAACAGATCTGTTCCGACAATGGCCCACAGTTTGTGTCTGAGGATTTCCGGAGGTTCCTGAAAAATAATGGGGTGAAACATTACACATCTGCCCCATATCATCCAGCCACAAATGGATTGGCTGAGAGGTTTGTTCAGACCTTTAAAAAGGCCATAAAGGCAATGTATAATGACGACATACCACTGCAACACAAGGTGGATAACTTCCTGTTTGCTTACCGGAATGCGACACATGCAGTAACCAACCAAACTCCAGCCGTACTGTTTTTCAACCAGAGACTAAGATGTCGCTTGAATTTGCTCAAACCAAGCATAAGACGAGATGTTGAGGATAAGCAGTTCCAGCACATAAATGAGAAGCCAACCAGGAGCTTCAAGATAGGGCAACCAGTCTTGGCCCGCGACTACCGAACAGAAAAATGGCAGCCAGGCACGATATGCACACAGCAGGGACCACTAATGTACACAGTGGACGTTGGAGAGAGCATCGTGAGACGCCATGCTGACCAGATTCTAGAGTCACAGGAACAAGCCAAACCTGTACCACAAGCATGTGCACCCGGTAATGAGCCCGAAGTACAGATTGCATCTACCTCAGAAGCAGGGGTATTGGAAGCTGACGAACCAACCAATGACAATGAGCCAGAATTGACTCCACCGCCAGAACAGGATGCTCGAGAAAGGCGCTATCCAGTCCGGATCAGGAAGCCTCCTCAAGGGCAGAACTTATAAATGACTGTTCCAGTTGATGTATATATTACTGAGAAAATTGTAATTGTAATTAGTTATTATTTAGTTGTTAAATGAATGTTATGCACTGTTTATCTAAAAGGGGAGGAATTGTTGTGTATGTCCCTTTAAGGGAATAACTGATCTTAGACTGCAGTACCGGCAGTGACCACCCCTGTATAAAAGGCCCTAGCAGGCTTCTGTAGTTTCAGTTTCAAGCTGCCTCTTGTTCAGTAAAGTACCTGTTAAACTGTTCTCTCGAAGTCCGTGTATTATTGAGGCGCGGACTTTACAAGTGCCAGAGTGGGACGAGGTGTTCAGTGGGTTAGAGCGGGGCGAGGGGGTCAGTGTTTGAGCGGGGCGAGGGGATCAGTGTTAGAGCGGGACAAGGAGGTCAGTGTTAGAGCGGGGCGAGGGGTTCAGTGATCGAGCGGGGCGAGGGGGTCAGCGTTAGAGAGGGGCGAGGGCGTCAGTGTTAGAGCGGGACGAGGTGGTCAGTGTTAGAGCGGGCGAGGGGGTCAGTGTTAGAGCGGGGCGAGGGGGTCAGTGTTAGAGCGGGGCAAGGGGGTCAGTGATCGAGCGCGGAGAGGGGATCAGTGATTGAGCGCGGCGAGGGCGTCAGTGTTAGAGCGGGGCGAGGGGGTCAGTCTTAGAGCAGGGTGAGGGGGTCAGTGGGTTAGAGCGAGGCGAGGTGGTCAGTGTCAGAGCGGGGCGAGTGGGTCAGCGGGTTAGAGGGGGTGAGGGGGTCACTGTTAGAGCGGGGAGAGGGGGTCGGTGTTAGAGAAGGGCGAGGGGTTCAGTGGGTTAGAGCGGGGGCGAGGGGGTCAGTGGGTTATGTAGTGTATGTACCTTTAAGAGAGAACTACTTTTACAGCTCCTGTATACTGTAGTACTGGCAGTGACCACCCCTGTACATAAGCCTTGAGCATGCCTCTGTACTGCCAGTCTTGAGACTACCCTACTCCATAAACACCTGTTGATTGTTAAGTTACAGCCTCCGTGTAGTTATTGGGAAACATCACACTCGAAGAATCACGGATCCAACAGTGGCGACGAGGTCGATTCGAATCTACCTGCAACTCTGCATTTCCCTTCAAGGATTCGCTCCGGGAGGGCGGTGGAAGAAAGTCGAGGCCAGAAGCACGGGCGTCGACCATGAGCAACCACCTAGTCGTCCGGCAGAGAGTGAACATTGCAGGGGAGGCTGTTGAGAGCCGGGCTTGGTTCCCCAGCCACGACGATCCAGCAACAGACTGGCAACAGGTATAGCGCAGACCCTTCCCGGACAGCGGCGGCTGGAGCCGGCCGATGGCAGAGAAAAAGCCGAGCAGCGTCGACGGGGTGAGAGAGAGGGTGAAGCGCACAGGGCGCAGCCGGGGGTTGAGGAAAAACAAAAACAGAGAGAGAGAGGGTAAAGCAGCAGCCGGGTTCAGGACCGAGCGGCGGAAATGGGAAAGGCGCACAGGAGAACGCGCAGAGCACAGCCAGGGCTCAAGGGCTGAACAGCTTCTGCGGGGAGAAGAAGGGAGAGCGCGGGAGATGCCATTGAGCCGCGGAGAAGAAGGGAGAGTGCGGGAGATGCCATTTTTAGATGCCGCAGCGGAGAAGAAGGGCGAGCGCGGGAAGAAAGGAAAGCGCGGGAGACGCCATTTTGTGCCAGCGGAAAAGAAGGGAGAGTGCGGGAGATGCCATTTTTGACAGTTAAATCACACCCAGGGATGCCGAAGAGTGGCAGTATCTCTGCGTTCGATAATGAAGTCAAAGATTGGGCGACATATGTGGAACGCATTGAGGTGTACTGCAGGGCGAATGAAGTGCCAGATGCTAGGAAAGCACTGGTTTTGTTAAATTCCATGGGTGCAAAGACTTATGGCTTACTGCGAAACCTAATAACCCCAGAGAAGCCCGTGGATAAGAATTTCGGAAGCATAGTAGAAATCCTACAGGACCACTTAAACCCCACACCGCAAGAAATCTCCACAGGAGAAGTACAAAAAGGTACATAAGGTGATGGACAGTAGTTCAGACGAACAGAAAAGTGATACAGACTCCGGAAGCAAGGAGCTGGGTTGCCTGAAACTACATAAGGTAACCAAAATGGAGGATCACCAGATTATCTGGGTCACACTCAAGATAGACGGAGTCCAAGTGAAAATGGAATTGGACACAGGATCAGCCCTAACAGTCATAAACCAAAGGGACTACAAGCGGCTATTTTCACATATACCCTTGAAAGCTACAGAGATTGTCTTGAAGACGTACACGGGGCAAAAAGTCTACCCCAAAGGAAAAATAAGGGTGAAAGTGATATACAAAGGCCAGGAAATACCTAAAATGGACCTATATGTATTGCCAGATGGAGGACCACCACTACTAGGACGTGAATGGATCCAGAAGGTACAATTAGATTGGCATTCCATACAGGCATTGAAGGTTGAGGCCAAAAAGGATGACGACGTCACACCTGGACGACTGTCAAAAATGTTAACTGACGCAAAAGAAGTGCTCCAGGAGGGACTCGGAACACTAAAAGGCATAACAGCAACGATTAAAATAGAGGAAAATGCAAGCCCAAAGTTTCTTAAGGCCAGACCAGTGCCTTATGCGATCCGACCAGCCGTCGAAGCAGAGCTGGAAGGGTTGGAACGTTCAGGAGTACTGTCCAAAGTAGACTGGAGCGAGTGGGCTACACCCATCATTCCTGTAATGAAGAGGTCGTTGAGTAATACGCCTGGGGAACCAAAGAAGGTCCGCATCCGTGTGGATTTTAAGGTGACAGTGAACCCAATCCTTCACACGGTACAATATCCGCTTCCACGGATTGAGGATATTTTCGCTTCGTTATCTGGAGGTAAACGCTTCACCAAAATTGATCTAGCCCAGGCGTACTTGCAAATGGAGGTAGAAGAAGTCTCGAAACAATACCTCACGATCAACACTCATAAATGTCTCTACCAATACAACTGGTGTTTGGGGTAGCATCGGCTCCGGCTATTTGGCAAAGGGCGATGGATCAAGTCCTGCAAGGGATTCCAGGGACCCAGTGTTATTTGGACGACATCCTGGTCACGGGCAAAAATGACAGTGATCACCTCGCCAACCTGGAGAAGGTGCTCACTAGATTAAAGGAATATGGGCTACGAGCTAATCGCCACAAGTGCGAGTTTTTCCAGAAGCAGATCTCGTATTGTGGCCACGTTATTGATGAAGAGGGGTTACATAAGTCCCCTGAAAAGATAGAGGCAGTAGTCAAGGCTCCAGCACCGGAAAATGTGTCACAACTGAGGTCGTTCCTCGGGCTGGTGAACTACTACCATAAGTTCTTACCAAATCTGTCTACAGTATTACACCCACTGAACACCCTACTGCAAACGGGGGTACCATGGAAGTGGAGTGACGAATGTAAACGAGCTTTCCAGAAGTGCAAAGAATTGATCACATCAAAAGAGGTGTTGGCCCATTTCAACCCAGCACTACCAATTCGTTTGGCATGTGATGCATCACCCTATGGTATTGGAGCGGTGCTGTCGCACAAATTCCCAGACGGGTTGGAGAGGCCAGCAGCCTTTGCATCTCAGTCACTAACCTCAGCCGAGCACAACTACGCCCAGATTGACAGGGAGGCCCTCAGCCTAGTATGGGGAATAAAAAAATTCAACCACTATCTGCATGGGCAGAAGTTCACCTTGCTGACTGACCACCAACCACTTGTCTCCATCTTTAATCCAAAGAAGGGCGTTCCGGTGATGACTGCACAACGGTTACAAAGATGGTCCCTTTTTCTAGGGGCGAACCAATATGAAATAGAATATAAAGGCACGAAACAGCATGGAAACGCTGATGGGCTATCACGCCTGCCACTGCCTACTGTGGAGGAAGCACCAGCAGTGGACCCTATCGAGATATTTTATTCGTCAATAATTGAACGATTGCCAGTAACTAACGCGGATATAGAGAAGGAGACCCGCAATGATCCGACACTGTCTCGGGTATATGATTTGACGGTGAGAGGATGGTCAACACATGGCGACTCACTGTTGCCAGCATTCTCATCCAGAAGAGAACAGCTGTCAGTATGCCAGGGGACAGTGATGTGTGGATCCCGAGTGGTAATTCCACCCAAGTTAAGGGAGAGAGTGCTAAATGAGCTTCACGAAGGTCATCTGGGAGGGGTGAAAATGAAAAGCCTTGCTAGGGCTTATGTGTGGTGGCCAGGGATCGATCAACAAATCGAGGACCTAACCAAGAGCTGCTCAGAATGCCAGAAGGTCCAAAATGCACCACCACATGCCCCTCTACACCCATGGGAGTGGCCCTCCTCTCCATGGCAACGGGTGCATATTGATTTTGCTGGTCCATTCATGGACTCAATGTTCTTAATAGCAGTGGATGCTCACTCGAAATGGCCTGAGGTGATAAAAATGTCCTCAACCACTACAGAGAAAATGATTGCAGTCCTACAGGCCATATTTACCAGGAACGGCTTGCCAGAGCAGATTTGCTCTGATAATGGACCACAGTTTGTATCCGAAGAGTTTCGGAAATTTATGAGAAGGAATGGGGTAAGGCATTACACATCCGCCCCGTATCATCCAGCCACAAATGGATTGGCTGAGAGGTTTGTACAAACCTTTAAAAAGGCGATAAAGGCCATGTGCGATGATGAAATTCCACTACAGCATAAGGTGGACAATTTCCTGTTAGCATACGGAAATGCGACACATGCAGTTACCAACCTGACCCCGGCCATGATGTTCTTTAACCGAAGGTTGAGATCTCGTCTGGATTTGCTCAGACCAAATGTGCAAAGAAATGTTGAGGATAAACAATTCCAGCACATCAATGAGAAGCCGACAAGGAGCTTCAATGTAGGACAACCAGTCTTGGCCCGTGACTACCAAACAGAGAAATGGCAACCCGGAACGATATGCACACGGCAGGGGCCATTAATGTACACAGTGGATGTCGGGGAGAACATTGTGAGACGCCACGTCGATCAGATCTTAGCGTCACAGGAACGAGTCAACCCCATGTCTCGCGTACCTGGGGATGAACCTGACATACCAGTAGCATCTACCTCAGAAACAGTAGCAGTGGAAACTGATGAACTAACCGATGAAAGGGGGCCAGAATCGCCTCCGCACCAAGAACAAGAACCTCAGGAAAGGCGCTATCCAGAAAGGGTCAGGAAGCCACCCCAAAGACTGAATCTATAAATGGACTATTTCTGTTTAATGTGCATGTTAAAGTGTTAATTGTTATTTGAATATTATGGGTACTGCTAATCTAAAAGGGGAGGAATTGTAGTGTATGTACCTTTAAGAGAGAACTACTTTTACAGCTCCTGTATACTGTAGAACCGGCAGTGATCACCCCTGTATATAAGCCTTGAGCATGCCTCTGTACTGCCAGTCTTGAGACTACCCTACTCCAGTAAACACCTGTTGATTGTTAAGTTACAGCCTCTGTGTAGTTATTGGAAAACATCATACTCTAAGAATCATGGATCCAGCAGGTTAGAGCTGTAATGATATCAGCAAATAGAGATGGTATTTGCCTGTTCGATTATGATGCCTTAACAGCATGTTTGCATGTATTGATTGCTTGTGCCTGACCAGCAGAGGGCATGTGACCGAGACAAGCAAGGCAGTTTAGTTTAGTTTCAGTTTCGTTCTAGATGGATCACTAGCATCGTGTCTCCTGCAAAGCTGTATAAAGAGTTGAACAGACTTTAGATTAAAAGACATTCTCTTTCATAAATGTCTCGTCATTGAACCCACAAAGAAATCAATACATGGTGTCAGAAGTGACTGAAAGAGATGAAGAGAAAAAATCTGAAGTTAAATCAGCTCTCCACAAATTAGCAAGCCAAAAGAGAACATCGTTGCTTACCATTGGAGAATAGCTAACGAAGTGAAAAAATGGAAGGTTTACACCCACCGGCGACGCTTCAGTTGACAGGTAATGTGGCTGAAAATTGGAGGAGATTCAAACAACGTTTGGAGTTGTTTTTATCAGCAATCGGAGCTGACGAGAAAAGTGATAATAAGAAATCGTCAGTGTTCTTACATGTCGTGGGTGATGAAGCGCTGGAGGTGTATAATAACTTCACATTCGCTGCTGATGGAGACAAAATGAAACTAGATAAAATAATGGAACAGTTTGAGGCCTACTGCATACCTAAACGTAACGTGACATTTGAGAGGCACAGATTTTTCACATGTGTACAGAAAACGGGTGAGACTATTGATCAGTATGTGACTGAACTGAGAAACAGAAGCAAAACATGTGAATTTGGGGGACTGACAGACTCGCTGATAAAAGACAGACTGATGTGTGGTATTCCAGATAATGGTCTAAGGGAAAGACTGCTAAGAGAGCAAGATCTAGACCTGGGAAAAGTCATAGCACTGTGTAGGGCTACAGAGACTGTGAAGTTGCAGGCAAAGGAGCTGTTCAGTGACAATAGCTGCAACGTGGATGCAGTGAGAATGAACGGACACAAACCGGTTAACAAAAAGAGCGCCAATGTGAAAAAAGAGGCGTGGCCAGCGAACAAAAATGAAAGGGACAATCGAAAGTCATGTAGTCGATGCGGTACACAGCATACACCAAGAAAGTGTCCAGCATATGGTAAAACATGCAATAGTTGCAACAAAAACAACCATTATGTCCGTTGCTGTAAGAACCAAGCGCAACAAAGCAAGGTCCATACAGTAGATGAAAGCGAGATAGAGGAGTTCAATGTAGATGTTGTGTCTGAAAACAAAGAAGAGAAAAGAGACTGGATGTTGACACTAAAAGTGAATGACATACACATTCCATTTAAATTGGATACTGGAGCACAAGTTAATGTGATATCAGAGACTGATTTTAAGAAAATTAGACCCAGACCAAAGATACATGGAATAAAAGTGAAAGTGACAGGATTCTCAGGTACTGATATACCAGTGAAAGGAAGATGCATTGTCAAAGTGACACACAAGGACAGAGAGCACACGTTAGCATTAATCGTGGTGCCAAAGGATGTGGAAACCATACTAGGTTTAAAAGCCTGTGAAAGACTGAACCTGGTAAAGAGAGTCCTCGTTGTGGAAAGCGAAGGAGAGACAGTCTATGATGAACTGGATGTTGCGTACACACCGGGTAAGCTGATGTATACAGCAGACACGTTGTCCAGAGTTGTTGGCCCAGGAGAGCCCGCAAACACAGTGAAAAGACTGATGTACAAGGCAAAAGACAGTGGAACTGACTTCTACCAGAGCATGCTTGTATACCGCACAACGCCGCTCGAGTGTGGTATGTCACCAGCCCAACTCCTGATGGGACGTCGGCTAAGGTCAAACCTACCCATCCCGGAGAACCTCCTGAAAACAAAAGAGGGGGAGAAAGTGAGGAAGTTCAAAGAACAACAGAAAGAAAAGCAAAAGTACTACTATGACAGAGGAACACAAAACCTACCTGAACTCCACACTGGTGACCAAGTAAGGTTCAAAGACAAAACAAACACATGGACTCAGAAGGGAACTGTCCTGAGTGAAGTTCAACCAAGATCATACACCATTCAGACAGATGAGGGTGCTGTTCTGAGAAGAAATCGTCGAGATCTTCTCATGGGACCAGCCACAGCAGGTCAAGAGACTGATACTGTTGAACAACCTGATCACACAGCTGAGAAACCATCATCTGAGGCAACAACTCAGATTCAAGGACAATCAATCAGAAAATCCTCAAGACACGTGAAGCCTCCTGAGAGACTCATTGAGCAAATTTAAGGACTATTGTTATAGAAGGAAGTAATGTTATCTTATTCTTTCTTCAAGTTCTAGTGTATTGACATATTTCATGTGAACACACAAAGCAAGGTTAAAAAACCTTGATCATGATAATGATAATGTAAGTTCATTAAGTGTTACAGTTAAAATGCAGATTAATACAAAGAAAACATGTTGTTAGTTAAAAGTAAAATACTTTTGTTTTAAGAGAAGGAGATGTAATGATATCAGCAAATAGAGATGGTATTTGCCTGTTCGATTATGATGCCTTAACAGCATGTTTGCATGTATTGATTGCTTGTGCCTGACCAGCAGAGGGCATGTGACCGAGACAAGCAAGGCAGTTTAGTTTAGTTTCAGTTTCGTTCTGGATGGATCACTAGCATCGTGTCTCCTGCAAAGCTGTATAAAGAGTTGAACAGACTTTAGATTAAAAGACATTCTCTTTCATAAATGTCTCGTCATTGAACCCACAAAGAAATCAATACAAGAGCGTGGCGAGGGAGTCAGTGTGAGAGGGCGGCAAGGGGGTCAGTGTTAGAGCGGGACGAGGCGGTCAGTGTTAGAGCGGGGCGAGGGGGTTATTTTTAGAGTGGGGCAAGGGGATCAGTGTTAGAGCGGGGCGAGGGGCTCAGTGTTAGAGCGGGGCGAGGGGGTCAGTGTAAGAGCGGTGTGAGGGGGTCAGTGTTAGAGCGGGGCGAGGGGGTCAGTGTTAGATCGGTGTGAGGGAGTTATTTTTAGAGAGGGGCGAGGGGGTCTGTGTTAGAGCGGGGCGACAGGGTCCGTGTTTCAGTGGGGCGAGAGGGTCAGTGGGTTAGAGCGAGGCGAGGAGGTCCGTGGGTTAGAGCGGGGCGAGGAGGTCAGTGTTTGAGCGGGGCTAGGGGTTCAGTGTTAGAGCGGGGCGAGGAGGTCAGTGGGTTCGAGCGGGGCGAGGGGGTCAGTGTTAGAGCGGGGCGAGGGGATCAGTGTTAGAGCGGGGTGAGGGGGTCAGTGTTAGAGCGGGGCGAGGGGGTCAGTGTTCGAGCGGGGCGAGGGGGTCAGTGTTAGAGCGGGGCGAGGGGATCAGTGTTAGAGCGGGGTGAGGGGGTCAGTGTTAGAGCGGGGCGAGGGGGTCAGTGTTAGAGCAGGGCGAGGGGGTCAGTGTTAGAGCGGGGCGAGGGAGTCAGTGAATTAAAGTGGGGCAAGGGGGTCAGTGTTAGAGCCGGGCGAGGGGGTCAGTTTTAGAGCAGGGCGAGGGGGTCAGTGTTAGGGCGGGGCGAAGGGGTCAGTGTTAGAGCAGGGCGAGGAGGTCAGTGTTAGAGCGGGGCAAGGGGTTCAGTGTTAGAGCGGGGCGAGGAGGTCAGTGGGTTCGAGCGGGGCGAGGGGGTCCGTGTTAGAGCGGGGCGAGGGGATCAGTGTTAGAGCGGGGCGAGGAGGTCAGTGTTAGAGCGGGGCAAGGGGGTCAGTGTTAGAGCGGGGCGAGGGGGGTCAGTGTTAGAGCGGGGCGAGGGGGTCAGTGTTAGAGCGGGGCGAGGGGTTCAGTGTTAGAGCGGGGCGAGGGGGTCAGTGTTAGAGCGGGGCGAGGGGGTCAGTGTTAGAGCGGGGCGAGGGGGTCAGTGTTAGAGCGGGGCGAGGGGGTCAGTGTTAGAGCGGGGTGAGGGGGGTCAGTGTTAGAGCGGGGCGAGGGGCTCAGTGTTAGAGCAGGACGAGGGGGTCAGTGTTAGAGTGGGGCGAGGGGGTCAGTGTTAGAGTGGGGCGAGGGGGTCAGTGTTAGAGCGGGGCGAGGGGGTCAGTTTTAGAGCGGGGCGATGGGGTCAGTCGGTTAAATTGGGGCAAGGGGGGTCAGTGTTAGAGCGTGGCGAGGGGTCAGTTTTAGAGCGGGGCGATGGGGTCAGTGGGTTAAATTGGGGCAAGGGGGTCAGTGTTAGAGCGGGGCGAGGGGGTCAGTTTTAGAGCGGGGCAAGGGGGTCAGTGGGTTAAAGTGGGGCAAGGGGGTCACTGTTAGAGCGGGGCGAGGGGGTCAGTGGGTTAAAGTGGGGCAAGGGGGTCAGTGCTAGAGCGGGGCGAGTGGGTCAGTGCTAGAGCGGGGCAAGGGGGTCAATGTTAGAGCGGGGCGAGGGGGTCAGTGTTAGAGCAGGGCGAGGGGGGCAGTGTTAGAGTGGGGCGAGGGGGTCAGTGTTAGAGCGGGGCGAGGGGGTCAGTGTGAGAGCGGGGTGAGGGGGTCAGTGTTAGAGCAGGGCGAGGGGGTCAGTGTTAAAGCGGGGCTAGGGGGTCAGTGTTAGAGCGGAGCGAGGGGGTCAGTGTTAGAGCGGGGCGAGGGGGTCAGTGTTAGAGCGGGGTGAGGGGGTCAGTGTTAGAGCAGGGCGAGGGTGTCAGTGTTAGAGCGGGGCGAGGGGGGTCAGTGTTAGAGCAGGGCGAGGGGTTCAGTGTTAGAGCGGGGCGAGGGGGTCAGTGTTAGAGCGGGGTGAGGGGGTCAGTGTTAGAGCGGGGCGAGGGTGTCAGTGTTAGAGCGGGGCGAGGGGGGTCAGTGTTAGAGCGGGGCGAGGGGTTCAGTGTTAGAGCGGGGCGAGGGGGTCAGTGTTAGAGCGGGGCGAGGGGGTCAGTGTTAGAGCTGGGCGAGGGGGTCAGTATTAGAGCGGGGTGAGGGGGTCAGTGTTAGAGCGGGGCGAGGGGGTCAGTGTTAGAGCGGAGCGAGGGGGTCAGTGTTAGAGCGGGGCGAGGGGGTCAGTGTTAGAGCGGGGCGAGGGGGTCAGTGTTAGAGCGGGGTGAGGGGGTCAGTGTTAGAGCGGGGCGAGGGCGTCAGTGTTAGAGCGGGGCGAGGGGGTCAGTGTTAGAGCGGGGAGAGGGGGTCAGTGTTAGAGCGGGGCGAGGGGGGTCAGTGTTAGAGCGGGGCGAGGGTTCAGTGTTAGAGCGGGGCGAGGGGGTCAGTGTTAGAGCGAGGCGAGGGGGTCAGTGTTAGAGCGGGGCGAGGGGGTCAGTGTTAGAGCGGGGCGAGGGTTCAGTGTTAGAGCGGGGCGAGGGGGTCAGTGTTAGAGTGGGGCGAGGGGGTCAGTGTTAGAGCGGGGCGAGGGGGTCAGTGTTAGAGCGGGGCGAGGGGGTCAGTGTTAGAGCGGGGCGAGGGGGTCAGTGTTAGAGCGGGGCGAGGGCATCAGTGTTAGAGCGGGGCGAGGGGGTCAGTGTTAGAGCGGGGCGAGGCGGTCAGTGTTAGAGCGGGGCGAGGGGGTCAGTCTTAGAGCAGGGCGAGGGGGTCAGTGTTAGAACGGGGCGAGGGTGTCAGTGTTAGAGCGGGGCGAGGGGGTCAGTGTTAGAGCGGGGCGAGGGGGTCAGTTTTGGAGCAGTGCGAGGGGGTCAGTGTTAGAGCGGGGCGAGGAGGTCAGTGTTAGAGCGGGGCGAGGGGGTCAGTGTTAGAGCTGGGCGAGGGGGTAAGTGTTGGAGCAGGGCGAAGGGGTCAGTGTTAGAGCGGGGCGAGAGGGTCAGTGTTAGAGCGGGGAGAGGGGGTCAGTGTTAGAGCGGGGCGAGGGGGTCAGTGTTAGAGCGGGGTGAGGGGGTCAGTGTTAGAGCTGGGCGAGGGGGTCAGTGTTCGAGCGGGGCGATGGTGTCAGTGTTAGAGCGGGGCGAGGGGATCAGTGTTAGAGCGGGGCGAGGGGGTCAGTCTTAGAGCGGGGCGAGGGTGTCAGTGTTAGAGCGGGGCGAGGGTGTCAGTGTTAGAGCGGGGCGAGGGGGTCAGTGTTAGAGCGGGGCGAGGGGTCAGTGTTAGAGCGGGACGAGGGGGTCAGTGTTAGAGCGGGGCGAGGGGGTCAGTGTTAGAGCGGGGCGAGGGGGTCAGTGTTAGAGCGGGGAGAGGGGGTCAGTGTTAGAGCGGGGCGAGGGCGTCAGTGTTAGAGCGGGGTGAGGGGGTCAGTGTTAGAGCGGGGCGAGGGGGTCAGTGTTAGAGCAGGGTGAGGGGCTCAGTGTTAGAGCGGGGCGAGGGGGTCAGTGTTAGAGCGGGGCGAGGGGGTCAGTGTTAGTGCGGGGCGAGGGGGTCAGTGTTAGAGCGGGGCGAGGGGGTCAGTGTTAGAGCGGGGCGAGGGGGTCAGTGTTAGAGTGGGGCGAGGGGGTCAGTGTTAGAGCGGGGTGAGGGGGTCAGAGAAGGCCTACTCCATCTTCTCAGGGCAACTAAGGATGGGCATTAAATGCAGCCTTGTCAGTGCGGCTTCCATTCTGAGCAGAAATAAATAAATAATTGACTCAACATAATGGCCCAGAAATTCGGGTGTCCACGGGTGAGTACACATGGGGTGCGCACCCGTAGGCCCAATGGAAGTGCCGGTTCCCTGCTTGCACTGCGCGGGAAACCGGCACTTCCGTTCCCCTGAAAGCAGGAGTTCAGAGGTCGAACGCGTGCGCGGGAGAGGCTGCGCGTGCGCATCGAACTTCGTTTTTTTTTACAGGTTTTCCCGGGAGGTAAATCTGCAGAATTTAGAAATGTATAAAGCAGGCGTAAGGCCTGCTTTTTACAAGGTAAGTGGTGAATTAAAACATTTTTTCCACATGTTTATTATTTTTAAATACTTTAAAGCAAGGTCAGTTTATTCTTAGCCCCGTTAGAAAATAAAATTATTCTTTTCAAAAATTTAAATTATTGTTTAAAATAGTTATTTCATATAATTTATAGTTTATTTAAAAAATGTGATGTTTTTAAAAATTTATTTGAAGATTTAATGATGTTTTGTAAGAAGAAGGGGCCCGTAGTATTTCTAAGTTTGACAGCACTTCCTGTCAGACTTATGAATGGAGCATTCCCTGCTCCGATTGGCTCCCCATGGCCCACGTGATCCCAGGGGACGCTTCGAACTAACTGCGCCCCTGGGATATGCAAGCACTGCGCGCCGGCAGCTGGACCAGGCCCCGGATCAGAATTCCACGGAGGGCCACAGCTCAACGGCTGTCGCGCAAGGTAAGTGCAGGTCGGGGGCTTGCACCCGCGGGAAGCCCCCGACCCGAATTTCTGGGCCATTAAAAAAACTGATTATCTGGTCATTATCACACTGCTGTTTGTTGGACCTTGCTGTGCGCAAATTGGCTGCCGCGTTTCCCACAATACAACAGTGACTCTACTTCAAAAGTACTTCATTGGCTGTAAAGCGCTTTGAAACGTCTGGTGGTTGTGAAAGGCGCTATATAAATGCAAGTCTTTCTTCTTTCTTTCTTCTTTCTATTGCTGGAGGAGTGAAGGGGCAGTAAGTCCAGTAAGCTGGGTCCTATGCCTGTCCCCCTTCACCAAGTTGGCATATCTAGGGGAATCCCTGGGCTATCCTGGGAATTACTCCACTTATGAAGAAGTTAGTGAATGAGGGTAACCCAGTACACTTTCAGAAAGCAATTGATAAGGTACCTCACAAGAGGTTTCTCTACAAGTGGCAATCTGCTGCGGTGGATTGAGAAAGTTGTTGTCAATAGACATGGATCTGCTTGGAGATCGGATACTGGTGGTGTCCTACAGGGACCGACCGGTATCAGGACCCTTGCTCTTTATTATTTTCATTAACGATCCAGATGTAGGTGTTGGAAAATGATCTGCAAGCTTGAGGACAGTCCCAAGATATGTGCGAGAGGTAGGACTGTAGAGGATCCTCAACTACTGCAAGCACATCTAGACGTGCTGTGGGATTGGGCACATGTTTATCAAATGATGTTTAATTTAGAAAAGAGTAGTGTTCTGCACATGGGCAGTTCTAATGATAAATATCCATCCACCCTACAAGGAATAGAACTAAAGCCAGTGGTGAAAGAAAGAGATCTAGATATTTCAGTACATCAGTCTCTAAAGGTTCATGACCAATGCCGTGAAGCTATAGCCAAAGCAAACAGGGTTCTTGGTTGTATAAACAGGACGATTCACTGCAAAACAAAACATATAATTGTGTCCTTGTATAAGACCTTGGTTAGGCTTCAGTTAGAATACTTTGCCTGTTCTGCTCCACTTGGGGGTGGGGAATGAGGCGCGAGAGCCCACTGCCCGAAATTTATAACCCAAGCACTCATTTTCCCCCCATAGAACAGGTGCGACACGAACCAATTTCGCGCTCTATCAGTCTTAAATGACCTACTTGCTCATCGTTATTTGACAAATTTACTTGATATTTTTAACTGGAAAAAACCCCCAAGTCTGATGTGATGATCTTCAAGTCTAAAAATCTTATGGAGGCAATAGCGCAAGTTGATTTAAAAAGACCCTGAAATGTGACAATAGCTGTTGTTTTGGTACCTTTCTACCTAGACACAATTTAGGACTCAGAACTCAGAGATTCAAACATGAAGTGCTTTATTGGAAGGAAAGGAAGTTCTGGAAAGTTCCGAACAAAGAGAGCTAAACTTAACAGAGAACACCCAACCATTTATCTCCTGTGACAGCGCCACCACAGGTGGGAGGAGAACACACAATAGAACACACAATACATAACATTTCCTCCCCTCTTAAATGGAAGGTCCACATTATTCCTCAACAGGTAAGTTACTTTCAATGCACTCAACGAACCTAGGGTAGAGGTAGACTGCCTCAAACCCTGACTTTACCCTGGGGTTTATTCTGCCCCAGTCTTGTGGGTAAGTCACTAAGCCTACAGATCCAAGCGTCTTGGAGGCTGCCGCTCTCTGACAGGATACCGGCGGTCATCGCTGGCTTCCACAGCAGTAGGCATTGACACAGGCCTGGATGGAGAAGGTGTCTGTGTCAGTCGAAAGTCAGGAGTTTGCACAGGTGGAACAGTCTCTTTGACTTCCTGTGTTGGAGAAGAGCACTGTGGCAAAGGATGCTGGTTTGCGGTATCATCCGGAAACAGCTCAGGCCAACCAGCCGTTGGAGCCTCTGTGGCTGTCTCTGCTCCTAGCAACAGTTGATCTGTGTGTCTTCTCCAGACGACGTCCTCAGCAGTCTCAACCGTGTAAGACACAGGGCCCGTCTGCGGGATCACTGTAGCAGGAACCCATTTCGGTCCAGTGTTGTAGTTTCGAGCTAGGACGTGCTCT